>NW_025113162.1:3119792-3719792 GCF_010416935.1 Polistes fuscatus | reverse complement strand
AAATTTTCAACGAAACATACGACCAACATCCCCGATGGCTTATCTTCCAAGTTTTCTGTTGGATTAAAAGGTAGGTGGAGGGAAGAAAAAAGTTACTTCAATCTGCGGATACTTTAACATCCTCTCCGACCCTTCGCAAACCCAAGGGAATATGCCTTTTTCAGTGGTCCACCTTAAGAAAAAAAAAAAAAGAAAGAAAAAACGAAGGAAACGGCAGAATCTCGTTAATATTAAATCCTTGATGGATAAAATGAAGGCGTAGAAGAGAAAAAGAAAAGAGAAAAGGATGAATTAGAAAAAAAAGAAAGAAAAAGAAATAGAGAGAAATGAGAAATAACATGGCTTTTTATCATTGTTCGATCATATTTTCTTCTTTATCCTACATGTTTTATATCAATAAGGATTATACGATAAAAGAGCAAACTTTTTGAAGATTATACAAATAGTATGTAAATCTAATTGTCTTAATTTTATGATTTACATTACAGTCGTACATGGATATTAATTTTCACTGGTTTAAAATATTATAATATTAAAAATATTGAACATCAATGAATGTTAGGAAAATAATTATACCAATTTTATCTTGCAGGTAGGTACGTTTATTCATTAACATTTGTCTAAAAATAGTGTAAATTTTGTGAAGAGCATGCAATGTTAACGAAATTTTCTGATTCTATTTTATATATGAAACATCTTCTTTTCAATAATGAAGAGACAGAGAGAGAAAGGAAAAGAACTTTCACAAAAATGAGATATAAAAGTATATTAAAAGTTGAATTAATAATGTCCTTAAAGTGCGCTTCCATGTGAATGGTAATGAAAAATAGAAACGACAATATTAACGTGATCAAATATTCTTTCTTGTTCGACTATCACTTTGGGAGGATTCACGCATGTATGCACCAACCTTCTTCGTTATAAAGTTTTGTTACGAGAACATCGAAATTAGTTAGTACGAATAATGAGAGTTGTATTTTTTTTTTTTTTTTTTTATTTTTACTAATGAAGTTGCGAATCAACACGATCGTATTGCAGAAAACAGTGTTATGAGGGTTAAGTATTGTAATTCTAGATATGAGAATCCTCGAAATTTAATTGTTTACTCAACACTTTCTATCTTCCAATTAAAACTATTACTTTTTCCTGAATGAAATCGTCAATTTTTCAATAAGCTTTCGTTAGCTTTTATCAAGGCAAGGATATTGTTTTATTTTTTCTTTATTTCCTTTATTCTTTGAGTACTTCGTTATCATGTACATAGGTAAATTTTGTTAAAATAATATTTTTTTATTATATTTAGAATAAAAAATCTTATAGAGGAGATTATATCGATCTGACTCGTTTCGCGTTAATTTCCATGGTCCTTTTTAAACTTCTCCGAAAGTTGAGCATCGTGCTTTTATTGAGAGGTGATTTTGAGGAAAAGCCTACACGAAAACAGTAAACTCGTAATTCACGGTGGATGGATTTGTGAACCGGTCAGACAATTTGGTTTACCATGATTTCGACACGGCATAGCAATAGTTCGACATACGTTTCTACCGTTTGACATACATATATACAAACACGCGTGGATATGCGTATACGTGTGTATATATATCTCTTGTAACCTTCATTACAAGCTACCTTCTCTTTTCCACCCCTTTCTAGTTGCCATCAGTAGCATTGACAAAACCAACTGGCAGTCAGAGTTGGTGCGATGACACGTTGTGATAACTTCTGACAAATATTCACGCGTTCTACCACCATCACCAACCTTCATCGTCGGCATATGCATAAACGAGGCTACGTTCGAAATATCCACCGAACCTACGGCAAAGTTGTCGAGCATTCATTAAAGTTCCGGTAGTCGTGTTGGTGATTAAAACGTTCTCTCTCTCTCTCTCTCTCTCTCCCCCTTCCTTTTTATGTTTTTTTTTCTCTGTTTTTATTTATACCGCAATTCGTTTTTTTTTTAGAAAACTTCATACGATATTTTCAGTCAAGTAGTTTGTGGTAATCTCTATCGTGTCAATTGTAAACAAATTGTTCTTTAGAGAATCAGAGAGTGACACTCCTTTATTTTTGCAATTAATTTCATTTGAATGCTATTTTCGGGTTTAATTTATTTAAATTGTTGATCGATCCTTTTTGTTTTATTTATAGAACACCCATTGATTGTGTTACCTTCAATTTCGCGTTAAATGAACAGGTAATAGAGAGTTTTCGCGTTTGATAAATTCTACCGATTAAATTTAGATGGAAAAAAATTCCATTACAGATATAAGATAGCATGTTTTATTCGAGTTTTTATATTCATTAGAATATAATATCATGTTTTTGAAATCTGTCGCGGTAGATAAATGTTTAATATGTCATATGATTTTTATATTCGAATTTTACGAACGCGAATAATAATGAATTCTGTATTTCTTTTTTTTTTTCAATGAAAAAGATGTAAAGAATATTCGGAGATTTCTCGTTTTCGTGTAAAATATTATTAACTGATTAATTATGGTTATTAACTAAAAACCCATTCAGCTGCGATACGTCCTATTATTTACAGTTATTGGAAAATGTGGAAAAAAATGCAATATTTCCTCGCGTCAATGAAGTGAAAGAAGAAAAGACGAGCCTTTGATTTTTACGTTGGTCAACGCATACACTATTGTACGTACCTGTATGTTATAATTTTTTCTTCTGCTTTTTTCTCTTCTTCTTTAGTCTTCATTCCGTCTCTCTCTCTCTCTCTCTCTATCTCTCTCTCTACTTTTTTCTCATCATAGTACCTTTTCCTTTCTTCTTTATTCTCATAAATTAGCTAGCATGCGTACTTACATTATCGTATCGAATTTTGCTATAGGGGTAGCAGTTTATAATACGTTCAGATTTTTATCTCGTCTTTGAACACCTGCGCAACACATTGTTTTCTATTTTATCTTACAGAAAATTGATCACTAATACTCTATAATTTATTAGCTTTGATAAAAATGTGACTAAGAGGCTTATTCTGATAATAAGAATCTTAAATCAGTTTCAGAGAGAAAAATACAAAGTTATATGTATTTATTTATATATTTCTTTATGTTTTTCTAGATTTTCATTTCCATTAAAATAGTAGAACAATTGATAATGATTCACGAATGTGAAATAGAGTGTGTAAAAATAAAAAATAAAAAATAAAAGCCAACTAAATTGTTTTCTCTACAAAGCTTTCTTTTTACGACAAAAAATTCTCTACCAACAACTACAATACAATTATCCAATACTGTGTTACCCGGCGTTTCGGTTGAGTTGTTTTTTTTTTATTTCTAAAATTTATACTCCCGTATTTTTTTTCTTTCTTTCTCTCGTTTGCTCTTTCATCATTAGAATGATGGAAGAGACACGGGATGGTTGGGCCAGTTTTCTCCTTCCTTCCTTTCTTTCCAACGACGTAGAAGCAAAAAGTACAAGCAATTCGGTTAATTGAAAACTCCGTCTTTCATAATGAAGATTAATGTTCGTTCATGGGTACATCACAGTCGATTGATCGACGAGGTAAGAAAGTAATCGTATTCCTTTAATAGTATTTTATCTTCTTTTAACGATGTCGACGTGTTACTTCTCTAATATACTTCTTTAGCACACGTATTTATCATAAAATCGATATAACTCGAAATTTTGCATTTAATTTCAATTTTTATTTAAAATCGAGACTTATAAATACTACGAATGAATATTTATCCGTTCGTTGGCAAAAAATTTCATCATATTTCTCTTATATTTTCGTTTTAAACGATCCATCCTGCGAGAAGTATTTTATCTTATTCACCATAATTTGGAAATATCACAAAATTTCTCTATTAATTGTAATTTTTATTTACGATAAATATCTCGCATGAATATCATATTCGTAGATCGAACGAATCACGGTATTTTTATCTTCTGGACAAATAATTTTAAAATTATTCCGAAAGAAAGAAAAAAAAAAAGAAGAGAAAGAAATGAAAAGGGGAAAGGCAAAACAAATTTTTGATCTCATCGTCGAATATAATATTTGTGAGTTATGAGTAAGGATAGGTTATTTCTCGAAAACCTCGCCTATCTCGCTTTCTCGGGGTAAGAACGTTTAGTAAGGGCCGACGTCAAGTCATCGTCTTCAATTAAGGGTAATCGGTAAATTGCTCCGTAGTATTCACGGAGTTTGCCTCTGCCTTCCTTCTATCCAATAGGGTTTGGGTTTTAGCGAAAGGGAGTTTCTCATACGAGCTGCAGACCAAGTTAGATAGAGAGAAATAGAGATTGAGAAAGAAAGAGAGAGAGAGACTGATCGAGCAAGCAAGCCAGCGAGCGAGCGAGTGAGTGAGTGAATGAGTGAGAGTGAGAAAGAGACTTAGGGGTTGGAGTTGAGTGTGGAAGAAGGGGTGAGAGTAGGACAACGAAGCGACGAAAGGAGGAGATACGGCACGAATTCAGCTTCTGCTTTCCGTCGACATTTGCATGCATTAAGCCTATCTCCGCATCTGTCGGGGCAGCCGTTTTCGTCGAGCGTGGATAAATTAGGAGGGATGATACTCTCTCGAAGCGGGGGTGGAGGAGACAATTTCGAAAAATTCACTTATAATTTTCTCTAAGCAGAAAAATTATTTTTATTAAATATAATATCTATCCTATATATTGTTTGGACTTTTATTGTCATATTATTTATTATGGTTTTATTACATATTTACTTTAAATAATGTATTTTGCTGGTCTATTAATCACAGAAATGTTGTCCATAATTTTCTTTAGTATGATCATATTTCGATTGTGGTAATTGTTTTAGAAAGTTTCGTTTGACTGCGAGTTTAACTAAATTACGGGAACGAGCATTGGAATAGTAATCGGCTTGTCGGTATTTCTCATTTTCATTGATTAAATTCAACGATAATTTATGGTAAGAATTTTACAGAAAAAGGAGAGGTAGAAATAGATAAGGAAGGAGAGAGAGAGAGAGAGATACAGAGAGGAAGAGAGAAAGAGAGAAAGTTGCGCAATCGTTTTCAATTCCACTTGGAAAATTTTAAGGAATATTTTACGAAGTACTCTGGAAAATCTATGCCAAGTTTCATGCAAATCTACAAATGTATACGTCTTATGAAGAACTTCTTTCTTTTCTACGATTCGCGAAATTTGACTATTTCTTCTTTAGATATTCGAAAGAATCGATCGAGAAAATACTCGTGTCCTTGTATTTTATGTGGAGTCAACGACAAACAGGTTTGAGAGATGCCTCAAGAATTTTCATACTTATCCTTCTTCTTTCTCTTCTTTTTTCTTTTTTTTTATCTTCTATTTGCTATCTTTAATGCTCTCGTAGTTCTGGATAAAATCGAAAAAATTGTGAATACAGCGGAATACAGTGAATACAGAGGAAGTACTTATGACGAAAAGGAACACATACGAAAAGCAAGATTATTTGTTATAATTAAATGGTTGAATAAGAAAGGGCTTTAAGTAATATTTTATTTTACAATTTGAGACAAGTGTATAAATTCAAATGAAAATTTCAAATTTTAAAAAAAGATTATTTGCATCTGGTGCTTTTTTATCGTATAACCCATTGAAACTGAGTTCCGACACCTTTTTTAATGATATTTTTAATTATTTCAAAAGCGAATAAGAGAAATATTCAAGAAAGAAATAAGAAAATGAGAAAAAAAAATATAGTATTTTTATGAATCGCGAAAGAAACGCGAATGAATTAAAAATGATGTTTAATTTTGTAGGAACTCCGTGGCACGAGAAAGGCTGCTTTAAATTTCATTTAAATAATATTTGATAATAATTTTGTGTTAAATAAAAATAACTCGACAATAAGCGAATTCTTTGAAGTCAATCAATTATAATTTATCGTACCGTTTGGAAATGATGCTTTTTGTTTCATTGTGCGATTATAAAATGTATAATTGTAAATACGTAATAAAAAAGGTTAACAGAGTTCTGTCGAACGTTAACTTCTTTTGGAGGACTATTTCTAACTAGGTTATAATTATATTATGTAGTATGTGTAAGTAACGTCTAGTAGAACGACAACTAGTGCAAGGTTTGATCTCGTTTCCTTGGAAGAGGGAGAATTTGGTTTATTAATATGATGAATGGTAACGAGAAGACGAAGTTTCTGAGAACAAGACTCTCGGGACAGTAATATAAGAGGGAAAGAGAAAGGAGATAGAGAGATGGAAAGGAGAGCCTTTCGTATTCCTCTGACGAATACAAATCGTTACTCGCCCGCCTCTCTACTCCTTCTATCTACATTCGGTTCCCCCGCAAAGCTGGCTCTCGTGTTCCTTCTACGTATAACGGAAGATGAAACCAGATCCGTATACCTCCTACCCTGTCGTACGGAACCTACAAGATTTATCGAAAGTTCTTCCTACCCTTTCGGTTTTAGGACTGACATGAACGAATACTCGTCTTTCTCCTTTGAAACGCTGCACCTTTTCCAGAATGAAATTTCTCTTAGGTACGTGATTTTCTAAATTCGTTAAATACAATCTCTCCTTTATTTCCCCCTCCCCATTTTCGTATTAAGCGCCTAAAATTGATCTTTATTCTTTTCTTTTTGTTTTTTTTTTTTCGAAATATAAGATAATTTTTTTCGAACAACAGGTATATTTATATATTATATTAGTACAATCGTTTTACAACTCCTTAGATTGTTTAACTTGTTTTATTTGAAATCTTTATTTTGTTTTATGATTTTTCTTTTTTATTTTTATTCATCTTTAATACCGAGTTTTATTACATTTTCGCCTGCAAAGGATTAAATGAATCGTGCAATATCTTGTTCGTATAATCGAATGCAAACATGAAAAATCGACAGGTACGGAAACATTGAATCGTTTTATTTGCTATTGATATTTGCTGTAAACGATCGTACATGCGATCATTGAATTTATTCGATACAGATAGAACTGAAATAATTAAAACGAAAAAGAATCATATGAATTTTTGGTAAAGTTTGAACAGGAATGTGTAAACATTAATACGCGATTAAACGTTTAGATTGGAAGGAAAAGAAACAATAAGTAAACTTGGATACGTTAAACTTTTCACTACCTCTATAAAATTGCAGCTCGTTGAAAAAGTATGAACGAGAACTTGTAATTTCTTTTCTATAAATTTTCTTTTTATACGAGCATTCGTGTTGAAAAAAAAAAACAATAAAAGAGCAACAACGTGAGCTTACGTGAGAGGCAGCTTCATCGATACTCACTCACTCAAACAGGTAACAAAAATTGGTCAAAGCGTCAATGTGAAATTTGAATTTTAACGAACACCGCAAGCCTTTAAAAGATTGATATTTATTCTCGAAAAATAGCGTTACATGGTAGTAGCTGGCAATGTCGACGAACAATAAAAGTGGTTTTGCCGTTGACTCGTTGTGACGAACGAGCTTTCGTTTTAGTAACCAACATCTGCAACCAACATTTTGGATAACCCTTTCCGCGTTCCCATATCCAACCGATTCATAATATCTCTCCTGGGTAATATTGACCGACTATTAGGACTGTTCGAGCAACGCCAGATCGATCGATCTTACGTCAACTGTTCGAGAAAGTTTTATAGAACGATACATAAGTTTATAGATAACACATGTTTTTTCCAAAGAATAAAAATAATCGATAATATAACTAATACGTTTAATATATAATTTATTGAAAAAGAATCTAACGAATTTTACAAATTGCATTTTTCTACGTGTGCGTGTACATTCTTACATAACGGTATTTTTAATTTCGAGAAGAGTAAAGAAAAATAGATATAAAGAAATCATAAAATTGTAGAGAGTTTGTAGTATTTAATAATAATAAAATAAGAAAAAGAAAAATAATAAAATAGAAAAGTTTTGGATATATATAATGAGACGCATGACGAGCTTGTGGAACAGTACTATACGTTTTTCGGGAATGCGTATTTGCAAAAAGGTGAAATGATTTAGCTGCAAAATTTAACGGTAGTATTCAGATATTTTCGCTGCTTTCATTTTTATTTTAAAGGTATAGAAATGTTTTTTTACATCCAACAGCTTTTGCTCGACTTTTGAATTTTAAAATCACTTAAGAACTTTTGTCCTAATTAGGGACTTACGGTCCTTCCTGTATAACATTTACATATTTTATTTATGCATAATAATAAAGCTTTCTATGTCGTCGCGTATTTCTCAAAAATCTTATTTAATTTTTTATTAAAAAATTTATTTTTTATTTATATCTAGAAATAAATGTTTGTAAAAGTATAATAGATTATATTAGAACTGTTATATGATTTTCTTTTTTTAATGGTATATGACAAAAATTAGGATTAGAAAGAGAGAGAGAGATAGAGAGAGAGAGAGAAAGGGGTAACGAAATCTTATAAACTTAATTGAATTTCGATAAATACAATTATCGCAAAACTACGTTTAGTTTTCGAGATAATTTAATCCCCAAGTTTATCGTACCTTCGATAAAAATGTCTCGATCTTTGAAACGAGTATTTCTCTGATTTTCTCATTCCTCCTCTTTCCTTTCTTTTTCTTTACCTCTGCGTGAAATTGTACTTTTACGATACAATGGAGACGCGTTTGCGGAAAGTCAAAAAAAGGAAAAAGTTCTTCACGGCTTCGAGGAAGATAAAAGGAAAGGAGCCGAGAGAGAAAGAGAGAGAGAAGGAGAGAGAGAGAGAGAGAGAGAGAGAGAGAAGAGAGAAGAGAGAAGAGAGAAGAGAGGAGAGAGAAGAGAGGAGAGAGAAGAGAGAAGAGAGAAGAGAGAAGAGAGAAGAGAAGAGAAGAGAAGAGAAGTCGACCTTGTTTCTGAGACTTTCACGTTCTCGAGGATCGACCAACGACAAAGTGATTTCTATTGTCAGCCAAAAGACGATTTTCTTCGAATAATCCTCCTCTTTCTAACACAATTTTGTACCAACCTTTTCTTAGACCTTAACGAACTAACAAATCGTCATTACGATCGACTAATGAGATCATTATATATCTCTTTATAGGTATATAAAAAGCCGCAAGAGGAGAAAATAGGAAAAAAAAGAAAAAGAAATAAAGAACAGGTGTACAATAAAACGTAAGAAGTAAATACTTAAAATATTTTCTCGATCGATAAATCGTGTGGTCTCTTTTATTTGATTTTCGATATCGAAATTCTTTGATCGCATAAAACTTTGATCGTCATCCCCTTACGTGCGATAGATAATCTCTACGTTCTTGTAATACTAGAAGGAAGAAGTAAGCGATGGATAAAACCAGAGGTCGGTGGTACTTCCTGTTTTCGATTATAAAAAGAGGAAAAGAAAAATGAGGGAACGAGAAGGGAGAGAGGAGAAGAGAAGAGAAGAGAAGAGAAGAGAGAAGCACTCGTGTAACGCAATAAAGCCACAGGCACTCTACACCTCAACTGGCAACGCGAGATCGTTTGATCGATTACTTCCGATCGATATAGCCTTAGCTACGTCATGCTCGGCTAATACTTTAATCCGGCCATCTCTCTCTTTTCTCGAAGAGTAGGGAAAGATCGATGAAAGTTGCACAAATGAGAAAGAGACGAGCCTATGTGGGAGTGACCGCACTGATACACAGCCTTTAAGAACGCTCGACACTTGCGATCTTCTACTCCAAAAAGAACGGATGATCTTTGTTTGTCGGAAGTCTATCTGAATCAGCTAGCTAGCTAGCTAGTAAGCTTTTATATCATTCAAAATAGATTTTATCCGTATCCTTTACGTATAATCATTTACGATCGTATACGTTGATTCATCGGATTCAGGAACGGTTTTATTATATATATCAGTTTGAATAGACGCACGTTCGATTCAATTATATTTAGATTGCTTCGAACGTTTCTATGTATACTCGTACATGTGATTCTCTTTTTTTTTGTTTTTTATATAAAAAGATAACAGTAATGCATATAATAATCGAATTGTGTAATAGGAGAGATCTCATAATATTGTTTTAATAACTGTACGTTCATTTATTTGTAAATACGTTCGATTTATATTGTTTCTCGTAAAAGTAACGACGACAAAGAGAGAATAATATGGATTATTATTATTTTGTTATTATTATCTAAAAAAAAATATATATATTTTCATAATTAACGATAATTAATTAATATTATTCGTTGATTAAAACGACATAATGTTATTCTTATAATTATACGCATCGTTGGTAATAAATATTCATCGTTGTTTTCCTTCATTAAAGTGAATAACAGATAATAATAATAATAATAATAATAATAGAAGGATTCTTTTATTTCGAACAGAGCAATAATTCGAATTTGAATTGATTTTCCAAAGTTTCATTTCGATAGTATTAATTATCAATGGAAGATAGAAGATACTAGAAACTGATATAAAGGAAGAGTAACTGTGGCGGTAACGCGATCGGCAAACTATCAAGCTTGAACGACCACCGTTTAGCTTTCCAGATGCACTTCGAATGGTAATAGTAGGAAGTGATAGTGATCGATATTGTGGTCGAGTACGAAATCTCGAGGTTTGAGGTATATCGTTTTCTAAATTGACCAATTTCATAGTCGGTTACTTGAAGTTTACCACAATTTCAGCATGCTTCTAGACGTTTCTCTTTCTCTATAATGGTGACAAATGTAAGTTGACGTTAAAGATATAAACGTATTATTAAATTATATTTAAAACATTTCTCAAAAGAGATATCTTTAAATATTCAGAAAAATCTTTCATCGAAAATAGTAAGAAAATTGGATAAACTTCTTTTCTTAATTTTTCAACTAACTCAATGACATCATAGAATCTAGTCTATATTTGATAAAGCGTGCAATTAGTCATAAAGTAGAAGTTGAAAAAGAAACAGGTATGAGTAAAGAATGTCTAGTTGATTAGACAACTTCTAATTTGTATTTATATATCAAATTAAACGAAAAATATTATTTGTATCCTTTTTTTCTTTGAGCCATTCAAATATAAAACGCTGTTTTTAAAGTTATTTGGGAGCTTTCTATTTAAAAAGAAAAAAAAAAGAATCGTTTTGATTGTAACTAAAGAATATTTTCCAATAGTAATCTAACCTTTAAGCAAGCTAGCTTAAATTTTGAAAGAAACGACAATACAGTAAAGTGAATCTATTCGTATAGAAGGATCGAAAGCCGATAAAGAAACAGAGAAGTAAAAGGAAGCGTAACTAGCTGATAGAAAGCAAGGGCAACGTACTCTAGACCCCGTTTTATCAAAGGAGGATTAGTACCTGTGTGGTACTATAGTAACGTCGAGGGGCTCAAGCTTAACCAAAAGACGCAAGGAATAACTAGGAAGAATGATTGATCGTGTTACGCCCACCTTCATCGCGAACCATCTCTTCGCAGATATCTTTTCTTCTTTCTTTCTTTCTTTTTTTGTTTCTTTCCTCACGGCCTACAAGTAAGCATTCTTCAACCCCTCGAGAAATATTTCTTGACCGTTGGATAAACCCGCGATTAGAAAGAAACTTTCTCAATCTTCTTGTTTCGATTTTTTTTTCCCTAACTTTTCCAGGAACCCCTTGTTTTATTCTTCAACAACACTTCTGCCGCTTTTATCTTCCCCTTTTTGTTTTCTTCTGTTATTTCTTTCACATTGTCAGTAAAGTAGATATCTAATCGTAATAAAATACACAAAACCATTTCGAGATTTTATTATATTACCATGTGTGTTCAACACTTTTTTTTGTTTTTTCTCTCATCAAAGATATTCCATCGTTTAGAATCATTATTGATTTTTCATAAATTTATTCTATTCTACGTACGTACGTTGGGGATTACGAATCGTAGAAATGAGAGAAGAGACACTGGAAAGAGATTATGGAATTGTCCGACACGTCTCATGATCTATTACTTTTCTCCATTTTCTCTCTCTCTCTTTCTTTTTCTTTTTTCTTTTTACGCAAAGTACAAGAAATTTTCTTCTATCCGAGTGAAACAGCGTCATTAGTCACGATCTTTTGCGATTTCTTGAAGGAACAAGGGGAACGACAAAAGAAGGAAGTAGATATTTGGTTGGAAAAAAACCGTTTAATTTTTCCCTACCCGATGGAAGAAAACGACGAAGCAACACGAATTTTGAAAGAGAATACTTTTATCGAAAAGGTAAATCTTCGCGATTGAAATTTTTCACTTAGTTCGAAGACTATATATATTCCTAGAGAATAGGATAAGATAAGAAAGAATTTCAAGAAGGCTGTCTCTCTTCTATCGATCGATCGAACCGTTTCAATATCCGTTCTGTTTCTTCCATCTTAATCCGTGTAATATTTCATGGATAGAAAAATATTTCAGTTGCTGAACAAATCACGTTTTAGTTTATTTTTTGTTTGTTTTTTTTTTTTAAATTATCTTCAATTATCGAACGAATTTATTATCTGAAATTTAAGAAATATTAATTAGTATTTTCTGAATCACAGTAGGAGAACAAATCAAATTCTGTCGTACTTTCAGCTTTAATAAAAGATAACGTAGCGTTGCTTTTCAAGACAAACTAAGTTCGTCTAACCTTCTAAATTATTCGCAACAGAGATAGCGGCAAAGGTGATTTATATTAGGACCTACGTTAAGATATTTATCTGGAAATAACACTTAAACATCCCTCAGTAAATTTATTACTTTTTTCCCTTGCTA
Organism: Polistes fuscatus; assembly: GCF_010416935.1. NCBI lineage: Eukaryota > Metazoa > Arthropoda > Insecta > Hymenoptera > Vespidae > Polistes > Polistes fuscatus. The sequence continues at coordinate 3,707,166 of NW_025113162.1, read as the reverse complement.
ATTTGCAAAATTGTCACGATAAATATGTTATCTCTTTGATAAGATTTTTTTTTTTTTTTAAATTTCTCGCTTTTCTTCATTATTCCTATCGCGAGTAGATTTTCTCCAATATTTATTTTATTTGCCGTTTTTTTTTCTTTCTTTTAATATTACGTTTCTTTAAATTTGTGAATGTTTCTGTAGGAAATATTCAACGCGTTTAATAATATTACATACATTTATTCAGATCTTTCAGTATTTCTGAGCACTTCAATGTCTCGACATTATCTTTAATGCATTAACCTTTTCATCTGTCACATTTTATTTCTCATCATCGAAATCCCAAAGGAATGAAGACCGAAAGACTTCTAATTATATTTTCTTTCCATTGTATTGAGGCAATTTTTTTTCTTATCTTTTCTTTCTTATTTTATGTAGACCAGCTGAGATAAGCTGAAGTCTCGTTGAAATTCAAATCGTTCACTTTAATTCTTAAACATAGAAGTAATTTGTAAGATTAAAGCTTAAATATTTTTGTTTCTTCTTTGGATTTGCATAAAAGGATGGCAGATCATTTCTATTATTTTTAAATCATCGAAACGGAAAAATTGACATACGTCGTACTAATGAATTCGAACTTAAATCCAACGAAAATAATCTTCCACGGAAATTTCAAATTTATCGATACAATTAGCTAAAATCTAATGTAAAAATTTGTTTTACAGTGAAAAATCGTGTATGGTCAAGGCTTGTCTTTTTTTCATTTATTTTATGGGAACCCAAGAGCTTAACTCTTATTTTGTAAGAAAAAAATTACTCCGGCTTTTAGAAATATCGCTGTAATTTCCAGTACCCTTGTATTTCACACGAACAACGTGAAGGTAAATTAAGCTGAAGCGTAAGATGAGGGTAAAGGAGAAACAGGAGGAGGAGAAGAAGGAAAAGGAGGAGGAAGAGGAGGAGGAGGAGGAGGAGCCGCAAATGAATCATGACTTTGTCCACGAAATTGGCGTGTTGTTGCACGAAAATCGAACCTCTTTTCTCTTATATTTATAGTAGAAAATATCTATCAATCAATTAGTAATTATTCATCGATTATTTGTTTTTCATCACTTTTTTGTATGGATTATAGACAAAATTTATTGTCTTTGATATTATTTATATTTGATATATAATTATTTATTTATATAATTATGAATAATTGATATTAAATATCGGTAAAATAAATATATTATTCTAAATCATTAAATTTTACTTGCTTCGTATGTACATATGCGTTAATATGTGAACAAAGAAGTATCGGTTAAGGAGGAAAGTTTTTTGAACATCTCCTTTATATTTTCAAGTTTGCAAACAAAATAGTCAGTCTTCTGATCGTCGTCATTGCTTCAAGAGCGTTTCCTCATTGTTCTCGTACATCTTGTATTTTCATTCAGCAGTTTCGATTATTCGTGCTTCATCATCAGTTATCTTTCATTTAAAGGTATTCTTTATTTTTTAATTACCGAATATATTTTTATCTTTGATTACGACTATTTCCAAAATATTTAGAAATTTGTACATTTTTAATCTACGTATTTTATCGTTATTTATACAATTATTATATTTGTTATAATTTATTAATTTACTATTCAGCGTTATTTAAATTATTTTCATAATTATTTAGTCGTGTTTTAATGAAACGTAATTTATACATTTATAAACGTCATTTACAATACGTTGCATTATCAGAAATAGCAATAATAATGATTTAAAATGTTATAATACGAATATTTAATTTATGTTTATCTATTTTCTATTATAACTGCTTTTTCTATTATATAAATCAATATTTACCATTTACACAAATTTTCGTTAGACCAGCCTTTATCTCTCATCATTTTGTATGAACACAAATTTACAGACTACATGGATTTAGTAAGGAAGTTGACGGAAAGGTTCCTTTGATGGAGTCAAAGGTGACATCATTTGATCGATTTTCAGGTAAGATAACAACTTGGTAGAGGTTCCTTGTGGATTATTATCGATTTATAAAGGTTGACCTAGTTTCCTGGCTTTACGAAATACACACACATTTGGATATTCTTTATCTTGTGCGCACGCATATTCACGTACACACACACACGTACAAGATATACTTTTATATTTACGATCTAGCGTGGAAACATGTGTTGTTCGAAGTTATTTTTCGAAAACTTCATAGGGGCTCGGAAATGACAAAAATGAAGGGATCGAAGGAGTGGTAGAGAGAAAAAAAGGCGGAGGAAAAGAAATACAGAACAGATAAGACTCCTTCTCTACTATTCTCTCGACACGAACAAAGCTTGCAATTTCGTCTTTCTTTCCCCGTCACCCACGTTCTTCCTTTTTCGACTTTATTTTCTCTTCTCGTCGTATTATTTTTCGTCTTTTTCTTTTCTATTTTACGCGTATCTGCTATTACATACCACGCTTGCTTTTCTGTTCCCTAATGTCTCTTCTATTGTTCCTTAGACATTAATGACAATGATATTATATGATAAACTATGGCTTTAGTTAAAATAGCATAACTAAAAGCTTTCTCTCTCTCTTTATAATGGGATCTACTGATATGAAGAAAATTGATTAGAATTAAAATGTTTTGTAATAGTCTTTTATATTTCTCTCTTTTTTTTCAACCTTTTTTTTTTCTTTTAGATTTTTGATTCGAAAAAGAAATTAATTAAATTAAATGACTACAAATGTACTTGTAGAGAAAATTGTATTTTATGGATGTGACGGATACAGAATAATCATAATTTCCGACCACCTACGGAGACGAAAGTTTTTTTTCTTATCATATAGGGATAAAATTTATGGGAGATAGAGGTAGGAAGAATAAAACAAATGACGGAAATATATAAAGCCGATACAATGTTAAACTTTCGAATTGATAATGATCAAAACTCTTGATGCGTTCCTACATTAGTATGGCCATTATATTTTAGTTATCAGTCGATGAAAAAAGCCAACACTGCGTATATTGTATTTATACGAACAGGTATTTTCCTAGAATTATGCTGATGCCGGCTTAAATCATAATTACGATTTGCAAAGAGAAATAAAAGTGATGCTTTTGCTTAAAGCACGTTATAGGTACATAGATGTAATATTGTATACGTCAAGTGTCTAAATATACGTTATTGGATTTTAAATATACGTATTTTAAATATCGTAAAGAAAAAATAATCGTTTCATAAGATAATTATAATTCTGTGAAATAACTATTAAGGACTTCTAGAATGAAAGAACACATTTATAGGATGGAATCGTACGCACAGATAATAATCGATAATTAGTCTGTTCTACTTCCGAATCTAACTATCCCGCTTGTCGAAGAAAATTCAGCCATGAAATGCGATATCCCGAATACTAACTAATATCAATGCTAATCCCTAGATAACACCAGACATCGGTAATCGTATATGAACGTAATTCGAGCTTCTGCATATCACCGGACATTCCTCTACGCGATCACGCATTTCCGTCAAACTGAAAGGATTTCTCGTAATCCTTTGCACGCTATACACGACATTCTTTCTAAGAGAATTATCGATATTGAACGATAAGAACGACGATATTAACAGCGATATTTTCATATTTTCAAATAAAAGAATTAAAACAAAAAAAAACACACGCTTAATATCACGGATAAATTTAAACATATTCAATTTAATATAAATATATAATTTCGAAATAATATTAATTGCAACACGATTACATACGTGTATTCAATAATTTGCTTCATCGAAGTTTTGACTTTAATTATAGAAATCCTGTTTTGTAAACGTACCGAATGTTGATTAAAATATCGACGAGAAACTTTATGCTACTTTGTGCGCCCGTATAATTTTATTTTGATAATATTCGTTTAAAACGAACAATAAAAATGTTTTAATTGGTCATATGAAATGATTAGAGATTCGAAAATTGAAAACTTTCATTTGACTGTGCTTACAAGTAACTGTAAAAATTAATAGAACGAGAAAAAGAGAAGAATTTAGTAATAGAAATAAAAAGGATAATTTATATTAGCTCTAATTCACATCTTATTTCTTTTAAGTAACTTCATTAGTTTTAATTCGTAGAAACTTAGCACCGAGAGAAAGTATTACCGTAATAACGAGACGCTTTATTATTTGCATTATTTTACTAGCGTTCCTTTCGGGCTCATTCGAATAAGAATTCTCCATTCGTAGAGGAAAATTAGTACAAACTCGATCGAAAATTCCGATACTCTTGAAAATAAACAAAAAAGAATGACTTCATTATCCGAATGACTTCATCTTCTGTAATTTAACCTTATCTAGAATATTTATCAAATAGCTCGTTTGTAGATTTCGCGGAGGAAAAACTACTCTACGTTCTCTTTCTCTCTCTCTTTCTCTCTCTCTCTTCCTCAAAACAAATTTTAAAGACCTGTGTGAGAACGATAGGAGAGAAGTTCATAAAATTTCCATCTCGTTTTACCTTCTCGTTTCTTTCATAAATGCGCACGGCAACAAGTGAAGACGAAAGGGGAAGGCGATAACGATGATTCATATGACCTTAAGAGAAAGAAAAAGAAAAAAAAAAACAAGAAGAAAAAGAGGAAGAAGCAGCAGAAGAAGAGAAGAATAATAGAAGAAAATAGAGAGGAATAGGGAATAAGTTGGGGAGGATTTTGTAAGACGGATTAGCATCGAGGGAAAAGGAATAAGAAGGACGGATGGAGAATGAAAATGTAGTGAAATTATTTAAGTTAAGACCAATGAGTCGTCGTTGTCGGTTGGTTCGCAGAAATGGAAATTCGCAGTGAACAGCTCGTCCATGAAATGCGGTCAACCGTCCGCGAGAAAGGCAGAAATTAGCCGCGAAAAGTTTTAATCGCTAATTTTACAGCACGCCTGTGGGGGTTGCAGCGGTTTCGTCCGTTAGAGACAAGTATATGTGAGTTAATGGTACGCGTGTTCGGGTATACGTGCATACGTGCATGCGTATATGGGTGCATGTATTTCACATTTATGTGTATACGTGTCTACTTAAAATCTACCTAAATATATACTAACATAGATATGTATATATGTGTATATATATATATATGGAATAGTAGTCGAGTATATACAAGTTCGGAGCATCGTCGAAAGTCTCGTTGAATGTATGTGTCTATTTAGGTGGAAAGGCACCCAAGAAATTCTCTTATTTCGTAGCTCGGCCGACCTGGAAAGCGAGGTAGAAAACGTTAGCACATTGGACGGACGTTAAAGGCGAGCTTAAAAACTTCCCAGACACACAGAAACGATGTATCCGTTTCAGTCTTCTACTTTCTTTTTCTGTCTTTTCACACTCTACATAGAACAACGACTCGTTGGGAAAATAGCGGAGGAGATAGCTAAAGCATTATCACGCGTGAACTTGGACGTCGAGAGTCGAAAAGAAAAAGAGAGGAGAGTACTCGTTGTTTCTTTTTTTTTTTTCTTTTCTTTTGGCTTATTCGTACTTTTGAAATCGGTCATGGAATTTTTAGAAAGTGTCACAACCAAGAACACTTTCTATTTCCTTTTTAAAGATCAAACTTCAAGGATTTTCGGTGAATAAAAATAATACAATAGTTTTACTTATTAACTTCCTTGTATAATATTATTCGCTTTGATCGTTATTTCAATTATTAATATTATTTATTATTATTTTTGTTACTTTTTTGAAAATATTTTCTTCTGTATTTCAAGAAAAGGGTTTTTATTTCCGCGCAGAAAATGTTCTATAAATATAGATACATGCTTCATCGAACGGTAAATGTTTTTCCAGTTCCCTTAAGAATGGACTTCAGTATTCTTGTAGAAACGTCTTTCCAAGACAATGCACCATCCTCGAGATGAGAGGCCCAGTCTACAGCTTCTCGTTATAATGAGGCTGGCCTTGTTTCGTTTTTCCACTCTGGAGGACGCTGATAAGGGCGTTTCCAGGTATCCGGCTGGACGAACTGTTCTTGCGAAGGCTTGAAGCATCACAATACATACATCTCATCTACGATAGGAATCCTTCACTCTTTTTCTTTATTTCTCTCTCTCTCTCTCTCTGTCTCTCTCTCTTGTTTTCTCATCTTGTCTTTACTCTTTCCTTCTCTACCTTCTTCAGTTTTCAACGTTAATTAGAAGGAAACACCAAGTAGTCCACGTATATTTCAAGTATTTCTATTATCATACACGTAGATTTTCGTTTGTATTATTCAATAATACGATTTAATATTATTCATTACTTAAACTTTGATTTTTAACTGTCCGAAAGTTTTAGAAAAATATTAAAGAATAATTAAAACAAAATATGTATTGAACGTACTCTTATTGTAAGAATAAATGTTGATATAATTTTTTTCCGCGTTCAAAAATTCATTAAGAACGAACGAACAAATATTCAATAGGTCAAGCGTAAATTATTTCGGCATCGATGGTTCTTGAACGTTAAAAAAGTTTTTCAATCGGGATGCTTAAATTTAAACCGTTAGATCTATTGTCTCGTTTGAAAGTATTTTCAGAGAAGATATCCTTTTTATTTTTATCCGAAGTAAACTTTGCTTAGGATTTTTTCCTCTAGGAATATTTAAAATTAACCATGCGTACGAAATAAAAGTAATCAATGTGTCGGAGAAATCAACTTCGCAAGAATAATTTTGGTGAATATTATTTTCGTTTCAAACTTTATTGGATTTAGTAGAAAAAATATCTATTATTATTATTTTTTATTCGTTAATATGATGTATGATGAAATGTGAATATTATAGATTTTGTTCAGACAGCTACTGACGATAGATAGAGTTTTGAAATGTTTAAACTGTTGAGAAATAAAGGAAGAAATATGTATTTCTTTTCGCAACATCTCGTAGAAAACTTTTTCTTCCCTCCGATCTTGTGCGACCTTCCACGGTACTTCGATTTTTCCTCGAGACAAACGTAAAATGGGGTTGGAACGACACGTTCCCGTCTTGGGCTGACACAGCACGCTTCTCTGGAAGTTTGACTTGGAATTTAAAATACTTGGGCCGAGTGCCGTTGGCTCCAAGACCGAGTCGACAGCGCGTGGAAGCGTGGAAAAAACTTCAGGAAAAATTGAAAATCCTCTAACGAACACCGGCCTCGTTATACCGAACTTAGTTCTCCGCAATGTTTTACGAGAATGAGAGCACGAACCGCGAGCAAATTTCTTCGGAACGACGAAGACGAAGACGACGTCGACGACGAGGATGACAAACAAATTGTTCTTTTTTTCTTTTTTTTTTCTTTTGTATGGGTAAGACTTCGCGTTATTCAATATTTTCTAAATTCGTAAAATTATTGCTAAGAGTAAGTAAAATACAAGAAATTTCATTACTTACAGAATCTTTATTAAAAATGCTTACTTGCTAATTGATGATTCTTCCATATTATGTTCGTTTTAATAAGCAATTGAAATAATTAAACGTAAGTCAAAAAGTTATCTTTTGTTTGTTGAATTATTGTTCGATAAACTGTGAGCATGTTATATTTTCTGAATTTATTTTCATTCAAGGGAGCACGAATAGTCTGAAAATATTGCAGTTAGTGCACCGGTCAGACTACAGCGTGGGTGCCGCTCACGAATGTCTACTTCGATCGAGCAACGATATAATCGTCATGGTAATAAATTTAATGCATGATAATAATCTAATATACGAATGGTGTCGTTACGCTGACGCATAATTATTGAGGACAATCTCGTAAAGTCGGGAAACGTTCCCGCGTGACCCATTGCGACGCTAATTCGTTGAAATATACGGAAAATTTATAACCGACTGTCCGCGGTCTATGATAAATCGCAAATAATTTCTGCAAATTCTAACGGAAAATTTGTCGGTACTTTCTCGAATCCTTAGATTTTCTTTTTTTTTCTTTTTTCTAAACAGCCTATACAAGAAATATAGAAAATTTATAACGGGACGGAACAGGTGCTCGATCGAGAATAAGCTTATTATTAATTTGTCCTTATAAAATGTATTATTTTATTCCCACGTATAACTATTTTCTTCACTTCTATGCCAATAGAAGAGACGTATTAATATTTGTTCGAAAAGTAAACGTGGCTACGTGCCAAATATTCAAAATCCACCTCGATGTGTTTGCTTGTTATTTTTACAATTATCATACGATCTAATCGCATACACAATTGATTCGGGAGTGTTGCCAAGTAATGAATACTACGGGATTAAGGCCCCTCTCCCATAGTATCTTTACAATCTACAATATTTCTTTTAAAATCCAATTGAATACTCCCCAAATACTGTCGATACTCTTACAATTATTCTATGATATTCATAACATTTGTTTCTCGATGTCATTAGTATCCAATAGTAATCGTTGTTTAAAGTTACTCATTAACTAAATCGTTCCTGAATATTCCATCGTTGCGAATAATATTAACTTTAAATGAATGAATATTTGAACGTCGCTCATATTCAAGCTTTAAACTGATGAATGTGAAATATAATTATTTCCAACCAGTTTTACCACAACATTCATAATTATTATGCATTCATGTATACAGTACTGTTACCACTGAATTCTATAAATGCATAACTAAACTTGTAACCGCAAAATTGGATTATTATTTATTAAATTTCTTTTATTAATACAAATGAATAGGCTGATATTCTTATAATAATGTATAAGCTTTGACGGATTAATCGTTTCTCATTCTCTTTACTAATAGGTATTATAGGATAATATGAGTTTATGGAGTGTATATGTGTGCGTATGTACGTATATTAGCGATACACATGCATGTCGTGACAATATCTGGCCCAATCAGATAAAAGACAAATAAAAGGTCCAAGATAGCTTTTCCTTTGTCAAGCAAGTTTTATCCGAATATGAATACAAATCGAATGATCTCAAAATAAGCGCGAAAGTGGGAAGGGGGAAGGGTGGAATTCGATAACGCGAGTATCGAAAATAAAATACAAAATGGTAAGTTTATTATAAGATGTGAACGAATAAAGACACATTTATAGACCACGCGCTAATTTAAAATAAAATTTTAAGTTTTAGAATAAATCGTTTACAAATTTTAAAAGCGGGTTAAATTGTTTTAAAAAATTTTTTATGTAACACCGCGTGTAAAATTCTAATAAAAAAAGGAAATGAAATAAAGGTAGAATTAAAGCGGAAAAGTAAATAAAGGGGAAAAAGAAGATTGTTGTGAGAGATCTACAACATGTTCTTCTTTCTCTGATCGTTAAAAGAGATTCTACAAACTTATTGTTAAGGTGGTAGAATCTAAGATCTTCAATCTCCAACAGCTGTAATCCTAATCTCTGTCTCTTTTTATTTCTCTTTAAGGTTGATATAATAAAGAAAACATTGAGACGCTTTTCTTCCTTAATAATGTAAAAAAAAAAATAATAAATCTATATAAATATATATAATGTAAAATATGTAGAATATATTTTGTGAGTATTTGAATCGTTACAACTTTCTATCATTGTCAAGTACAGAGCACGGATAGAAGATTTTAAACAACTCCTCTACGAGTTGGTGCGAAGATTTCAAAGGATAATCTTTGGCGAATCCGTCGGATGGAGTTTGCGGCTTTCACGTTGAGAGGGATTACCGCGAGGGAAAGAGAGGAGGAACTCGGATGTATATTCTCACATTTTCATTGTCATTGTCGTTGTGATCATATTTGATGCTAGATGTAAGACTTGATCGAGCCACGTCTTTCTATTTTCAAAGTATCCGATATAACAGGAAACGTATTTCAATTTGGTTAGGAAATATATTGTCTCCTTCTATTTCATATGTATATAAATACGTATATATATATATATATATATATATATATATATATATATTATACATAGGTACATCTTTTTCATGTCTCTTGTGAGGCTTAGCTTTCATACGCCTTTGGTGCGCCACATTGCTACTCAGTCGCAGTAGTAGGCGGTAGAGATAACCGAAGTAGGTATAAAGAGATAGAACATACACGGGGTGCAGGGAGACGTTTAGTTTGGCGTGGCACTTTATCCCTTAAATACCCAGAGGTATTCTTCCCGGGGAATTGTAGGTCTCGTTCTTTCCTTGGCTGGCAACTGAATAGCCCTGAATATCCTGGGAGGATAGAGAAGTAACCTTCCTTTTCTTTCTTTCCTTTTCTTTTCTTTCTTCCTTTTGTTCTTCTTCTTCGTTTTCTTGCTTATTCTTTTTTTCTTTTTCATTCGAGTCTCTTTCGTCCCTTTTTTTTTCCCCCAGTCGTACCTTCTTGCGAGGCAATTTATACGCGCCTCCACCTCGCAAACAGCTGCCCATTACCGGGGAAGGATATAGCTCGGGTAACTCTGAGAACTGTGTGTATGTCACTGAACCTACATACATACATACAAATGAAAAAATTCTAGATTTTATTTCATCGAGGATTATCCAGAAGTCGATTGATTTTTTAAGACGGGACGAGACGAGATAAGACGAGATGAGACGAGATGAGACGAAGATTATGATTATCTAGATTTGAAATATTTTATCGCATGGTTCATTGTTTCTTTTATGAAACTCGATCGATTTGACGTAGCAAATAAATGAAGCAAATTCGTTGAGAGGTAGACAATTACGTCATAATGTAAACCCGACTCCGCCCTTTCGCGTGATTTTCCCCATTTGAGTTGCGATAGAGAGAGAGAGAGAGAGAGAGAGAGAGAGAGAGAGAGAGTGAGAGGGAGAGAGAATGAATCAGAAGTCGCCTTATCGTACGATTGAAAAATCCACTTCAATTTAACGTACGGCTCCATCATGTTTTTTGGTTGGCTGTCTCGTTTCTTGTGGATTTTTCTTTCTTTTTTTTTTTTTGGATATTATTTTACGTTTTATCATTCAAAAACACGCGACTAAAATCGCATGTTCACGTACTCTACGAGACCTGGAAAATTGCCATTTTTGTTTCTACGCTGTTTTAATCCATTTCGACGAATTATCCTATTCTAAGAAATAGGTATATTAAGATCTTTTGTTTTAAATAAGATCATTTATGTTTAAACACGAATAATAATTCAAAGAAAATGATAGCTTCTTTAATATCGAACGTGTTGTGTTAGCTTGAATCCGCTAACGATGTCAAAGGAAATAGCTTTCGAGTATACATGTACATATATGCCTATGCTTTTAGCTTCAACGCAATGCGTTTGGCGTACATTTACGAGGTAACATGGTAAAGTCGTAAATTAAAACAAAAATCTGAAACATCGTTGTGCATGAGCAAAATCGTAAACGCGAGTTTTACAACCGCTTGTAAATCCGATTCTTACGTTTTTTTTATTTTGTTGAAATACAACTATAAACTGAATACTCTTGAAATTGACTCGTTAGTAGTACGTTTCCATTGAATCTTTTTTCACGTAGAGAACATTATTCTCACATGTTTCAATTTTTTTCTTTCTTAATTATTATTACGTTACTTAATGAATTATGAGAATATTTCAGTTGACGAAAGTTATCGAGAATAAATTGAATATTTTTTTAAGGACACAACATACTTTATCAAAACTGTCAAACGCATCAAGATTTCGTTAAAAAGATCTCTGGGAAAAAAATGAAATATGAAAATCTCGAAAGCTATAGAATGAAATTGATGAGTTGCGTTCGTTTTAAATTTCCCATAGCACGTTTATATCAAACTAAATTAAAATTTGATTAATATGAAAATTTTCATTAATTCTGGACTTGTTTAAATTTAATACTCGATCTTTCAAATTTATTTTTTTCCTACGATAATGCATCACTTCGGCTATTTATACAAACGTACAAATTTCATTAAGATAGTATAAATCCAGAACGTTAATAAGCTTCGCATTTCGTTTTAAATCGTTTGCTTCCTCGTTATATTTCTTTTTTTCCTTGTCTATTCCTTTCTATTTTTTTTGTCTGTGACATTCTTTTACGTGTCCTATTTCTTTCTTGCAGTAACGAATCGTTCAGATTTCATAGTTAATGTTGATTATAACATGCAAAAGAAAGATTTTGAACGCAATTAGTTTCGTGGCATAGAAGAGAGCCTTACCTTTGCAGTTTCATTTCACTTTGAATGAAAGGGAATAAGAGAGAGAGAGAGAGAGAGGGAGAGAGAAAGAAAACTAGCATACTAGAGGAAATTAAATTATGTTGCTAAGTCGTCTCTCTTCGTTACTATCTTTCTAATGTCTTTGTTTGACGACTGAAAAAGAGAGTAGGCTCGTCGTAAATGCTTTAAACGAGCTGATCGTGCGTTGGCGATAAAAGGAGACGATTAAAGAGGGTCGTAAAGGTGTGGATATCGTGCTCGATGGGAGATTCCTTGATTGATTGAGTCATTCGGAAGTTTAATACTTATCTTTTTTCTCTTTTTTCCGAATTCCGATAGTTAGTAACGTTAATAACTTATATGATACTTAATTTTATAATGATTAATTACTTTGCACGTTGCACGTTTTCGCGAATTCATTAGTTTTCGTACAATTATTATTATTGTTTGAAGAGAAAAAATGTATCATTACAAATTTTATTCTTAAATATTTATCATGAAAATATTTGTAGTGGTAATATTAGATATATATTTATTATTTAATTATTAGATGTTTTTGAAATTGTATATTAAAAAATTCATAGTTAATTCTAAATTTTATTCACATTAACTTACTAAAAGTACAAAATCAATAGAATTTTTTAACGATTCCTGGCACGGCGACACGGTTGATCGTGGAACTAATCTGCCCGCAATGAAACCAACCTCGAGTGTTCCCAAGTGAAACCCAATCCAGAGGATTGAGAACAATCTGTAAGTTGGATTCTTGCTTAGAGGCATCAACGATGTCCGATATCATTGATTTGTGGCAGCATTCCAAATTACACTTTTCAACGAACATTCTTTTCCTTTTTTTTTTTATTTTTACGATTGCACAAACATTTAATCTTGCAATTCTAGCTATATATTCGATGGTAACGTTTTCATAGTATGCCAAAATTCGAATTAATTTGCACATCAATTAGTTGCTTTATTTTTTTTTTATTTATTCAAACGTATATATTCGAAATATCGTTCGAATTGATTAGATTTAGACTGTGAATCAATAAATAACTTTATGAAGAAAGTAAAAATTTTAAATTGTATTAGTTACACCTATAGAACGTCATAATGCATAGGTTCAGTTAACTAAATAAGGATGTTCTCTTCTTTATCTTTATGATAGATTTGAGAATATTCAGCTTCATGACCATAAATAACGATCAGAATATAATCTGATCGTTCGCTACAATGAAAAAGAGTCATTAAAATAAAAACGTATTTCTTTCTCTGTTCGATAGGTACAAGGGTTCGTAATGCAGGTACCGTTCGACTAGTGCGAGCTTTACACGCAAAGGCGTTGATAACTTGATGAAAATGAGAAAGAGAAAAAGAGAGTAGTGTGTAATTTCATAGTATATGTCCAGACATGACGTGGTGTAATGTATAATCATTATAAGGTATTATTTCAGGTCTGATGTTTGTACGTGTGCATGTGTATGTGTGTTTAAGTACGCGTACGTGCGTTAACACGAATGTGTATATATGTATATTATTTTTTTTCGAGAGTAAGAGGAGTGTTCTTCATCACGTTCGGCGTGGACACGCCATATTTTCCAATACAGAAATCTGTGAAAGGAATGAGTTTCGTCTGTTGATATATGGCACCACTCAAGGCGCATAAGCGCTCGTAATTCATGATATTATCAGATCTAGATACGTGGCTGTGTAAAATGAGGAGGAGACAGCGTCGATGTAAGCTTTGGAAAGGTTTGAAAGATATAGGAGACGTGGTACTAAAACGTAGAACAGAGTAAAAAAAAAGGAAGTTCTTGACAAGGAAAGGAAAAGAGACAATGTTTGAGTATAGGAAAAATTTGTCTACCTACTAGTGTTGAAACTTCTGATATAACGTAAGCGCATTATCCAAGTTTACACAAATGTCTTTATCGTTGCTTCATATTCGAAGTATAATTTATTACTCGAATAAAGAACTGTTTTAATATACACAATAATATACGAATTTTTATATGAAGTTATTGTTTTAATGCGCGATGTCGTAATTCTTTTTTTAAATTTTTTAAAAATTTTCATTTATAATTTAAAATATAGAGAATAAGACATTTGTTCTAATACTTTATCTATTTTCAATTGTTACGATAATTGTTGTTAAGATATTTAATGAACGTACATCGTACGAATAAGAACTTTCACTACAAATAACGTTTAATTTATATGATAAACACGAAGTAAATGAAATTGCGAGCTTCGTTAGAGGAATGAAGTTTTTTTAACTCTATTTATAATTAGAGCGAATAAATAATTACGGGGCGAATACATGTATTTGGACGTTTGAACGTAAATCGAGGAAAGAATTTAGATTCGACCCTGCCCGTTTCGAAGATGTACCCCTCGAATTTGCGGGCTACAAAAGAACGACCGTGTACGTGCCTTGTATCAGAAACTTCGGACTCAGTTACGTTTTTCTTGCACCCATACGCTCACCGCATCTTTTATCGGGCTTCCTCCTCCACTCTTTCAACCTCTCTTCCTCCTCCTTTATCACTTCGTAACGCTCTAAATCCAAGAGCTAAATTTTCTACAGGAAAAGGTCGAAACTTTGCTTCGTTGCTATTTTCTTAGTTAAAGGTAGTAGAACCGTACGATAAATCGAACATCGCCGAACATTTAGAGGTTGTTAGAATTCTATCGAACAATGTTTCTTCTAATTTCGATATAATCTTACTCATTAAAATAAATAAATAAATATATATATAACAATATTATTTATTAATTAACGTTTTCGTATACATTCGTTTTGTCATTCAATCTTATTTAACATTTGCTTCGTTTAAATGAAAATTCTACAAAAGAAGAAACATTGTTTTTAATATAAAAGGAAGATTGAAAAATTCTTTCCTTTTGAAACCATATAACAAGTGAATACCTAGTTTACAGAATTACCGGTACTACAAGAAGAAACGAGTCTCAGAAAATTTCTATTATATCCAAGAGACACACGTACCCTGTCAGCGTGAGTTAATGGAATTTCTATAGATAATATTTCGAAAAGAGAAAACCCGACGCGCGAGGAAGTTTCTCTGGAAACGGATATAAAAGTTCTTCTTTGTCTTGCCGTTGTAGATCCGTGGCTTTCCGTAGTCTCTCTGTAGCCAGTAGAACCGATTATCGTTCCGGAAGAGTAGACAAACCCAGGAGAGCCAGGTAAGACGTTATCGAAATTCTTTCGTGTTGCGAATATACTAACGTTGCTTGGATACAGACTTCGATACATCGATAGGAATTCAATGATTTAAGAAACTGGGTTTAGTCCTCGAAGAAACTCCTGATCACGTATCTTATGGCACGATCAAATAAATCATTGAATATTTCAAAGCTACCATCCCCTTTGTGTATGTAAATGTTCCTTAAATTTCTTCGTGGAAAAGAATAAGTGAAAAAAATGTTCAAGATACTCTATTTTGATAACATTTTTCGAATTTCAATCTTTTTACTTAATGCTTAATGTTTCGTTTTTAGAAAAGTATACATATAATTATTCAGATAAAATCAAATTTATAGAAATCTAGAAAAAGAAAAACTTTTTATTTGACAATTGGTAGACGAGTTAATGATTTATTTCTATATATTTCTTTTCGTTGACATTAGTTACGGATATGAGTTCGTGTTTATCTACAAATATATATTAATTTTCAAAGGGAAAGACCAAAGACGTCTAGGAGGGACTATTACATTGGATTATGTTTTAAGAAGTTTCATTGAAGAAAAAGAAAGCATTGAAAAGTCAAAAGGGCGAAAAAGGGTCGTCTTTGGTGAAAACGTAGTCGTGAATAAACTGAGCCAGTCAGATTTAACGACATCCTTCAAGGGTTTAATGTCTCGTTATGATGAAGTTTCGTTGCCTCTTTTCCATCCTTTTCAGTATATACTGTTTTCAAAAAGGACTCTTAGGTAAAAAGAAAAGTAGACAGGAAATGAAGAAAAAGAGAGATCATTTTCTTAAGAAGCTTACGAGATAATTTATCTCTTCGTTACATATAACATCGTTAGTTAATTAAACCCTTTGATTAGGTGTCTTCTCGACGGCGTTACGCGAGCTTAAACTTTACTTTTTGAAGATTCTTATCGTTGTTTGTGCTAACTTTCATAAGTATTTAATATTGAAAAACTCTGACGCTTAAACAGAGAGAGAGAGAGAAAGAGAGATAGAAAGAGAATCATATAAACATTAAATGTAAGTTTTGTAACGAATACTTTACATTGTTATAAATATTAAACTGATTGTGTAATCAGATGATGAGATTTTCATTAAAACGAATATAAATGAATCTAATAACAGTCTCATATAAAATTAATTTTATAGAAAAAATTATATTAGTGACTTTAATTGTTGGATAAAGATTTTTGTTGTTGCTAAAGAATTGGTTGAATGACTATTAAAGGAATATCTTTTCCAATGGGTCGCAATATTCTTTTCGATAGAAATGTAGGACAATTGCGATCGATAACAACGACAGAGTGCGAATAAGCATCGTTTGGCGAATGTGGTCATCCAGTAGTTACAAGCTGGTGTGGTCGAACAGCAGTAATAGAGCTGGCTGTAGTTGGTCAGTAGTAAGAGAGCACCTGTGGTCAGACGGTTAGTATCGGCTTCTGCTATGGTCAGATGCTAGTAACGATTCTACTTGATCGCAACCGTATTCTTTTTATACGCATTTTCCTTTATAACTTGGACACAGTTACTGAACGAATTATTTGTATTAAAGTGTTACGATAGAACTTGATAAAAATATCATTTAACAAATTTTTCATTTGTTAAATTCGTTTTCAAAATATAATACTTTTTACGGTAGGTACATTCATTAAATGAATTCTGTTTTATTAATAAAATTATTCATATTATAATCGAGAAAGAGATACGTTGATCGACGTTAAATATCTTTTCCTTCTCACAAACGTCAATATCGCGGTCAGATTTGAACAGAAAAGGTGAACTTTATTAATTGAAGTAAGCCATTTAATGCTGAAAATATTAATTCTTTGCGTGCAAAAGCAACGCTCGTACCGAGACTTTGTTTGAGCGCCTATAGGATGGTAGCACTCTGTCAACATTTGACCGATGTTCAAGAGAGATAATATATTCTCTGGTTCAACATACTTCATTTTACGACAGGGAGGAAGGCCGAGGCTCAAAGCACGCGGCTCGAGTGTTTCATGTGAGCAAACACACGGATAATTGTGAGCTTTTCTCGAACTTTACTCGTATACATTATAAATATCCTTGAAGTTTGAATACAAGAAAATTCTTAGATATATCTTTTTAATATTTCGTTATTTTTATGGTATCAAATGCATTGGAAATAAGATATATATTATCTATGAGAATGAGAAAATAATAGGAAAATTGTAGTCGAATATAAGGGTAGATTCGATTGTGGTGCTTGATTCGGGGCCAACCAAGCGACAAGATACGTTTCTACCTTGACACCTGGAACAGATCCAAACTTAACTCCATAGGTGGGGGACTTCAAACTTATGCCGTCTGCAGACTCCAAAAATTATTTTTCAGCCGCGTCAGCAACTACGGTGTTTGTTTTCATCTTTCTATTCTGGCGCACCAATCTTTGTTCACTGCCTATTCTTTTTACTATTTTACCTCTTGCACTTTCTTTACATCTCCTTCCCTCTCTCCCTCTCTCTCTCTCTCTCTTCTATATATGTGTACCAACTAGTACGTGTGCGTTCGACATACCTCCGACCTGATTTGCCTTCCAGGGACAAGAGCCAGAAGCGAAGCTGCTTATCACGATGAGCGTTCTATTCAAAGCAGGGGTTGTTTCATGAAACGTTTGCTCTTACACTGAGTACATGTACACATATGTGTATATACTAAAGTGTTAGGAGTATAAAGTGATTTGGCAAAGATCAGACGAAACCCGATTATCCAACAAGAATGAAGATTAGATTTTTTAAATGGATTTGGCAGAGATTATGCAATCTCAATTCTATATTGTGCTCGTATTATTCTTTTTCCTTCAATTCATTGTGTTATTTCTAAACATTTCTTTGTTCTGCAAAATCTGTATTTAAGAATCACAGCAGAAACGTTGTTATATTGCTTATCAAATTGTTACATTGAAATCATACTTTCATAATTTCATCAATATTAAATATAAAAAAAGTATGAATAATGTAATTCAAGATAAGCGCACAAATTAACTTATTTTAATTTTTCTTTTTAGATTGAACTATCTGATGTCAGGCCTGACGCCGACGTGGTATCACGCAACGAATGTTGCGTTGCACGCCGCGGCATGCGTTTTAGTGACCAGAGTGAGCTTAACTGTGGCGTCGCTTCGTCCCGGATTCGCGGCATTGACCGGATTGTTATTTGCCGCACATCCTATTCACACAGAGGCCGTAAGTAGGAATTTAATAACTTAGTTAAACACACATTTTTCTTCTAGGCCGTTTCTTTTCGTACTATATATCTAAATAATTTCTAATTAAGACGTGCTATTTTATTTTCATATAATTTTTTAGTATTTTAAAGTTAGGAAATATATTTTATATAAATATTCTCTATCTTTTTCTCTTTTAAATAAGTACAAACGTAAATGCATCGTTAGCTAAACATATAATATCGAGTAAAAGTATAATAGAATAAACGTAGGTATAGAAAGTTATATTATATTTTTTATGTTAAACGATAATGTACGATAATCCAAGGATTTTATATGAAATATTAGCGGTTATCTACGGATATTTAGATACTCTTAAGGAATATCGAGTCTGACGAAATGATTTTCATGAGATCAAGGACAACTTGGATTCGAGTAAACGACTATGGCGAACGATTAGCATCCTACTGGGAGTTCCATAGGAGGATGAGGGTTCTTGTTAATAGTTAATAATCCGCCTTAATGGATACTTTGTTTAAAGTGTCTGCTTACGCGCAACGTTGGTATTAAGTGCAAGTAACATCGGATTTTCGTTAAGCCGATCAAAGCGTCAGGAAGACCAATAGGAGAAGCAGTCAGTGAGTGTAGTGGGGGGGGGATGAAAGGTAGGAGTGAACAATGAAATTCGACGACGATGATAACGACGTTGGTCTACTTAACCTGCTTCGGTTAAGCGCATAACGCTAGGTTCGTTGTGTTCATTGGCCCTGTCGAGGCTATCTGCTATTTCAGACGACGAGAATTTCGGTCCTGGATGGGAGAGTGAAGTGGGATGACCGGAAAGAGGTTGGGATTGGGGTTGGGGTTCGGGTTGGGGTTTGATAAGAGAGCCACGCTACTACCACTAGATCGATGTGACGATGATTACAAAGGATTATGACATATTCGTCTGATATCAAAATCGCCCTGAACGTAGCTTATTCTCTGGTTTGGTGTTTTCATCTCTTCTTCTCTCTCACGCGTTTCCTATTCATAGATAAAGCTAGAGAGAAATCCTGTTAAGCGATAACGTTCAATGATATGCTTGCAAATAGACGTTGATGTAAAATTAAACCGATCTCCAAAATATAATCACATTCTTCAAATTTATCTTTTTTATTTGTAAATATATTTTGATAATTTATAGCTATGCGTAAAATTTAATCGGACAAATCGTAGATGATGGTTAAAATAAAATCATGAATTCATTAGATATTATAGATTTTTTAATATAACATATATAAGTGTATTTATTGTACATAAAATGTAATACAATTTCAGATTATTGAATTGTTTGTATAGTATATTTTACTTATTCCTTTATTATATATTTTAGTTTATATAGAACATTTTTCTTTTTCATTTTAATTCGATAATTTTTTGTGGTAATCTACTTACAATGAATTCGAAGAATTGCGTAAAATAAAAATACGCATTTATCTTTCAGCAACGAATTATTAGACCATTCACCGATCTCTATCAAAGAGAATTACCAGTGGCACACAACATCGATTCGCGCGTTCTAACCACTCATTATGAGAGCAGCCAACTTGGCCGGTCACGCACCGCATCCGTTTACATCAGGTGCGTGCATTATCGCAATGGCGTGTACGTCTGTCTTTCGCTGGCCGCGTTCACTCAGTTATCACGGTGTGTGTGTCAGATGAAGAAGTCAGATATTATTTACTACCCGTAAAATCTGGATAACAATCTGTCGTCTGTTTGAGTCGCCAACGTTACAACTTTTTCTATTTTGCATAGTACGAAATAATTCTTAAACATTCTTTACATTTTTTTCCTATGTGTTTCTTCAAAATATGGCATAACTTTGTTGAAAATAACTGTTCTGTCGTCTATTATTTTCTCCCTTCTTTTTTTTTTTATTAGCAATAGTGTAGGGTTCGAAAACAATGTATGCGATGGTGCGTTAATATCGTTCTTCTATCCGCAAAATAAATAAGATTTGTTAATAAATGAATAAAATTTTCATGGAAACAAAAAAATAACAACCGTCATACGTTAAATCGTTTCTAAAGTATTTTCAAAGATAGCATTAAGTAATCAAGATGAATGGTAAATTTAATGCGTCACAGTTTACTGACTTGACCTATGGATCGTGCGATTCAAGCAGATAGACATTTACGAATGGCACGTTGTTACTACTCCTCGATCGATTAGCATCGCTCGGTTGGTGTCTGTTAAAATGATCAAACCGTGAAAGCGCAGTCCGCTTCCGGTTGTCGGATTAAGCCTTTGGTCAGGTGCTGAAAGGAAACTCGGTAATTAAGTGCGACGCCGTCGAAGCGCTTGATCCTAATGTAAACGGACACAGACAAAGGAATCGGGCTGATTTGGAATAGGAAAGTGAACTGCTCTATCAAGAGGATAAGAGAGGGAGAGAGACAGAGAGAGAGAGAGAGAGAGAGAAGGAGAAGGACAAGAAGAAAAAAGGGAGGGAGACGGAAAACCTCTGGGATTTGTTGCTCGACGACGATTCGGATCGGAAAATACTGACGATCGATCGATCAACAATGCTTGAGCTTTTTTTGTTCGTTTTGTAGGGTGAGTTTTCATCCGGTACATAGTCCTTAATTCGCGTTAATGATCTGAAGTCGGTCGTGCGTTAGTGATGGATAACAGCAGCTTCTTGTAAAAACTCTTTTCGTAATTTCTTATTTTCTCTTTTCGTATCTAAAAAATAAGAAAAAAAAAGTTTAATAAGCTGAAAATAATTAATTAAATCGTTAATCGGATCAATAATCTTTCCGTTGGGGTAACCTATACATTATTTTTTATTTGTTGTTTCCTTAATTAATATAAATAGTACGAAAAATTATTTATTATTAAATTGCACGTTAGACGAATGTTTTTTTCGGCTCGTATGTCTCATTTTGAAATTCCATCATCGTGAGAATCGGAGATGAAGAACAAGTTTTTTATTTACTGGAGAATATCGATTTACGCATTGGCATGGTAGGTAGCAAAAGAATCTAAACGTAATCATGATGGTTTCAGATGCAGGAACGACTGTATAGTCGCGTAGCATATAATTGCAAGAAAAGTTATTTTCGCGCAATTAACTTCGAGAGAAATATATGTATATTCGTTAAGGACGAAGGTCGTTTGTCACAAAGGATGCTTTTCCGTTTCGCTGAAGTTGAAGGGTCTGTAATTTGACCCCTTAGTCATTCGTGTTATGTCGGAAGATGGGGCTTCGAAAGTTTCGAAACGACGATAAACACCCCCTATTAAAGGTGCACCGATCGATATGCTTCCTTTAACTCTCTCTCTCTCTCTCTCCTCCCTCATCCCTTCCCTTTCTCTTCTTTCTCTCTCTCTATTTCTCTGCTTTTCCTTACCTTACCCTTTCCTTCTATTTCTTCATCGTTTTCTTCCCTGTTCGTTTAAAGGAACATCGGGTCGCTGCCTTTGAATTAGTTCATTTCCTACTCCACTAACTCCGGTGGTATCGAAAATGGTGATAAACGCCAGCCATTTATATCGAAGAATTTCAAAAGTCTCGAAGAGTTCATCCGTCTACATAATTGAGAGTCGATGGACTTTGAAACCTTTTTCTTGAGATTTTTTCACTTTGTCCTTTTTCTCCTTCCATTTTTCTCGCGAAGAGAGAGAGAGATCAACCAAGTCGTTTAGAATATAGATATTTTATTAAATATTTCTCTACATACTACATACAGATTAATGTATTTATATATTAGATGTTAATTTTCAATTTTAGAGAGTTAATAATATTATTAACGTACTTTTAAGTTTATACAGTTCTATCTGATTATTTCTTCTTTCCAGATAATAATTTTCTATAATATCTTTCATTTTTATCCGATATTCTTTTAGAGATTTTCATGAAAATACAAACTTAGCTGATAACATTTTACGAGAGTATCGGATCTTTGTTCGATATTCTTTTATTTTTTCTGGCTATCGGCAATATTCGATATTATAAGTAAAACGTAAAATTAAAGTTATTGATTTTTTTCTAAGTAAATGTACGTAATTACATAATTTGTAATATTTCTGAAAAATATTTTTGTTAGCGTATTTTGCAAAGAAAGACGAATAACGTAACGTAATGAACGAAAATAATGCGAAATCACATTAGACGAATTTCAAGAAGATTTATGAGATTTCACCAGACCCGTCAGTGCTCACAATTTTATTTCTTCTAATATCATTGAATATACAGGTTGAAGTAAAGCTCAACGGAAGTTACGACAGCCGGTGTTTGAGAGGATGGAAATTCAAAGCTCTGAGTAACAAGTGCGGAAAAGTTAGTGCTTAATTCCGGTAGGTACGATTCTTGCATAATTTTCCAAGTTACACGGGCCGTTAAACCATGTCTTTACTAATGTAAACTGTCTATAGTTCGTCTATATAATAGTATGCCGTTACTTTATAGAAACGACAGTGCCGTTAGCACTTCGCGATTAAATACTTAATTTTCCAAGTAAGCAAGTGATAGACGTGTTCTACGGTGTATCTCAACACACGAAGAACGTTGTAACGTAAACGTGACGTGTCAGAATGCGATCGTTCGTCGTGTTGCTTTTCGTGTAGCAACGCTATTCAGCCAGAAGTGTCACGAGTAATCGATACTTCGTTTTAACGACTCTTTCATGTTCTGCATTTTTATCGGGAATAAGGGAGGAATATTAAAATCGAAATTGTTGCGTACATTAACGCAAACGTCAAAGATACGTTTAAGTGATAGTGGTAGGTGGTATATAACGTAGGAGAGAGAAATAAAAAAGAAACAAAGGGACAAAATAAAATAGGATAAAATATGATAAGATTAAATAATAGATTAAAAAAAAAAAGAATTAAGTATTTTGAAATACTTCTATAGAAAATTCGTAGAGATATTCGTTTGGTTTTTAAATAAGAAGGAACGTAGTGTAAAGTAAAAGTGAGAAAGTGATGAGTAAGACAGAACGAAAGGATGGAAACATGAAAGAAAAATAAAACAAAGAGAGAAGCTGTATATAGAACAAAAAAGTAGGCAAATAATAAAAAGAAGGAAAAAGAAGGGAAACGATGGAGGTGTTAGTTGAGAAAAGTTGGCAAAAGTTGAACGTTTTAGCGGGAAAGGAGATGATGATAAGTCGAGTTTTATGAATATATTCTTTATTTACCTCATCGAGAAGGTAAAGGATGATCATCGCGAGCAGGAACATTTTCCACGTATTGTTCGATTTTTCCATTTCCATGAAATCATTCAGAAAATCGTAAGCACTTCTTTCTATTGCTTTGAAATGCGTTTTACTCGACTATTTTTCAATCTCTCATCATTGTAAATATGTATTATCTCTGTATCCATTTAACAAGAATATAATCCATTTTACACGGAATACATAATTTTTTTCTAGAATATCGAATTCATTAAGAAGAATTCGATTCGTATTTTAAATAATTGGCACACAGGTATTCGTATTATTCTACATTTTACTAATACACCCTTTGTTTTATACGAGAATATTCTTTTTCTTTTTTCTTTTACGATTAATTATCATGTTTTTTTATTAAGGAAAATTTTTTTCTTTTTTACGTATAAAAATTGTATAAATATTTCATTCGAAATATAATATAAAAAGGAAACCTCGATTTAACGGAAGCATGATTCTCCGTATGAAACAATACTCCTGATAATCTCA
Organism: Polistes fuscatus; assembly: GCF_010416935.1. NCBI lineage: Eukaryota > Metazoa > Arthropoda > Insecta > Hymenoptera > Vespidae > Polistes > Polistes fuscatus. The sequence continues at coordinate 3,683,021 of NW_025113162.1, read as the reverse complement.
GATGAGTAAAGAGAACTTGTGATTTTGATTCTACGCAAATACTTTTTCTATCTATATCTACTACAAGAATAGTGATATTTATCCAGCTTAGCGTTTGGCGATACAACTTTAAAGAATTTCGATATCGATTCGTGCATAACTTAGGAAACTTTGGCGATGTGAATTCGGTTAGAAGTATCGAGAGCTTTGAAAAAAAGTTTCTATATCGTACCTATCCTTTAGGGCTTTGAAAGAAGAAACATTTCGAGGAAAATCGACTAAAGTATTTTATCTAAAATTCAAGCGGGCAAACAATAATATTGTAGAGAGAAAGAGAACCACAAGCAGTAACATTTCGTAGAAGCATACCACCCATTTCTAAGGTCGATCTGCGAAAGAAGAAAGCATGGGTTGTCTTAGAAAGGAAACTAAAGGATATCGAGAGGGCGGGAAAACTCCAAAGAAAACGACACTGGGAGTCATTTCGGACGTCTCGTAAATAACAAGGAAATTGGAGGTAAAGAGAAGTGGATGTCTTCAAAACGAGAGCTTTATCTTCTAGCGGCTTAAAGGGAAAAGGGAATAGTCTTTTCCTATATTCTCGATTCGTTTTCAACGGCTTATATAGCTTAGCAAATATATGAGATACTTAATGTGAATCATTTGATCATTATCGCATCAACAAAACTATTTTATTGCAACGTTTATAATATCGACAAAACTTTGAAAGAAAGAAATTTATTTCAACGATAAATTTGTCGATAAAATGTTTCGATTTACGGAATCTATGTTAATTGTGTAATTTAAACAATTAGAAGACGCGTATATGATTTAGCCTGATTACTATTCCATGATTTGTTAAACGATCTGATAGGTTAACATTCATTTGTATGCACGAGTATGATGCCGAGTTTAACAGTTGTAATAATATATTTCACATCAGATACACGCGCGTGATTATTACGTAATCGAAGGATTACTTATCGATTATTTGCGACGTGTTCGTAGTACGTGATGTTATATGAGATATTATCATAATAATTAATGGTAGTATAAACAGATATCAGATATCGATAGGTAAGCTCCTTGAATTTAAACAAAGTTTCAAAGACACTGATGATAATATTATATTTCCATATGCACAGATTCGCGTAATAGGAATTTTCTATTATATATCGGCGATTATGCTAGATAAAAAATAAAAAAAAAAATAGTTGAATATTCGTCGAAAAAAAATTGTCTAACGATAATTCGTGGGGAAGGAAGCATCAGGGGAACCCTAGATAAAGTGGGTAATAGAAATTTCCGCGAGAGAGACTACGTTAATATATATAAAGGAAAGAAGAAACGAGGAAGGGACTTCCGGACGCCTCTTCGATTCGATTATGTTAATCGTGGACGTTCAGTCCTTAGTTCCCCTTAGCCAATTCTTTCTTTCTAGAAGAAAGAATTCTTCTTTTCTTTTTTTTATTCTCTTTTTTTTCTTTTTGCGCGAAACTTTAAAAGACTTTGGTAGACATATTCATTATCTCGTGGCTCATCGATTCCAACGATCCTTCTTTTCCCAGTGGGAATTTAAGGATGGCGATCCGGTGGGTTCTTTCCGCCGATAGCGACATGAAGGTAGGTACCACCTTCTATTGGGAGTCGGCTGGTGGTGGCCTATCCAAGTCTACAACGACCTGGAGTTAACAGAGCCAGTTTAAAAGTGATTTATCTCTGATTTATGAAGGAAAATAGTTCGGGTCCGGAGAACGAAAAGTTTTCCACGACTTTTCGGCGACGAGGCGGAAAGAATTATCGGTCGGCCACAATGGACAGTCAGTGATATCGTTTACACATCGAGTCCTCCCTTCCCCTCCCCAGGATCGTTAGTTTCATCCGAGAAAAGATAAAGAGAAATGAGTTGAGCATAAAGAATATATCTGCTTGTTTTTTGTTGTCTTTACCAAACAACAAATTTTCATTTTTTCAAATTCGAATATTTTCTTGCTAGATGGAGAACAATTGAAGAATCACGTCGATGGTAATCGTTAGATCTAAGGAAACGAGTTTCAAGATTATTTTCAATATTTCCGACCACCTGTTGTCGAATGTTTGATTTCTTTATAACTTTTCACATTTATTTTATTCGTCGATCAATTTTATTTTCCCTTTTGATTATTTTACGTTATATTATATTATATATCGATAATATTTACTTTCATCAGAATTATTCGAATTTTTAATGCAGATCGATATGTGGATAATATTCACGTACGAAACCTGATTCCATATTAACGATTTATGATTGATTGGGTTAATTACTTGATGTAGAACGAAATTTCCAGTATGACCTATTGTTCGTATAAATTTCGTTATCGCGAATATTATTACGCGTTATGAATAATTTATTTCATTTAATAATCGTTTATTTTTCAATAGGTTTAGATTAAACAATTGATGTTGATAATTATATATTTCCTTGATTACAATTCGCTATTTTACATATAACACAATTAATAGATTAATTATTTTTTTTTTAATTTTTTTTTTAAATTTTTTTTTATAATATTCTATCCTAAAACATCAACCGCATACGAAATTCGATCGTATAGGTTTAATTCGACGCACGATCTCTTAGCTCAAAGCGGAAGAAGTAACTTCGTTTCTTCCGTTCTAACAGAAAACTTTTCTCTTTCATCTTTTCTAGACTTCGTTTCTTTCTTGGAACCTTACATTGAGTCACCGTTGGAAATGCATCGTGAGATTTTCCCAAAGGATGTTGGCTAAACTTTAAAAAGGATAAGACTTTCGAAAAATATTTTGCAATTTAGTGAGTTTGCGAGCGAAAAGCATAGTTGATGTTGATCGATCTGGAAATTTTATATTTCTTTGCAATTGATTTCGATTGATCGTATGTTTTGGTTATACGACTTTTCACAAAAAAATGTCAAACTGATTCAATTGTTATCTGTTCTTATATATTTCGAAGACTATAATATCGATTTTTTCTTTCAATTTCATAACTTTTCTATTAGAATTATTAGTAAGGAATATAAATAACATACAATTACTTGCGATTTTAATTAGTTAGAAAATGATTTAATCATCGGTATCATCACGTATTGGAATTATCTAAATGAGAATCGTTTAAGAATAATATTTTCGTGTTATAAAATTTAATATATATTTTCTTTGAAAATGCGGTGATTACCGACATAAATGATCGTCATTAGAAATGGCAAGAAAGATTATAAAAAACTTACGAATTTGATTCATTTTGGGTGTTGTAAAGGAATTGGAACGATTGAAAGCGAGCAAATTCGTTCGTCTCGACGGAAAGTTAATCTTCGAGCCGAGTTTAAACCTCGATCGTTAAGTTTACCCTTTTCTAAAGCAACCGGAAGTAGAAAGGCATCAGCTGTCTGAGATCTTGACTTCCAAAAGGATTTTAGTTCTGATTGCGCGATTCATAATTGTGAGATTCTAGAATCTCTTTCTCTTTCAGTTCTTCTCTCTTCTTACTTTTTCCTTTTACTTTAATCTTTCTTTACTTCGAAATCGACTCGACGACGTGTGTCGGAAGAAAGATTAAACTCGTTCGTTAAGGGATAAAAACGTGTTGTTTGAACGAAAAAGCCAAGCAGAAGAAATAAAATTTATCCCATTTACGATTTGTATGAATGAACAATCATTTGAATATTAACTTCGATTAATAAAAATGCAAACATTGAAAACCTCTAATAAAATATAGTCAATTTGTGTGAAAGAATTCGTAAATATTCGTAAATGTTACATTGACGTAATAGAAAAGAGGCGGAAAGTGGATAATAAAAGAGAAAGTAATATGAAACGCAGGTGTTCACGGATAATTGAAAAAGATAAAAGTTTCTATACAAATTTCGTGTTATCAATGACAATAGAAAAAGACGTCAAATCAGTAACGGAGCGTTATTTGAAATCGAACGTATTATATTACAAAGAACGATAGAATTCTTTTCTACATTGAAATAATCGATTGGAATTGGAAAATGATCTTATTTCTGTTTTTTATTTGTTCTTCAAATAGCCTTGCAATATACTGTTGAAATATGTAATACTAAACGCAATGTTTGCCATTATCCGACAATTGTTTCATCGCAACTAAAATTTAACCATTTACGCTAGTTCAACTTCTAGGTTTTATTTTTAAAACAGGTATATTATATTACATACGTCAGATATTTGAAAATATGAAAACCATGTGAAAAAAGAAAATTGCCTGAGACGCAAAAAGAAAGAAAAAAAGAAAAATTAAATCTATTCCATATTTGTGGAAAAGTAAAATGTGTTAGCGTATTTTACGTGAAAACGTGTAATAGCGTAACTGAGAAAGAAGAAAAAAATAGAAGGGAAAAATGGGAGATAGAAAGAGAGAACAATATACGATAATACTGCGAAATGGGAGGAGGTGGAGGATGCTTTGAAAAGCGTGGAGAACGGAAAAAAAGTAACGTAACTCACTCGACTATCTCGATAGTAGAATGCAAACGTTTGAGTTGCTGCAACACGTCACTTACTCATCCCCATATATTCAGTATTTGGACTGAAACGTGTAGGAAAAAGAAATAAAGAGAGAAAGATAGTATCGTTTCTCTCTCTCTCTTTCTCTTTTTCTTTTATTTTCGCGAGATTTCCTGATTGGTGCGATATCGATCCTAAAGGCAGACCTTTTGGCAATATCGTAGAAAGATGGTCCTAACTTTCGTAATCTCATCTATTTTACGTTATTGCTTGAAAAAAAAAACGTTTCTATGAGTGTACGATCGAAAATGATCATAGACTTTTAACACATATTCGAAGTGCGCGCCTTAGTTCTGCAGGGAGTTTCGAAGCGCTAATGTTCACCCACCTCCCTCCACTATTCTTACCTTTACTACGCACGCCCTGCTGGGCGCGCTAACAAAAACGCTCTTTCTATTCTTCCTCTGGATGCCTACGACGACGCATCTTAGGCAATAAAGAACCAAAGAAGAACCGATTAAGAACCGACAAAGCAAGCGAAGTACAACTACCTTTTATATTATCACAAACCCGACAAGAAGTAAAGTAAGCGAAGTGTATAAACACCCTTTATACTTCTATAAACGAGCGAGAGGTGAGATTCGTTATTATATCTAGGGAGAACGGTAAGCGAGCGAGAGGTGAGATAGGTAAGCATTTTTATGCCGCAAGGCTTTTCCCTGATGAGCCAATAAAGTATTATATTTTCTATTGGCTCAACCACATGTTTTATTTCTTATTTTAATTTAATCCTTTATCTTCCTCATCATCAGCTTATCACAATCACCAGAGGACTCAATGTTGTAGAAATGTACGTACAATATAATCAGTCTTGGAAATAAATTTCTTTTTTTTTGTTCTTTTATTTCTTTCAATATTCCGTGAAATATTTTCATCACACACACGTACAAATTTTAGAAATTTTATCGAGTTAGGTAAAACATTAACGAAGTATTAAAAGGGGAAAAATCATTTGAGAGTATATTAGTTTATATCTTCGTTATATCGGACTAATATAGAAACGGTTAGAAGTTGAATAGTTAAGTTTAGCGTGTTTTTGCGATAAAAGGTTCCCACGTTGGCGGTGGTGTAATAACAAATCTGAGAAAATCCAATGAGGGAGCGTTGCTAAAAGGGGTGCATATACGGTATAATTTAAGACGCGAGCTTGAATTTTCAGACCACGGCATTAGTTGTTTGCAAAAGGAAAGTCCATCGAATTCGGTCTGGCTGAAACTGGGAAATGGTTTTATGCAAGTTGCAAGAAAAGAGGCTTGCCATTTCCTCTCCTAGGAAAAGGGCTTTGGCTCGAAGAGTGTTTACTTCGTTCGACCTTTTTCTCCCACCACATCTTCCATTCCTCGTTCCATCCTATTCCACTATCCATGCTTCTATATTTCTCTTACTTTTTTTTTCTCTCAGAGCTTCTTCCAACATCGACGTTTCTCCTTTTAAAGGCGGCTTCAAGGCAACCAAACTTTCCTTCTCCGTTTCTTATCTAAAACCTTGTGTTCTCGTATATGTGAATATGTATATGCATATGCATTTACGTATACACGTATATACATTCGTATATACATGCTTGTATGTATGTATGTACGTCTAGCTACCGATGCATTATATATTTATGAAGCTACGTTTATCCTTTCCTTCGGCGTTTTCTAAAAGCAGAGTCTTTAAATGTTACGAAACTTTTTCAGAAATGCGATACGTTCTAAGTATTCGTATAGAATTATAATGCCCACAGCGTAAATTATTGGCACTACAATCGTTAATTATTCTCTTATCGTTAAATATCATCCGAGACAATTCATGTTTTATTCGTAAACTAAATAACAAATGAATTACGATAAAAATCAATGTAAAAATTAATAATATAATTCTTTGTTTACATTTAAAATCCATTAATTAAATAAATATATTAACAAACGATCAACGTATTACACTCGTATTTCTAGAAAATAACTTATTGTTATATATGTTATCCATTTCCAATAACGATCGTGTTCCTCTTTTTTCTTTTCTTACCAAATAGACAATTTTTTTTTCTGCAATATAAATTAATCTTTTGAACGTTAGTGAAATGGTAGAAGAATATTGAGAAAAAGGAGAAGCAAAACGGTAATTGTGGACAAACGGAGAAAAATCTTTTGATAGTATTGGGGAACGCGATAGTGATGCGGTTGTCTCGTACGGCCGATTAGACATTTCATTAAAGGATATTGCCGCTCTAAGGAACGAGAAACTTTCAAGAGTAAAAGAGAGGAAGAGAGAGAGAGAGAAAGAGAGGGGGAAGATAAAAGGAAGGGTCGAGGAAGTGAAAGCTCGCGATCGGATTGGTTGTCGGTTAGAAACGTGGACTTGGACCTTCTTCGGTAGGAGAAAGGAAAGGAACTTCGAACACGACGTTCTCTGGTTATTAGGTTCTCCTTGGAGAAACCAGAACCGTCCGTGCGTGCTCGAACCGCTTTGTGGATGCCGTCGATGATAGCGTGGTAACGCCGTATACGAAGAACGTACATTGCGAATTCTCTCCTTTACCAATCTTCCTGTAATGGTATTAGTAACAGATCGAAAACTATCGCGAAGAGATTCCTTTCTCGTTCAACTTGGATAGAATTCGATCGGTGGGTAGTTACAATATAAATTATAAATATTAAGTGTAACTATTAATTCGATACTTTTTTCTTTTTGTTTTGTTTTTTTTGTTTTTTTTTTTAAACAAATTTAATACGTTTATCTATAAAGTAATCGTACGTCTGTAATTATTTGAAATAATATTCATTATTTTCGATGGAATGAATTTAATATCAAGATACTGAATTCATTCTTACATCTATTTGCAATTATGTACGATCGATATTTCTAAAGACAATTTTCATACGATTGTTCTTAAATTAATAGAAAAGGTAATGTTAATTTCAAGATACAAGGTATCCCGTTTAATTATGCATTCTTCAAAGATCTTTAAATGTAAAGGGAACAATGTGAAGAAAGCAACTATTTTCATGATTATAGATAACATCAAGCAGTTACGGTGAAAATAAAGTTCAACTTTAGAGAAAAGCGATTATGCGCTTACTCTTAATTGAAACTTATTAAAGGTAGCCAAGTGCACGATACCGACTGCCACCGAGAGAATTCAATTTAATACTTTGAGTTTGCGATATCGAGAAGTAAATTTGGTAATTAAAGGGAATACTTTTGGTAAGAGCGTTAGTTGCATGCGAGCTGTAATTAGAAATTGAAGATTTTCTTTGCTTCTAGTTAGTCGTATTTTGGATTTCTTCGTGAATTAATAGAAATGGTTAGCGTACTTGTATGAACTTTATCGTAATGTGTTTCAAACGAAGCTCATGTTTATTTTGACGAGGTGTACAAATTTATTGTTACAATCGTAATTAGAATAACAATTACATTTTCTACATTAAAAAACGTCACGGATCGACCAATCAAGGAAAAAAAGAAAAATTCTAAGATCAGTTTGTAGTTGATATTTTGCGTAGTAAATATATGATGCAAGTTTAGGAATATTTGCAAAGTTTGGATTTGATAATAAAGAAAATTATAGTACAAGTGAGCGCACGGATAAAACGAGACTGTTTGCAAAATAGAATATAGGGGAAATGTATAACGGTAAGAAAACAAGAGAAAGCGAAAAGTAAGAATGAAAAATAAAATAGAAGAGAAGAGAAACAAAATACCTAGTTGGTCCTTTCGTTTCCGTCGTTCACACTCCGTTACCCTTTCCTACTGCCAACTACCGAGACGAGTTTTAGACGAGGTTAACGACGTCGTTGTCAGAATACAGTTGAAAAAGAAAGAAAACAAGTCAAGAATGGGAAATAGTTGCACATTTCAAACAGTGGAAATCTTTTATGAGATTTAATGTTTGTGAAAAAAGGCTGCCTCTAAACATTATAGATTTTTGATAAGATATCCCCTTATTATATTGCCCCATTTTTTGTTCTCTTTCTTATCTGGAAGATAACAGTCTATCTTTATCCTTCTACATCATCGTACATTTTTCTCTAATAAAAATCTTCTTGCAATATTAGAGTTTTTAAACTTTCAGTTTCTTTATATAGAAAAAAATATATATATTTAGTAAAACAACGTTAATGAAAAATATTTGATTTTTATATTAGTATCTTTTGAAAAGTTAATCGATAAATAATTGACGATTATGATTTATATAATACAATCAGATTTTTCTTTTGACTAGATTTAATATCATTTCGATTTCTACGAATAGTAGTTCGGTTTCTGGCCATTAGCCAGCAATACCTTAGGCGTATTGTGCTAAAATATAATAGCAGTGTGATCGTCACCTTATCAATGGAACTACCATCCTCTTCATATCCATTTCATGTTCTTGTTCCCTTATCTTTATGAGGAACACAATCACGCACACTCGGTGTGCATTAATTAGATCAAATTAGTCGACTGTACTACTCTCCTTGACCAATAGATTACGTCCCTAAACTTTTTATACTTGAAAAATAAAAGAAAACTCATTATATAAAAGTGAACTATATTCCCATATGAAATTTAATACTATGCTTTTTGCTATTGTTGCGACTTCACATACATTTTCATTTTATTCATCGAATTTTTTACGATTATATTTAAGATGATGCTGTGGAAATAACGCAAATACTTTATACTTTTATAGACGAATTTTACTCATCAGTCACTTATTTTTCTACATGAGCGATTATACGAATCCCAGAGATGATACATTTCATTCTCACGATCTACCATCTTACATTGCTCGATCGTTATATTCTCGCTTTAATGCATACAAAAGAATGAAATCAGAATCTAAAAATATCTTGGGGCGTTTTCTTTCTACATCTTGGCAAAGGTTTATGCTACGAATTGTTCGCGATCATAATTTTTGTCTGATTTAGATGATCAGTAACTTATTCCAAAGATAAAAGTTTCCTACTCGAGGTGATTATTTTCACGAATAATTTTCATTCAAGTTTAACGTCTTGTTAAAAATTGTTTAAAAATAAAGGAATATTAAATAACCATCTTGAGTAGAAATTTTTTTCATCTTTTAAATAATTCTTTGATCCGGGTAAGCTCATAGCGTTAAATCCTTGCAAAAGCATAAGAAGAGAATACTTTTAATAAGATATATGCATTGATCTTTTATCTCTGTGAGAGATTTATCTTCGATTACGGAAAAACTCACTAACGAAATATATGAAATCTTCTGCAATAGTAATATCGTTGCCAGATCGACGTTATGTATATATTAGGTATAGCAATTAATTCGTGGTGTGTGTCTTATAAATAATTTTATTATTTATTTAAAAAGTAATAATACATCTATAATTTTTTTCAAAATAGTCTCCATTATTTCCAATGACTTTGATGAGATGAATTTTAATAACAAAGCACAAAATTAATTGCTACACCTTATATATTTCTAACATAAAAAGAGGGAAGAGAAAATTTAACAATAAATTTTTCCCTCGATCTTGGACATTTTTAATTTATCAACATTATTTACATTCGTACGTTCATTATAATTATAAGCTATTGTTCATTATTTAAAAATTTTTTTGTTTATTTTACAAAAAAAATAAAAAAGAAATCTGCAAGCAAAGATTTAGTAACGTCTGTATATTAATTTGTCGATATTGATCATTGTTATTGGACTTTTATTAGAAAAATTTTTTCGCGACTTCTCGACGTAATCCTAAAAACACGTTTCGTGTATGTGTGTGATAGAAGTTCATCGATCAGAGTTACCGAGGCGAATAATAGCTCTTTTATCATACGAAATGTCGTTGTCAGATATTGTTAGAGCAAAAACAAAAGAAAGAATGACAGCTCGCTATGATAAGGCTTGTTCCTATTTCGAATGTTTTTGTTTGTTTTGTTTCCTCTTTTTTTTAGTTTTCCCTCGATAAATTTTCCATCTCTATATTTTATTTTATCGATACGTTTCGTTCTTTCTCTTCGTATTATATTATATATAATATACTTATATAGTTAAAAATAAAATATATATATATATATATATATTAATTGTATTTATATTTAAAAATAGTTAACGAGATAACACATATATTGGCATTGGATACCAGATTCTTGATTACTTTAATACGAGAAACGAACAAGTTTATCAATGAAAAATTAGTCATAGTTGGGTGCAATCTCAGTTACAGAGTAAAAAATATAAGAACTAAACGTTGGAAGGCAATTAAACGGTGCACCCGGCGTAAAAAAAGAGATGAAATTACATATACCGAAAGTTTTGGGGGACCGTGTGCGTGTGAATACGAGTAATGTGTGTTTCCAACCGAAAAAAGCGTTTTATTTCTAGTAGATGATTTTCCGTCTATATTTTTATATTTTTAATTTTAAATGCGAATTACAAACAGACGGCCACGTATAATTGTTAAAAATAACTATTCGAGTTTGAAATTATTTTTGTAAATTATTCTTCTAAAAACATAGAGACGTTTGATGAATATAAACAAAATGTTTAATAGTTGTATTATATTAACGAAAAAAAATTGTCTTTAAAAAAAAAAAAGAAAATTATAAAGAATTAATCGACTATTTTAACAATCGAGCTTTACTTATTTAAGTTTGAAGTATTTGTTCTATTCTGTTATCGTTTATCTATAACGTAACTCGTAAATATAACTCCTCTCTGAGTAAAAGATACGATATAGTCGACGTAGAAAGAAAAGAAGATAGAAGAAGAAAAAGAGATAAAATAAGGAGGGTGGATGAGCAACCTCGAAGTAACGAGCGAACTCCGAGGGAACTACCGCTCCATATAATCAATTAGAACTCTCGAACGAGTGAGATGGTAATGGAGTTAGAGCTAAGTACAGTAACTGGAGCAAACTAGCAACGAGTTGGCCTAACGCACGCTTCTTTTAGATAGCTATCCTTCCCATCTTTCTTACGAACTAAAGAAAAGCTAAGGAGGGACCTTTTATATCGACGTACATGAATCTTTGTCGAAAAACGTGATCTAGATTCATACAATATAGTCTAAAGTTCGGCTTGATTTATCGAGTTAATCGGGGGAAGGAGGAGAAGAATCTTTTATTCGGAGAATCATATCGATATACAATTTGATATTTTAATTAATTTAATGAAATTTTCTTTTTTTCTTCTTTGTGTAATATTTTCTTTTCTTTTTCTTTACCTTTTAAATTCATTTTAATAAAACGTACATATTTAATATTGTATTTGTAATTATTTAGAAATATTATATTTGATATTTTAAAATAGTATCGTATAACATTATTTTATCTGACTATATTTATTGTTTATTTTATCGTTCTCTCTCTGAATATGCGTGCAATCTATGCTATAGATAAACAAAATGTGCGATTACATTAATAATCAATTTATTATGTATGATAGTATTTTATGAAAAACAGATTGCGTTAATAAAATTTTGGATCTTTGAGATCATTTTATACATCTATTCTATAAACAAGAACCGATATAAATTTTTCTCAGGTTACATTGGGTTGGGATAATCCTTGATATTTTGGAAAATTGTTAGTTATCCTTTCCGATATATCCGAGGGTATATAAGAAGTTTATCACGAGGTAGTAAGGATAATCTCTGTTATCTTAAGTAGAACCCTCGATCATAGAGCTCTTGGACCTTCGATAAAACACTTCGTGATCTGTTTTTATTTATCTTGACATTGATGGAATATTAGTTTTTGTACGTGATTTATACTAATTTTTTCTAACTTTCAAGATTAGATAAATCAACCAATAATAATAATAATAATGATAATGATAATTTCATTCAAATCCTCGTCCATTTTGTATTTTACAATGAATTCTTATGGTGATTTTATAAATGTTTTGCAATTCAAAATTATAAACATTAAATCATTTTTACTTTAATCAGGATGATCTTTTTAAAAAAATTAAATTTAATATCAATAAATAATTATTACGTATCTTAATATGTAAGTACATAACTACTTACAAAATTAAAAGTATATAATATATACATTGTATGTAAGTATGTTATTAAAATTCAAACATTAAAATTATAGAAACGTGAGTTATGATTTGACGTCTTTGTCTTTTATACGAGTGCGTAAATACATGACCCACTTTTGTCGTCACGTCGTTGTAACTCTGTGATTAATTACTTCTTAACGTGGCCCTTGCTGGATTTAAAGTGAATATTCATCACTGTCTTTCGTATCAGTAATTACAGTTTCCAATTTAACGATAATGTTAATATCTATCCGTAATGGATTCTGTTTATAAATGTCATTGAAATATTTACTGAAATATGAATGAAAATTCAAAAGAGAATGGTGTCTAATAAAATAATAAATAATAAAAAGATATCGTATAACGTAAAAGAGTAAAAATTTCTTGTATAATACATTCTCAAATGTATCGTACATTTAAAGTGCTTTTCCTCCAAGTCCTATTTTTCAGCTTACGAGAAGAGAAAAGAAGTGTTGAAAATTCATTCGATCTATTGGATTAGAGAAGGGAATAAGGGAGACTATAATTTTGCATCGCGGTGAGATAGATTCGAGTAAATCCCTCGATTTCTCACCTTTTTTTACACCTTTTCTTAAACTCTTTTTTATTTTAACTCGTTCCTCTCTATCTTAGTCTCTTTGTCTTGTTTTTTTTTTCTTTCCTCTTACACCTCCAGTAACCATCCCGCGAAATTAATTCGTTAGGGATGGCAAGTAGGGATACTTTATCGTAATAGACAAGCTTCCTAAATTTTTAAAGTGCACACTTCGTATTTTAGTTAAATAGGGATGGGATAGAAGAAATGGAAAAATAGACGGAAGGAAGAAAGGATGGAAGGAAGTCCAGCTTCCGGTGGTAGTTCTCTGAAATTCCTTGAAAATCACGATTATTCACTGACGATGCTTTCGTTGATACGCTTCGTGCTAAGGATTCTCCTTTTATTTTCTTTCTTTTTTTGATTTTTTCTAATATCTTTTCTTAACGTTTCTTTTCTCTTTCATTTCTTTATTTTATTAGAAATGTGAAATTATTATATGAGAGCCAGAAAGATGTCAACAAACCATATGGTTTGTTTCTTTTTGTTAGATAATTTCAAATCTAAAATGGATAGAGATCGAATCCAAACAAAATCATGCGTGAGAGTTAGAGAGAATGATAATGGGTGGAAAGAAAGAAAGAAGAAATGATAGAAAAGGAAGGCACGAGTATTTGAAAGGTAGAAAAAAGGTAGTGCTCGTCGGGATGAAAGTCACGTAAGCACCGTGTTGAATTAATTGAAGATCATATTTTAGAACGTTATTTAGTTAGCGTTGTTTATAATCCCTTTCCTTCTATAATTTAATTTTTGACGTGCAATGAATTTTGTCGTCGTCGTTTAAATTGGTACAGTTCCTCGATTAAAGTAATATTATCTTAAATATCAGTGATTGTAATAAATATTTACGATATAACGACAAATTATTACCTAAGTAATTGTAATTATTTGTAGGTTATTAGGAAAGATGTGAATAAAATTGTATAGATATTATAAGTAGGAAGAAGTGATGTAACAAAAAATCGATATATCGCCTGCCATTTACGATATTGTGTTTCAAGATTTTTTATTTCTTTTTTATTTTAGGTGACTGGCATCGTCGGTAGAGCGGATGTTCTCGCCTGCATCTTTTTCCTACTCTCCTTCCTGGTTTATCATGGGTGAGTTTAACTTATTTTGACATCAACTTCTTCGGGTCATCGATCTTCCATTTTACAGATAATGCTTAATATTGACGGACTTTTAGAAATATCGACGAAACAAGTGTTTCGATGTAATTGCATAGTTAAAGTCTCACATATATATAAATTCGTAAATAAAATTTATATTTTATCTGAGATCAATCGTAGAGAAATAAAAAGGGCATTTTTAATTTATTCCTGTCATACATTACAATATAGTAAAATAATAAATAAGTAAATAAGTACAAGTTCTTCAATATAATTTATCATTAAAAAGTCATTAACTCTACATTTTCATCATTTCCGATGAAAACGTGATTTTGTTTTTTTAATAATTTACTTCTATTCGATTTAATTAGTAAAAAGGAGAAGATAAACAATTCGATTAGTAAATGTCAAGATTGTGTCTATACTTTATCAATTTTCGATACATTTGAAATATCTTTTAAATATTATGCGACCTGAAATCCGTCTCGGTAAATCTATCGTATCTGAATGTTAAGAGAAACTAGGTTTTCCGTCTGAGAAATCATTATGACAGGAAGCTAAAACGAGACGTCTCTTGGAATTTTGTTCACATTCTGTCTGCTTCATATTGTATGCAAGACGACCTACTTTTTTTCCTAAGCTTTTGCGTTAAAAAATTCTATGCATTTCTTTGTAACCGTTTGCGATATTCCCAAAGAGAGAGAGAGAAAAAGAAAAAAAGAAAGAAAGAAAAAGAGAGAGAGAGAGTGAGGGGGCAGGGGGAAGGGAAGAGAGAAAAGGAAATGGAGAAAAACGATGGTATCAGTTTTGTTGGTAAATGCTTTAAAGAAAGCATTGCGTGCACGCGCGTGTCGTCAATTTCGCGAATAATCGAAGTGACATTGAAATACGTTCGATGAAATATTCAATCAAATTAACCATTCGATATATTTTTCCATTTGTTTCTTTATTTTATTCGGAAGATGAAAAATTAAAGCAATTGAATCATCTTAAGAGACTTTCACTAGTGAGATTATCGAAAAGAATAAATAAATCTATTTTAAAGCTCACCATTTGAATTGATATTCATCGTTCTCCTTTAATATATTGCTATTCTTGCTATACGTTATTAAAAATTCCCAAAAAAAAAAATGAAAAAATAATAGAATTTGGAAAATAATTCAATTAGCTCATCATTGAATCGAGAATCAATGAATTATTAAATGACACTTACTATCAAAATGTTTCACGTGTTGGATTTACAATTAGACATAATACTTTGAACGTTTTCGTAAATAAACATGCGAAACAAAGAAGTGATTATGATGTAACTGATATATGGGACAATCATTATAACATTTATTAATGATCTCGTCTGATGAAGCTACGTTTAATTGAATTAATTGATTTTTCTTTTAATTATTTTTTAGGATACCGAATATCGTAATGAAGTTTTCAATTATTATTGATAATTTAACACGAAGAAATATTCAAGTTAGAAATTAACATGTCAACAGGGAAATGAAATAAAATATGATCGAACAGAGAGAATGAAAGAAAGAGTGGAGATGTAATCAAAAAGTGCGACCAAAAGTAAAAAAAAAAAAGAAAAAGGAGGTTAATAGGTCAACCGTCATCATTTTAAGTAATGAATCACAGACATACCGTATGTACGAAAGAGCAAACGAGGAACACGGCTACGTGCTGTGTTCCACTTTTTTCATTGTTCCTGCTTATTTTTGCATTCAACGATGGAATGCATGTATAGTTTCTATCTGTCTACGTTATTAAACCTATGTTTTCATAGTGGTATATATATATATCTTCGCCTCATTCTATTTCCCCTATTTTTCTACATTATTCGTTCTTTTCTTTTTTTTTATTCTCCGCAACAAATAACCCTGATATTGTTTCTTTTAAAAATTTTTTTTCTATTTTTCCTTTTTTTTTATTTATTTGTTCTTCATACAGTGCTACAAGTGCTATAATTTTATACGAATTAATTACGAGACGTAGATAAATCTTAGATCCAACAAAAGAAATGTAATTATTTGTTTTTGTTTTTTTTTTCATAGATATAAACAAGAGTACATAAAAAAAAAGAAAGTCTCCTTCGTTAAATTCTACATTTATATATCTTTTGCATTTCTTATAAAGATTTGTACCTTTGTTTAATTAATATTAAAAAGTTCATCGAACTACAAATGAAGGTCTGGCGAACGTGAGAATGAACGTTTTGAAGCAAGCTCTCGATGTCCTTACTTTTTAATAATTGTATTAAAAGTTAGTTCGATCTCATTAGAAGCCCATAAAACAAAAAAAGGAATTTCCGTCGAACGCGTTTCAAGGGGTATTGTTAAGTAAGTTGCAAGAGCATCATTAATTCGTACCTTCATCGAATTTATCAACTAAACGAAGTTTATTAGAAGGCAGCAATGCTCATTGCTAAAATATTGTACGATCGGAATCGATCATAGCCGAAAATCGATTGTAACCAAAATACGAGATTACTATGCGCACACTAAATCGATAGAGAGTTACTAGTAACTAGCAGCTATAACCCCCACCACTCGACCGTCGAGTGAGGGCGCCCTGCAGGGCACAATACGAAAAACACGCATTCTATTCAACCGCTGGACGCCCACGAGGGCACAACACACAAAGACTACTCTATTCAACCGCTGGACGCCCACGAGGGCACAACACACAAAGACACGCTCTATTCAACCGCTGGACGCCCACGAGGGCACAACACACAAAGACACGCTCTATTCAACCGCTGGACGCCTACGAGGGCACAATACGAAAGAGCGAGAGGAGTATAGAAAGACAAGGAGTTTATCTATTAAACGAAAGTATCTTACAGATACGACAAATACGAGCGAAGTAGAGGCGATAATTAACGGTGAGAGATATAATTTCTATTTCTTTCAACTTGATTACCGCCGGGTAATCGTGACGAGAAGTGATCACGGATTATGTCCGTTATCCATCGTCGTCCATTGTACTGATAACAACAGGGTTTTTTGCCGCAAGGCCTTTTCCCTGACGAGCCAATAAAGCATTGCACTTATTGGCTCAACCACGTGTTTTATTTTATTCTAATACACCTTTTCACCTCCTTATAATAAGCTTAATCCAATCGCCGGAGGACTCCGTGTTGGAGGAATTTTGGCAAATACATTTTGGTGCCTCCTGTGAGGTGTGAATTTCTGATTCCTGGTTTGAGTGAAGCTGCGTATACGGAATCGCCACTGAGAAAATCTAGTTCCTGAACATACACGCTGCCACGTCGAGCTAGTCATCACAAAGGATTCGAAAAGGAGATAAGTAGATTGCATCATTTGTGCATACGTTTATGCGTATCCACTTTAAATATTATAAAATATTCTATAGGAAATTACGTCTTCGAACCCCGTAGAAGTTCGTAATTTCTAATATAAATTTTATTATTTTCTCTCATCTTTCTTACTAAATTGGTATATTAAAATCGGAAACAACTCATTCGAATCCACTTCAAATTTTAACCGAAGTAACGTATATTAATAGAATTTGAAAATCGCTTTGTTCACGGACAAAGGGCGAGAATAGTTTCGACGGTTACATCGCTCAGCAACGGTACACTTGTTCAAACATAAGATTAGGCGACAAAGAAATCGTGACGTCAGTAAGACCCTACGTTCGGTAAACTTACCACCCCCCTTTACCAACTCACAGCTCAGGACCGTAACCGCGTGATCGAAAACCCGACGCATCATAACAAAAAATTTATATATTAAAATCTTCGCACTCAACATAATTTATATTAATCCATCTTCGAAAAGTAAGATAATTAACGTCGAGACAAAATGGAATCGGTAAAACGTCTTAGACGGGAACGAAAGATTTTGAAGGGCCGATTAACTTATTTAGAAAACTTAGTCAGGAAAGAGAATTCAGAGACGGACGAATTAGTAGATCGCTATGAACGTCTTACTGAACAAATAAACGAATACGAACGATCGCATCGAGAGTGTATAGATTTAGGCCCCGAAGAGGACGAGGAATTTGACGATTTAGAAGATCTTTTTAACCGATATCATTCAATCGGATCTACAATTACGAAAAGGAGAACATCCGCGGCTAACATTGCGAACGATAACAGCATAACGTCAAAGCAGACTAGTACGACCGAACGACCGATTAAATTAAAACGAATTGAGATACCTAAATTTGATGGAAGATTAGAAAAATGGTTAGAATTTAAGAAAGGTTTTTTTAACTTTGATAGACGCGCGGACCGATATATCCGATCTAGAAAAACACGCCTATCTTCGAGATGCATTGCAGGGCCGTGCACTCGAAGTGATTACACTATATTCAGGGGACGGGTCGAATTACAAACTCGCGTGGGAAGCATTATTAGAAAAATACGATAGAAAACGCGTACTGCTAGCGAGACTTCTCGACGCGATTCTGGATTTAACACACTCCGAGGATGATTCGGCAAGAGGGATTCAAAAACTCGTAAGAGATACGGAGGCATATCTCAACATGATTGATTCGTTTAACGAGCCTCATGCTCTAACAGTGCGCGTTATCGAGCGCTTTTTACCTCGTCGCGTTCGGGAAGAATGGGATCGACAACTTAATTCGGACGATTACCCTACTCGTAAGGAACTTTATAAATTTTTAAAGGAAATAGACCACCGATATAGTGCTTCAGAGAAGCTAACGACGGATATTAAGGACGAACCCCGCGAAAAACGTAAACATATCCAAACGAACACATTACAATCGCGAAAACGGCAGGACACTTATCTTACGCATTCGGCCCCCATTAGTACATCGCACACCTGCATCCTTTGCGAACGAGTTGAACACCCGTTGTACCGCTGTCCTAAATATAACGACATGACGATAACCAACAAATGGGAGGTAATTCGAAATTATAAAATATGTCAAAACTGTTTGCGAAAGCATCGAGGTGCATGCATATCATCGAATTGTCGAATATGTCATCAACCACATCACACATCCTTACACCGAACCGATCATGAGAACATACCTTCGACGCGTGACCCCACATCTTCAAAACAGGAAACACTCGCGTCAACATCCCAACAAACCTCGAATCCACATAACTAACTCCTATAGTCCGCGTCGTCACGCTAAATACACCGAATCCACTACTTATAATCGCGACGTACTGCATTTAAAAGAGGTGATAGAACTTCGAGACAATAGATATAAACGGAATCTTTCTTAATAGTATATTACTAGTCGAGCACATCATACAGAATACATTGGTAGAGCATTTATTACGATCTCATAACGGACGGATACATACATTGAACTCAACTCGATCACATCCGGTGCAGGATCAGTATCTTTTATCATCATCCGGAACTTAAAACAGTTCGCGAAAGACGGAAGCGCCAATCACACGTTCAAAGCCGAAATTCTAATTAGAGATTTGTACATAAATAACTTTATAACGAACATCTAACCTATACAATCACGCCGATACATCTTCGCGAAAGA
This sequence comes from Polistes fuscatus, assembly GCF_010416935.1. Classification (NCBI taxonomy): domain Eukaryota; kingdom Metazoa; phylum Arthropoda; class Insecta; order Hymenoptera; family Vespidae; genus Polistes; species Polistes fuscatus. Next base: position 3,663,305 of record NW_025113162.1, on the reverse strand, counting down.
GTTACGAAACATCATATTTTGTTGGAAATCGCGAGATCGAACCAGAGAACATGTTTCTGCAGTTTTTAACTATACGCGACTTTGAAAACTATAACACGGTGCAGAGGATGGATTGACCCTTTGAGTACAGGATACTTTCTCGAACAGTATAGATCTCGTCTACGATGAATAACACATTATAATATAGAAGACCATCTAGTTGATATTTCATTATCTATTCGGCATTGAATGAAACATTTTTTATTGTCAATATATATTGTTTATTCACCTGCTAGAATTTGAAATCACTGTAATTTGATAATTATATATTTGGATATTCACAACCAGAAAATTAAACGAATCATAAAAAGGATTATAGAATCATGGAAAGGCTTCAGTACACATTTTTACGAAATTAACATTTAACACATTGATATTGAAGAAAATAATAGTCAACCCAATATCTCATTTGCATACGATAAATCTCAAACAATTATCAACATATGATCCGATGTCATATTGTTTTACGTTCAGATGGTGTATCATTCCTTCTTTGCCGTCTTCTACAGACAACACCAGGAAATAATTGCCGAAAATATACATTTGATTATAGCACTCAAAGGGTTAAGACGCATTCGTATCGGAGAGAAGACTTGACCGCGGAAAAAATAGGACGTGTATTAAAAATTAGTCCAAGACGAATAAATTTGCGCCGAAAGGGAAAGATTAACCGATTCGGGGGGAGCGGTTATCAATGAATTAGATTTGATTTCAGTTGGGGACCGATTAAGAAACGCGAAATTAACTTTCCAGAAGAAATGTCTAACATCTTTACCATTTCGCAACTTCAATGACCAATTTCATCATTTAAAATACCCACACCGATATTCGGACCACCATTTATACGATATGATAACGATATTAATTTCAACGAAATAAGTTATCAATAAAAAGATTTGTAGACTTAATCAACTCTGTTAAATACGAACGAAAATACACAACTTCATAACAGGTAGGAGAAATATTCGACATATCAATCCTCCGCTTTCATCCCAGCTAAGATGGCTACGGGAACTATCATTCATCTATCAAACACCATCCCAAATAAGTCGCATAAGAACTTTGTTCACTTATGAAGAATTAATTACACGAACGATTGAAATCAAAACAATATTAAACGTACAACCTCAACGATTCCATAACACTAACTCCAACATATTTTTTAGTGGCAAACCATTTCCAATGATACTTAAAGTGAGACGACAGCGGGAATTTCCTGGATGCACACTCTACAACCGATAAGGAGACTCGAATCGAAACCGTAAAAACCATACGAGAAAACAATCAAACGCAGCGATTGTTTATATTTTATTCAATAATTTTAAATGTACTCTGTTGTATATGTTAACTGCAAACTCGACACCTCAGATAAATTCATAAATATCATTCTTGTACGTACAAGACGATTAGATCGCCTGGCCAGCGATATGCAATTCTATCAAACAATCTACGACCAAACTTTGTAAACTTTAGCGTAAGACATCACGATACACTTACTCGAATAAGAATATTATTGATCGGTACCCTCTCAACGGGGGGAGTATGTACGATCGGAATCGATCATAGCCGAAAATCGATTGTAACCAAAATACGAGATTACTATGCGCACACTAAATCGATAGAGAGTTACTAGTAACTAGCAGCTATAACCCCCACCACTCGACCGTCGAGTGAGGGCGCCCTGCAGGGCACAATACGAAAAACACGCATTCTATTCAACCGCTGGACGCCCACGAGGGCACAACACACAAAGACACGCTCTATTCAACCGCTGGACGCCCACGAGGGCACAACACACAAAGACACGCTCTATTCAACCGCTGGACGCCCACGAGGGCACAACACACAAAGACACGCTCTATTCAACCGCTGGACGCCTACGAGGGCACAATACGAAAGAGCGAGAGGAGTATAGAAAGACAAGGAGTTTATCTATTAAACGAAAGTATCTTACAGATACGACAAATACGAGCGAAGTAGAGGCGATAATTAACGGTGAGAGATATAATTTCTATTTCTTTCAACTTGATTACCGCCGGGTAATCGTGACGAGAAGTGATCACGGATTATGTCCGTTATCCATCGTCGTCCATTGTACTGATAACAACAGGGTTTTTTGCCGCAAGGCCTTTTCCCTGACGAGCCAATAAAGCATTGCACTTATTGGCTCAACCACGTGTTTTATTTTATTCTAATACACCTTTTCACCTCCTTATAATAAGCTTAATCCAATCGCCGGAGGACTCCGTGTTGGAGGAATTTTGGCAAATACAAATATCGTACATTTATATTTACAATAAAATTTTGATCATTAAAAGACTCTCAGTTTGATAATTAGTTACTGGATTCCTATGAGAAATTATAATAAACTGATGATAGGATGTTTTATCATACAGTGGGTAAGCATTTTTTTTCAGTTAAGATTATAGAAATATTTGTATAGAAAAATATATTATAATGTTTAGAGGATTTTTATGAAAGTTCTTTGATAACATAGATTGTACACCTGGGTAAGTTGAAAAGTTTCGAGACTAACATAAAAACAATTTTTATTCGATCAAACTCACTTTTATTAAAAAAAAATATAATAATGTACAAGTTTATTTTTGTCGATGCTCGAAACTTTTTAACCTATTCTCGTAAATATTTTTATTGTATTTATATCACAAGAAAAAAAGGTAGTTCGAACATTGCTTGAACTTAGTAAGTTATTTGCAATTAAAAAAAAAAACTGAAAATCACTTATAACTTTGAAGGGGTCAATTTTTTAGCTCATGTTGACCGAAGTACGTTTTTGTGTTGTTTAATGAGTACGATATGCTCTTTTAGTTTTAAACTCTCTCTCTCTCTCTCTGTATGTATATATATTTGTCCATTCGGTCAAGTACTCTTGTTTCACGTCGTTCCACTCTTCAACCTTTTCCCCCTACCATCTAAATCTCATATTTCTCACTACCGAAATCCTGAATGACGCCTTGTAATGTATCCTACCTCTTGGCATTAATTTATGTACGCAGAGTGCTCGACGAACATCTACACGAATACATCTCTCATATTTCCATTTTAGAAAAGGAGGAAACCGGTGAAGATTGTTTATCGACATCGACGTTTTTAGTTTTTTCCAAGCGATTGCATCTTAAAGAAAATATAAAGAGAACAAAAAAATCAGAGAAGAAGAAATAAATATGATCGTTAAATAGCTCGTTATATCATTTCGAGGAAAAGTTTCTACGGAAACACATGTACTGCTTAATAATACAATAAAAATAATTAAACATGATTTCAAATAAATTTGTGCTCAAGTTTTGTGGTAGGTCGCTGACTTCTCGACAACTTTACTAGACTGACTTTTCCTTTTTAGTTTCTTTCTTTGACTTTATTTCTCATTCTCTCACTCTTCATTCTCTCATTTTCTTATTCTCCCTTTTCCTTTCTCTTTTTTTCTCTTCAGAACAGAAAAAGATCGTTTAAAACTATTTTAACGGAATGTCAAGTTTCTTCCAACTTCTTTAATAATAATTCATTCATTGTGGAAACTTGTACTTTGCAGGGATGGAGCGTACAAAAGATATTAACGAGCATCTAATCTGGAATTATAGAACTTGGCATTTAAATTGGATAATTCGAAATATTTAATTATAAGTTCATGTTAGAAAATGTACGATTGTTCTTTATCCTTCTTTTCGTAACCATCCGAAACGAAACGAATTCAAAGTATTGAAAGAGAAAATAAGAGAATGAAAAAGGAAGAAAATGGATTATTGAATAGTCTCGTAGATACTTTTGTTCGTTGAAATATTTATTAGCATGAAATAGGTACGTGTGTCTATACTTCTTATTCTTTTAGAAAATACGATTCTACACTACATTTAGAAAAAAGAAAAAGAAAAACTAGACACAATCTAATTGCGTTCCGAATCGAGAATACAATTATTTCAAAGAAAATACGAGAAAATAACTACACGAAATGCGTTTCACATTTTACGATAAAATTGTAATTGTTTATTTTTCTACAATGATTCGGCTCGTAAAATGAACCTGTTTAATTAAACCTCAGGGAATTACTTTTGTTACAGTCAGCAAACAGCTTACGTGTGGTGCAGTGTGTGTCTCGGTACCCTGTCAATGTTGGCTAAGGAAACTGGCTTTACTGTTCTACTCCTAAACCTTCTTTATGACCTTTGTCGTTCCTGGCATTCAATCAGGAGGTGAGTTTAAGCGCGAAACCATATTCGCGTCTTATACGAGAATTACAATCACGATATGATTTATTCATTTTTAATAATACCATTTATATCCATTGTTAATTTAGTTTTAATCTCTCATAGACTATGTTATATGTAAATAACTATTTATTTAAATCAATGAGAAGTGTTTATAAAAGTAGAAATCAATCATACATTATTTTACGAATAATATTTTTGTGATCCATCTTCCGAAAAGATAAAAATGTCTCCGAAAGTTTATAAAGACTAGTGAACAAAAAAGATCGAGGTAATATCAAAAAAATTTTTAATTTTGAATTTTTTATATAATATGTATATGTCGAAATTAGTCATAATAAAAATTTCAGTTGCTGATGAAGTCCTAATGAAAGGGACGAAACGTTCAACAAGATCAAAATAACGTTCAACAAGATTTTTTAACCCGTCCAATCTTCCTACGACACCTAGTTTAATAAAAATGAATATTTGACCGATATCACGTCTACTATTTGTAAGAATTTATTGAATCATCGTAATACAAAAAAAAAATAAATCAAACGCTTTATAAATGCATTTCCATTGTCGAGAGAGAGAAAAGAATACGAATGATAGTAATTGTGCCTAAAAGTACGGATGACAAATTTTCATTAACGCTTAATTTGTAGTCCAGTTAAATACACGTACTCATCGTTTTCGTATAGTTTTATGAAACTTTCGTGCAATAATGCTTGCATTTTTACATAATTGTCATAGAGGAGAGCTTAAAAGTCTGGTTTACATAATGAATATCTGAAAAGTTTTTATTCCTACGTATTGTCGTAATTTATGCAAAAATAAAACTATTCTTTTGAATAAATTATTATAAAGGGAGGAAGGGGGAAACACAAATGTTCATTTTTGAAAATGAAAGACGAACAAATAAAAGAGCAATTTTCAAGATTTGGCATGAAGTATTTTAAATTAAAAAAGACTATCCTACAACAGTAGAATATTAAAGTTCGATGACAAAATGTAATTTAAAATTTCATATTTTATATTAAATGATTATTTCTTGGAAATATCTTCCTTGCAATTTTTTTATTACAGATCTATTTCTGAAGCCCGATGGAACGAGGACTCACGACATTTTTCTAGACGAGCAGCTGTCTTATTAGTTTCCGTAAGTTATTTTCTTTTTTTTCTCTCATATTCATAGAATATATTTCTTTCAATAATTTACTATGAATTAGATATTCACAAATTTAATAAATTTCATAGCCATTGGATTTACATATGCATATACTTTAATCGTTTCGAGTTACTTTAATATCAAACTTTCAAATGTAACGAAACCCGTCTAAAAATTATTGAAAATAATGTAATAAGATAAAATACAATTTTATGTTGGTCCTTTTAGTATCCCGATCCAAGCCGTTAGTCTGTTAACTATCAATGAAAGTTAGTGATATAGGATAGAATGGAATCGTTCATTAAATGGAACATCGTTTTCCCAAACCCATTGAACCGATCACATTATCAAAGGACAAGGGAAAAGGAATCGTTGCGTATCCGAGCGAGTAGACATAGAAATAGACGTGGGGAAGAGATACACTGTGTGTATGTGTATGTGTGCGCGCGTGCGCGTATGTATAAGTGCAGATGAGAAATCACAGATAAAAAGAGAACGAGAAAGAAACTGAGTGATACTTATACGTATATATGGCAATGAATAAAAGAAAAAAAAAGAATAAGAGTGGTCTGACTATTGAGGTTGAATAGGGGTGAGTCAAAAATCCTCTTAACCATGCTCGCAGAATCAGTCGTTCGTAGAAGCCCTACAGGATTTCTAGACGTCCAGCAATCAACTCACACTCTCAGCGCTCTTACGGGACATCCAGATATTTATATGTGCATGTATAAATAGTATTGTTACTATTGTATTACCGACAATATATACATCGACAATGGATATGACGAATACAGTAATGGGAAAAAAAAGTTGTCAGATCCGTTGACCACTAACGCTCTACCTTAGACCGTCTCTGTGCTACTTTTATGTGCTTTTGTGAGTTCATATGTGATATTGTATTTGTTAGATTTTTCATTTTTTCTTATAATTCAATTACGAAAAACACGAGTACAACAGATTGACAGTTTCAATTATAACGATAGACGAGTTGTAAAATATGTTTGGTTGGCGGATTAATTTTTATTTATAATATAACGTCCAATGAAAACCATGTAGACGATATTCAACGAGAAAAAATATAAATAATGTAGTTCATTTCGTACGTTCAATTCATTTCCTTGTGATACAAATTACGATTGTAGGTAGAAGTCGCGATAAACGAAGGTTTCGGTGATCAAATATAAAGAGAGAGAAGTAAACGAAAGAGAGTGAAAATCGATTAACGATTCGATGAGTTGCGAGTACCCTATCGAGTTAGTGAAAAATACGTGTCATCGACAGTCTCGGTGGTCTCGAAATTACGATGGTTGGACCGCGATAAAAATATAATTCCACCGATAAGCACCACGTTTACCGCTGATAAATAAATACCATTATGTTCGGCTTTGCACAACTTGTTAATGACGATTGGTTTTGAAAATGCAGTATTGTATAGGGAAAATCGACGTGAAATTTTAATCAAGCACGACCACTTTGACGATAACCACCGATGTTCAATTTTCATCGAGTTCGTTTTGAAACGTATACTATCAAAATAGATGAATATCCAATATGTATATGATAGTTATTTTCTTGACAATCGTTATAGTATCAAGACAAATTGTTTAGTTTATTTCAGACAAAACAAAACAAAACAAAAAAGAAAAATACATGAAAGTACATTTAAAAGAAAGACACGAGTATGTCCGGAAAATGCATTATATTTTGGTAGAGTGTTAATCCATTTAACGATACGGTAATGTTGTTACTTTCCTACCTAACGCGTACGTCCGGTAGTTGAAATTAAAATTTACCACGGGCGAAAACATTGCAGCCGCTTTAAAACTTTTACAATGTGAAGCTTTTACATTTTTTATGATTTATTTCCGAGAGGTATTGTTGCGTGAAATAATTTGGCGGTCTGGAGATTATAGAAGGATAATGAAACGTTAATTGAAAATGGTAAATCATAGGTATGTTCATTCATTTACGATTGATAAGTTAAGAATTAATGCATTTTTGTTGTTGATGCAATTTATAAAAATTGCATTGCCATAATGTAACTATATACATATAAAAAGAATTATTTTTACTGATTTTTCTGCTGCCTATTTTCTTCGTATATACTGGGAATATAAAATCAAAGAATTACAATGTTTTATAGCTCCGGAAAAAGGATCTAATTAAGGATAAAAAATAGAGAAATTTTAGGAATACATTAGATATTTTGTGAGGGGAAGAAAACGTTTACAGGAAATCCCATTTGGTTTTTTAGAACTCGGCCCACATAGCATTGATTTTAATGACCCAATAGACCCCATGGTTTCCATAAAGGTTAGTATAGGTACAGAAAGCTAACATACTCGTTAGAAAGATCGGAATACAATTTGTCCACTCTCTAATAAACGTTAAATTTCGAATACTGTGGCAATAATAATACTTTATCATGACGATTAAACGAACGAATAAAGACACGTGATTTTTCTTTTTTTCTCCGAGAAAACAGCAGATCTTTCTTAGTTAATCCTAAGCATTAGCGGACGATCTCAGTGTTCGCATCGTTAATTCTTAACGACCGATATCTTTCGTTTTTATCGTTTAACCCACCAGTCGACCGCCGATGTTTACAGCCTCTCGTGCCTTGAGTAAGTTTAACGATCGTTAACACAGATACAACTGGTCCAGAGAATTTCCCTTTACGATCACGGAAAATAAACGGCATGGCCCAAATTACGACGCAGCTAAGATAAATTATTATAGGTCAATGTGACCAAAGAACCAAGTAAACCTAATTAAGAGTGGTCAACGTAAGATGTATCGTTAATTAGAAAAAATTACGATCACTGATTGTGAGTATAATTAAAGAAGAAACCAAAAAGACTTATTTTACCTCGTGTACACCTTATACATTTTTCGATATATCAATTGACAAAATATAAAATAGGTTACTCTCTTGGCACGCATCAATAAAAAAAAAAAAAAAAGAAAAAGAAAAGAAAATAGCAATAAAAAGCGTACGTAATACGCGTTCTGCTTCTATTTATACGTTCAATTTAATCGAAAAATATCTGAAAATACGTCAGCTGAACAGAACTCGATCTATGTACGGATTTCCATGGACGGTTGAGAACGTTCGGCGAATATTTAAGAATTTTTAAACGAGCGCATTTCGAGATTTGAACTTTTATCGGTAACTGGATCTATTCGGCAAAGCGAATTCTGTCGGTTTCCCGAGGAGTTCTCTCTTGAGTGGTGTTGAAAATTCCGTTTGATGAAGCGAGACGAAAGAAAAGAAAAGGGAGAGGAAAAGAGAGAGAAATTTGGAGAGAGAGAGAGAGAGAAAATGAAGGAGCCGAGCAGAGAGAAGGAGGAGAAATGAGGGAAAATCGTAATACTACCACTAGTGGTGGTAGTTAGGTAAAAGAGGTGACTTTGAATGTGTAGTTCGGAGGGTAGGAAAGTGCCGAGGTCACGAGGACCAATCACGCGTTACATCGCCGCGGCGTAATCCCTCGGGGAAGTTTACGAGGTGCTGTTAAATCCTCGTGCTTTACGTATACTCGATGTTCATAGTTAAGAAACGGGCGGACTTGCGGCATAAACCCTCATCGTAGCCCCATTGTGAATTAATTTAAACGGCTCTGTCATGGCGCACGGAATAATGAACCTTTACCAATATGAACGTTTGGTCCGATGCAACTTGCATTTTCTGTTTCGATCTACCCTTTCGTAGTACAATGTGCGTTTAATCGATGAATAATAGCGTCAAAATTTATAATGAAACTTGTCATAAATCGCTGAAGAATCTTATCATCGTTGTTTGTTATATAACTATTTAACTTTGTCACATATGATACGTTTGATATAATATGTAAATCATTATATCTACACTTATACGTACCTGAATATATATATATACAAAATATGAACGCCGCGTAAATATTATTATCATCGTAACGTAGCTAACTATAAATTATCTTATCGTTTAAAGGAAGTGAACGTTAATTAAGTAAAACTAAACGAAGTCATGTCACGACTAGGTTGTAGTAGTTGCAATCCGTCGTAAGTCGATACAAAGTCCTTCCGTCGTTCAAACCGTTTCTCTTAGTACCTACTTAGGAAAGTTCCTTTTACATTTAACACGTGCAGGACTATAGACGCGGATGTCGTATCGAGGAAAATCATGGAAGCGTGCGAGCTAGCGTTTACCAATACATCGGACCACTGATGTAGGAGGGGACTCGACCGCATATACCTACATTCTACCTTACTCGAACGCGATTCTGAATTATGCTAATTTATGCTAATAACGAAGAAGGTGCGCAGGCACAGACTACCCTTCACGTAGTTATCTGCGTACTACTTTATAATCTCCCTTTCTTCGTGTACTCCTTCGTTTTTCTCGCGTTCCCGTCTTTCATTTCTTCGAGTAAAACCGCATAGAACATTCTGCTTCTTTACTCTCTTCGCATAAGTTCTTTTTCTTTCTCCTAACCTTTTGTAATAGTGGAATTACAAAAATTCTTTCGCTTCCCTGACTTTTCCTATTACGTCTTCTGTAAGTCGTAATAAAATGGGTTTTTATGAATTTCATTAACTGTTATTTTACGATTATTTTACTTTCATTCTACTGCCTTAACCGTTATAATAAAGTTTGATAGTAGCTTTGTTATCTTAGCGAAATCATTTTTATCAATTTACAGGAAATCAAATTAATACTTTTTATTGTCCAATGTAATAGTTTTTTTAGTAACTGAGTTAAGAAAGATACTAACAAATTGGCAAACGTAATCAATTGGCAAATCCATTAGAGTCACACATTGTTTATCGATTGTGTGCTAGTATGTTTATCGTTCCTCGATTGACTTACCTCTTAGCTGTTATGCGTTTACCCGACATTACCATAAGGTACTTCGATTTACCCTTGCAGATTGTTCACTATTCTCGAGTAGGCAAATATTAGCATTACGTACGATTTCTGACCTACTTGATTCAATTGATTATCCTCGAGAATATTACAAAATAGTTTTTCAAAAACTAATTTTGAATCTATATAATAAATTCTAAAATACCACGATATCGATAGATTGATTAGTTTTATTTGCCTCTCAAATATCAATAATTAAGTCTAATTTTAAGTAATCGTTTATCAATCCTTATTAAATATCTAATAAATAATATCAATATCTATATAATATTTTTACTAATATTATAATATTTCTAATAAAATACCTACAAATTTTATTTTACGATCAATGCAATTTCATACAAAGTATAATTTTAAAAAGAAATTTTTCCGGTTCCGAGCGATGTGGATTTCAGCTTAAATTTGTCCGTTCCTTCCTATTTGCAAAGCACATTCTAAGAAACTGGAGCAGAAGGCATAAAAGGAATTCGTGTCACAAGCAAAGAGAAAAATATACTCGGTCGATAAGCTTGGAAAAAAAAGTAACTCTGTATGGATTGGCTTCAAGGAAGCCGTATGTGTCTTTTCGGAAAGGAGTGAAAAAGAAAAAAAAAAGTAGAAAGGTGTATGTTTCTCACTTCTGTGAACATATATATAGTGCCAGGAAACATTTTACCTCTCCAACGATTCGAAGCCGTAGAACGAGAAAAGAGAAAAAGGGTGGAAAAGGGAGAAATAGTTCCGAAATGCACCGCAAACGGCACAAAATCACCCTTCTGATATATCCAGTGCATGCACGAGAAAATAAGAACGTGAGTGTGTAATCACCGAATGATTTTCTGTCGCTTTTTAACGTTTTACCGTGCAGAGAACAAGAAAAGAATAGAATAGAATAGAAGAAAATGAAGAATGAAGACGCATTCGAAGAAAAAGTTGAAAGAAATAAAGTCAGAAATAGACAAAATAAGGCCACTAAAATGAGGAAAATAAAGGAAATTCAAGATTTTATTTCAAGTAACAATTCAGATAGAATAAATATTATAAATTGATATAATTTATATAATCCATCCAATAATAATCTATCCTTTAACACAGTTCTAACGTGAAATTACTAAACGTTTCTAGAATCGTCAAGTTTTGTTGCGAAAAAGACGTAACGTCGTTTTGTGCGGTACCGAACGTTCGTTGAAATTGAATTTTTATTCGATCCAATGCATTTTGCAGGGTCAGTCGACGTCTTGCGGCGATGTAATATGATATTCCATAAGAGTCTATCGACAGACCGAGAAGACAACCATGTTATGAAAAGTGTCCTAGGTTTTCTCAGCTAAATGCTAACGTTCTACGAATGATAAAAGTAAGAAATAGATTTGAATATGATTTTATTAGCATGATATTTTAAAAAAGATAATAAAAATATTTCATTCGTATAAAAGACTTAATGATTTATCCAACGATTTCTGTGATGATATACCTTTGATTCACTAACTTTGAACATTTTCATTATTATTATCTCTACGTTTTTGTTAATTTAGAAAAAAAAATAATAAAAATAAAACGTTATTAGGCTTATCATTTCTACTTATTTAATAATTAGTATTTGTTCGGAATAATTTGATTATTTTGTATGCTTAAATATTTAGATAAACGTAAATAGAATAATATATAAAATGCGTAGATGTTTTTTCGAAGCAAATGGCTAGCAATGTCAGATAACTAAAAAGAACGAGGTGTTTCACAATATCAATATCAATGTATATCGAATACGATATGAATGCTACTGAAGGAAACGTCGACATCTCTTTTCATCTCTGGGATAGTCTTTTTTTATCATTTCATTCTTCTTTGCATTTTATTAGAATTCTCTCAAGCAATATATTTTCTTGTTCTATCATTTCTTTCTCTCGTACTATCTTTTTACCTTTCTTTGAGATCCTTTCATTCTTCTTATTTTTCTTTTTTCTCTCTTCCTCTTTTTCATTATTCTCCTACTTTCTTCTTTTTGTTATTTCTTTTTTTCTTTTTTCTTTTTTGTCCTTTATCAGTGTGTTCTGGACAGTACGTGAAAAGAGAGTTAGAAAGAGAATAAGGAGAGAGAGAGAGAGAGAGAGAGAGAGAGAGAGAGAGAGAGAGAGTGGGCAGAAGTGAAGAAGACGAAAGAGCTGCTAACATTCGTTTCGAATTCTCTGAGTTGAGAACGGAGAGTGGTTTGCTCTAGGACGAGTCAGCCGACTTATTGGGTTAGCGAGCTACCATAGGACGTGACGGAAATGTGACGACGAATTCTGCTGCGCCTTTGCGAGAACGTGACGACGTTTCGACGTTAGCAACGAGTATAACGAACAAAAAAGCTTACTTGTGTTCTTTGACGTTCTCATGAACGAATTTACAGTGCAGACAGTTCTTTCAGAAAATATTTCCACGAACACTTTATGATCATATTATTGACACATCGATAAAGTAAAATGATATCTTTAACAAAAGAAATAATACTTTTGTTGTTTCTTATTTCTATTAATAGGTAGATGCATTTTTTTCAAATTAAAAAGCAAAAATACTAGAATGCTTCTTATCGATTAAAATGATATTGTGTAGGATTTTAAAATATCGTAAATAGTTTGGTTATTTATAACCAAGTAGAATTTTTTGTATTTATTTATTTATGATATGATTGTTTCGTATTTTTATTTCAGAATAAATATAAATCCTTCTGATATCTTGTTACTGCTACTCGATATACGAGTCAGTGTATGTAACTTTGCGATTCGAGGATTCGTTCAGGGATTTACAGGAAAAGGAATACCGCGATCGTGAAACACGACACTCGATTTAGATTCGACCGATATCGCATGAATATATGTTTAGAAAAGTATTACTTTCCCAATTTACTGATTTACATTTTAAAATATACGCTTGTCATTTAATTTATGTTAAATATTTCTTTCGTATTATTTTCTTTCACGCAATTGAAAATTACGAAAATTCAGTATTTCTGTATAGAAATAATTTGTTTTAGTTTTATTATAGTATATGGAAACTATTTTAATTAAATTCGTCTTTATCGTCAACGTGTAACGTTTCTCTCGTTTGTTTCTATTTGATTTTGATTTCGTTTTGGTTCTAATATTTTTCCCGATATATTTTCAACTCTGATTTCTACCACATTTTTCCAACTTATTGTAGATCAAAATGAAAAAAGAAACAGAAAAGAAGAATAGACTAAACGAACACTATTAAATAATTAGATGGTGTTTATTGTTTCGTTTTTAATTGGTTTAATTACATACATAAAATTTTTTTTACGTAAAATGTTTAGATTTTTCATTTTTATTAATAAGCAATTATTATTATTGTTATCAAAATTGAAGGTATATTAGTTGTGTGTATTTTAAAAGATCATTTCGAGGCGCGTACTATCTGAAAAGTTTTTCTTTCTTTTCTTTTTCTTTTTATCATCAAAATAATATTGCATCGTTACGTTATTCATGGAACAGATATTTTTATTTGACTCAAACGATCGAAATTTTCTTGTATTAATTACCAACAGGGCAACGTACGAGTTTATTCACAACCTGTACACGCGTTACGTTAAACGAATTTAAGTCACGCGAAAAGAGTTACGTGAATCGCCGTTATTTGTGAAAATATTTAGGGGTAGCTGTTAAATTGCATCACATAAATACTACCGTTATACTGTAGTAACGTTTCACATTCCCAATTCGCATTTAACGTTAAACGAGGTAGTCTCGTTTCGAGTAGTTGTTTACGATTGGCCAGGCGTATACAGTAACAATACAAAAAAATAGAAAATATGCATGCTCGTTTGGAAAGTCTATGGTACGTGTACAATGAAAATATAATAAATTTAAATCCTTTTTACATGCAACATCTACGATGACGATTTTTAAATACGATATTTTTTAGCCAGTTTAATTATCAAACTATCAGACTAATTTCAAATATACTGTATTCTTCTGGATAAGATTTTTTATTCTAAAATGTAATGGTATTAGTGTTAATTTTTAAATAATATTTGTTAATTAATATCTTTTAATTTACCATTAACAATGATTATCAAATTTGATCATATTTATTACTGGAGAACAACGATGTTATTTCTTGTCATCGTTGAATAAATAAAAGAACAAAATTAAAACTGATAAAAATTTTTCTTTTTCTTACAGCTGGGAATACTATTGGTGGTAAGGCTCGCCCTCCTTCACGGTGCTTTACCGAAATTTTCGCCACAGGATAATCCTGCAGCTTTTCATCCCTTTTTCCACGTTAGGTGAGTTATGTAGCGACATATTTAAACATGTAATAATTATCGGGGATCACAATTTGAATGAATGTTTTCTTAAAAAATACTTCTTCGTTAAGCACGAAGAAGTAAAATGATAATGAAATCGTCTGTTATAGAATAAAAAATATTTTTAAAAAACGAGCAATATTTAAGATATAATTTTACCTTACAATATATTATCAAATTTATATTCAAATGACGAGTTTATAAATGTCTAGTTGCTATGCTTGTTAAAATGCATGAACTAAGAAATAAACAACATCAGAAAGTCTGACTAGAAAGTTATTTTTTTGTTCTTTTCGAACTCTCGTTCAAAAAGCCCTTTAGGATCAGTACCACTTCGTAAGATTTGAACCGAAAAAACGTTCTTTAAAACCTCTTTAGTTCTGATGTTAGTTTCTGACCAGTTTAGAAGAAAAAGAATTTTATTCTTTTTTATTCGAACGTCGCGCCTTCACTTCTCAAAGAGATCCTCGTATTTCTTCAACAACTTTTACGAAAATATTTTAGTAAAACACTCGAAACGCAAGCAGTCGAGAGTACACGATATTCCTGCAATTTTACAAACTTTTATCCTTTTTTCCTGATTTCGAACTTTGACCTCTTCGTATTTTTTACTTTGAGAAGAAGTCTAGGATATTCGGCGTGGATAATGAAAATTAAGAAACTAAATATCAATTAAAAACTAAAAGATTACAAAAAAAGTGTAATATTTATTAAAAAATCGTATAAAACGTCATATTTAAAAGTATCTTGATTTTTCTTATAATCTCTTCTATTCGCGATCATCCTTCCAGTCGTCGGTCCTTTTCCTTTGATTTTACAACTCGACCGGTCAGGTAGAAAATAAATTCCATTCGTCTTCCGATCGATCTAATGGGGAAGCGAGACTATGATTCTTGCTCTCCACCGGGACTAGCATTTCTTTTCGACTTATTCTGTATATTATAACTTCGACTTTTCGACTCACACGAGCGAGCATGGGGAAAAGATTCAAAAATACGATTAGATTTTACGCATCGACGAACGTGTCCAAGGAATCCGATTTCGATTTATTCCTGTCGTCCAGGTTATACCCTCTTATTTCGCATATATATTGCTTCCTGTATTAGATATCATGAAATAATGACGTGCTCGTGAATTATTACAATTCGTTAATGGGATTAGTTTTCTTCTTTTATTACGTTTTATCAGTGAGACTTGTTATTTAGTTTAGTAATGATTCAATATCTCATAATAAATTATCTTTGTTTTTAATTATATTGGCAATATTTATGAATCTGGCAAGTAGATAATAATGCCAAAAATACATGTTACAAATTAAAAAATATTCAGTTGGCAAGTATGAAATTTGTAATGTGTCACATTGTCAACTTTGTTTTTCTACAAATTTCATACTTAACGGCCCGATATATCAAATATTTTTTAACGATAAATAATATCTGATAAATCGTCTGTTTGATTTCCTATCGTCGATTTTAGTTGTACTATATGATGAAAAATTAGATCATTCGTTTGCAAAGTAATACGCAACCCTTTTATCGGTTTGCGATCACCTACGATCGGTTCATAGCGATTTGCGAAAACATGTGGCTATTTTGTCCGAAAGATGAATTGCTGGTACGTGAAAAGAAACTTTCTCAACTTGGATTGCTTTGAGAAATCTGCAATATTCGGAAATCGTAGCTCGACAAAATATCGAAGTCTTCAGTAATGCATAACTGATGCTTCTTTTCTTTTTTATGTTTCAATAGAACTTCTTTACAGTAAAATTAGTAAAATTATTTCATTAAATTCCATCGGGGATAAAATTGTGAATTACGCGTTACCTCATTGTCAAATAAAAAATTGTAATTAATCATTCAATGTTTCACAATTGCCAATCATATTTTCTTATATATTCAATTTATTTTATAATTTATTCAATACATTCAATGAAAAGATCAATGTTCGCTGAAACAAAAGAATCAATCAGAAAACTAAGACGAAAACTTCGACTTTAAAGATTACAGATAACGGTGGAGAAGAAAGGGTTGGGAGAGGGGCGGTGCCCGTTCAATAATTTTAGCATATTGAAATATTATTTTGTTCCATTCTAACCGTTTCGTCGTATCAGCGTAGTATCGATACCCCTTCCAACGTATTGTTCGCTCTTATTATTCTTCTTTCCACCCTCGAATCGATTCTCCTTACCAAATCTCGTCGAAATCCTCTTCCTTCAAACTCCTCTCTTTTTTCCTTTTGTCAGATCTTTTAGAATATTATACGAATATTATACGAAATACTAAAAACTGCTTCGGAATATCTTATGAGATGTATAATTCGGAATATATACTTGTGAGAATTTATGATTATTCTAGTCTACGACATGTCGCTTTCAAAGTGTTGGATATTTGGCCTTGCAAAAAACGTTAACAAATGTTGCATATCTTCTTAAAATATTCTAACAAGTTTTTATGTTCTAAAATGTGTTCATTTATGTCTTCTACATCTAGGATCATTATTTATTGTCTGTTATTGGTCGATATATGAAACTAAAACCCTTGGAAATTCAAGATACATTTACACAAGTTGAGATGAGACAAAATTCAATAACATAATATTTCAAAACAATGAAATAGTTGCTTATGGTTATTAAAAGTATATCAAAAAATTGTCTGCATTTTCATCGAGTTAGTATAGTATCTATTTTTATATGAAATTACGTTAAAATTGTTCATAATCTTTGATATTATTTGAAATAACATTTAAATCATATTAATTATTTTTTAACGACAAAATATATACTCAATTGTTGAATACATGCTTACATATACATAAACATATATTGTAAATAGTATCGATACATAAAGTAAATGTTAGAGGTTTGTATACTAGGAACATTCTCTAGAGAGGATCGTTATTAGAATAAAGTATTACCCCGTTGCGATACCCGAACGAATACCCTGGACTTACCATGAATACTAACCAACTAGGACTTAAACTATTCTCGCTTTAGAGGTCGCCTAGAGAGAAATGAGGGGAAGGGGTAGTAGTAGATAGGTGAAGTATTATATGTGGTGTACAGGGTTGATTCTTAGAGCTCATTAAAATGCTACTTTATGGCGGTTATACATATTAGAACATATGAAAGCAGTTATTCCGCAATTAAAAAATTAATTTAACAGTATTTTGTTTGTTTTATTTCCTCTCCTTTTTTATTCTTTTTGATACAGTTTTTGGTCGTTAGCATAGCCATATATAATAATATTTCCTTGTATTACTAAAGACGCATCATTTTCACGTATTCAACAGTAGTATTGCGTAAAATATTAACGATGGTAAGAGCATCGTCTAGTAGGAAATATGCTCGACGCGTTACATTACTCTCCCCCTTCTCCCCTTTTCCCCCTTCCACTCTTCTCTTTCATCCCTTGGTGTTTCGAGTTTGCTGCTTCGCTTACCAAGTCGTCTTTATGGAGGTACGTTTCCTATTATATACAACCTCTACGATTCTCCATCTTTAGTCAACTTCGCTGCAGTATATGATGTATTATGCATAGGAGTATGAATGATTAGAAGCTATGGTATATCTAAGTTAAAGCGCTTTCAGATTCATTGTATACATTGTTGAGATTAGTCGATAGCCGAATGATGACTTTGCTTTAATCGTTTTAATTACGTTTAAGTTATAACGCAAAATTCCAACTCATTATTGTATTGGTCAATAATTATTTGCCTCTTTTAAATTTGATAAGTTCCAAAGAAAGTAAGTAATTGGTAAAAGTTAATTTTCTTAAACAAAAGATCGAATTTTACGTCAGACTTGGAAACAGTGTTATATTTCAACTTGCACTATCATACTAAGTTATTTATATATTTATATTCACTTTGAACATTCATTAATTTTGTTAATATAACTATTCCATTATGCATAACAAAACAAACGTTCAAAACGCGCTATTGCATTATTAGAGTATATATATATAATAAATTATATTTATATATCGTAGGCACATCTTTAATATTTTTTTTAAATGACCGAAAACATTTATTGAAATTTATATCGCATTGTAACTCGTAAAATCTTTCCTACGTTCGTTCGTCCGGTAATACTCGTCCAAAGATTCATAACTTCGGGAAGGTTTAAGCTCGGAGACACTGTAAAATATATTTCAAAGGGGAAAGAGTAATGCGGTAAACTGTTTACATAACTTTTCTCGTAAAAAAGTTACTGAACTTTTTACTCGGTTGCGTATTTAATATCTACTTTCTTCCTTCTTCTTTTTTCTTGTTTTCTTTGTTTAAAGAACATATGCGGCGAACAAAAAGTCTCTGCTTGGTGTGTCGCGGTGTGTGCCATGAATAAATTCATTCTACCAATGAATTTAGATTTATAAATCAATCAATTTCGTAACGCGACATAATCCAACCTACATTTTATCCGGATAAATTATCTTTTATTGTTAAACCGTACGTAGGTATCCGTTGTTTTAGTTAACGGAAAATATACTTGCAAATAATGACATTTCTAGGAAAAATGTAACGTCGATCAAAGCTTGATATTATTTTCAACAATACGGCTCTTGATTTTGTAATATAATTTTACCTGTCAGGTCGAATATATTGCTTTCGACACGTGATTTTCAATATGATAAAGTATTCCTCGATAAAGAGCATTTCTGATTTCGAGAGATACATTAATTTTTTTGACAGTAGATATTGATAAAGTACCTCTCATAATCTAGATTGAAACACTACAAGCAATTTTTTCGACATTCTATTTTACTAATAACGATTCTAACAATTGATATCAAATAATTTTCTAATTTGTTTTAAAGTTTATCAGTTTACGTTCACTTATGATCGCGTGTATATATTTCATATTTTATAGTATTAAATATTAGATACACGTCGCGCGCGCGCTATGAAATATAATTTTAGATTCGTTATGAATTTAAAAAAGTGTCAACATTCATTGAACAAAACTTTAACAAACTTTTCTACTTTAATATCATATATCTATGAATAGAAAGTAATTAGTAATAAATAATTGCTGTTAACGATGCAAGTCGATTTTAAGCATGTAAGCTATAAAAAGACTTCGATCTAAATAAACAATTAAGTAAAACTTTCGCAATAATCTTAACCAGTCAAAAGAACAGTTTTGTTATAGTAGATAGCGAGACAGAAACTGATTAAATTTTCTGAGCATTGGAATCAACTTGGATATACATGTTCCGTATATATAAATGTTGGATCGTGGTGACGTGGTATCGTTGGGTAGACATGACACAGGTATTTCGATCCCTAACTCAAACCTGGTTCTATTAGAAAGACAGAGCGTCAATGGGTAAAATGGGAAGGGGATGTACTTTGAGGACAGACCGAAGTTTTCTCGTAAATTACGTGCCATCGGGAGCAGAGGTTCGAGCTTCGGATTCCAATCGTCAATGTGATCCTGTCGAAAGAAGAAGAAGAAGGAGGAGGAGGAGGAGGAGGAGAAAGAGGAGAAAGAAGAAAGAAGAAAGGAACCTCTCGTCGTACTAGCGTTGTCCTCGCTGATCGATCGGTTGATACCACAACAGCAGCCTTTTCTCGATCATCCGGAGTTAACTCTTGAGGACTTTCAAACCGCGGATCCATTTTCGTTGGCTTGCCTCATAGTCGGGCGATTAATTCTCGTTACCCTTCGAAAGTTTCACGATAAAACGAACGGCTTCACGATCTTCTCGCAAACTCGAAATCGAAGAAAGTTCCTTCTCGAACCATTTATCAGTTTAAGGTGTCTTGTAAGTGTATCGTGTTAACCCGACTCTGCTTATCCCACTATCCACAAAGAACAGAACAGAATGAAAGGAAAGAAAGGGGAAGCTTTCGAAACCATTACTGAATCGATCTCCGTAAACTCGTTCTTGGTAAAATCGTAAAAAAGAAGTTATCTCACAAGATCGCAGTACATCTATAGCTTTAAAAGAAACTCGTTAAACCGATATGGTTTCCGGATGGATCTTCTGATCTATCTTCTTTTTCTTTTATTTGTTTATTTTTAGAAAACATTATTGCCTTTAGGATTGTGCAATGAGTAGTTCTTTTTAAATATATTTTCTCATCTCGTTTTATAACGTTGATAATATTGAAAATGTATTTAAAAATTGCTTTATAGTATTATATAAAGGGTCTCCTTTTTTATTTTATTTTTAAATTATTAATATTTGAACAATATCATATATTTCATACGCTCGAATATTGGACATTTAAAGCATTCGGTATTCCTGACTTTAATTTTAATATTTCTTTTCCTGTTGTTTCAAACGTATACGCAGAATATTTTTAGAATGCATTTTAAATGGAATATAAAAAGAAGTATTAAAACAACCAACTAAAAGAAAAAAGTAGAAGGAACATTAAAATCATAAGAGTTTCCATAAAGTCATTTTTTCGCCGTTACTCAAGAACTTGCTACGGATTTACGATTTTAACTATATTTTTGCGCCTATGCAACTACCAAAGCCGACACTGTCACGTACAGTTAATACCACTAGTCAACTATGAATATACTGAACTTCTTTTTTGCTATAAGCACGTTCAACCCTTCTTCTTCCTTATGTATAAGGATGAACTTTGTATACTTCCCCACTTACAATTTATGCTTCATTCAAGCACCTGCTTACGGTGCTGGTAGGAATTCCAGGCGTCGGGAAACTTCGTCTACGAGTTTATCGTAAAGATTCACGGATAATATACATCCCGATGTCTATAATTAGCATTGTTCACAGTACGTCTAGACAAGTTATAGTTTGAGCGATATGATTTTATATATTCTAAATATACAAGTTAACGGATAAACTGTTGATTTATTCAGGATCATTTTAAATAAATTATCAGGTTTATCTCAAACTCTATGAAATTGTTAGAATTATAAATTATTCCATGAAAAAATAATTTTAAGCTCTGTAATTGAAGATTGTATCTTTTGTTCGCTATATAGTACACGATGTATATAGATATATGTCTGAGTCTTTATAAAGACAGTCCTTAAATTAATTGATCGTGAGCCTTAACTCTTACATGACTTTATTTAACATTTTTTTTTCTCTTTTTTTTCTTTTTTCTCTTGTGACCGTAAAGTAAAATACGAGAAGCTTTGATTTTCTGTATTCATTTTGTTCGAATCACTGGAGATTCTGATGTGGGAATAAAACGTCTCCGACAAAAGCTACGGCGTTGGTGCTGTCGAGTGCACGTAATTAGTTATATCCGGAGGGTCTAGGAAAGCACTCCCTGACAAGTTCCCAGGCTGTAGAAAATTTTATACTTCGCGATGAAACAAAGGCATCTAGATGATATCAAACAGCTTTTGTGGCTTTTTCAACGGCTTTTCCGGCCGACATCAAAGAATTAGTGACCGTGATGTTATTGGGTCTTCTTTATCACTGCGACCGTAGAACATCTTAACTTTCTTTCCTACCAGTATACGCTAAAAACTTCAGAATGGCGAACGTCGTGGTAGAACTTTTCTTTAGAGTCTTTTCTTTTTTTTTTCTTGTAAAGAAAGAGAAGCCCACTTTCTTTCAAATTCAAGAATATAATAAATCTTTTTATCGGAATTGGATTTAACCGAGTTAAAAAAGAAAGTAGGAGTAGACGATTAGATATACAATTTTATAACATGTTCTAATATAATTTACCCAAGTAATTACTCGGGTAAATGCAATTGCATCGCCCCTATTACTCCGAAAGAGAAGATACGACTTTCACAAGTTTCCGGATGAAGAATTTGGCGGTGGAAAGGATCTAAGCTTATCCAGATTATTTTGTTGAAAGTAAGAAAATGATATAGTGTCGAAGTATAAGTTTAAAGAGGGAATAAATAGAAGGCGTCGAAGAAGATGTATATAAAGAAAAAAGGAGAGATATAGAGAATGGTAGAGAGATAGGTAGGAAAAATAAAGCATCATCAGATACGCCAGCTACAGAGTATCCAATTAGTCGGTACTCAAGGGAGGACAGTATACAGTTGTAGAGCGAAGAACGCCTAGAGGCAGCTCCGCCTAGAATCAACCAACTACAGTAGTACATTCCCATGGTTTGTAGTTTTGTGCATCTGCCACTCCACCCGCTTTAGCCCATTTCCACGAGGCGCTATAGCTTGCGGTATACAAGAAGGACTACTTAACTTCGCTTCGTTGCTTTCCAACGCGTATCGTCCCAAACCCCACTCTGCCTTGTGGCATGCTTCTCCTTCCGCACGAAGTCCTTCATTCACTCTTATACTCGAAGAAGGAGACCGTCTACTACCATAGCTACAAATGGATTGTAGCATCATAATGAAGAGACTTCATTCTTTTGCATCTCCTTCTTATAAGCGTTATATCTTTATAAAATACTTTTCATCATTCTTGAGTTGGCTTTACAATGAACGCGATTGTGTTCGAAGTAATTTGAAGTCATTTCGATGAATTTAAGGATTCCGAATAATTCCAATAAAAATTTCAACGTTTCGTTATATGTTCGATTAAAAATTCAAATTTTAAGTAGAATCGGATAAATTGCAAGAATACTCGAAATAATCGGTTCATTTTCTTTTTTTTTCCCTCGTGAAAAGTAAAACTATCGAAATTGTTTGAAAGTTTTATTTTTGCATCGGTCCGATATGAGTATCAATAATATTAAGTTGTAAAGTTTCGTGAATAATGTCTAAAGGTAAGGAATAGGAGCTTGTATATCTGAAAGTTGCAAGACACGCATTTGCAAGGAGCTTCTTAACTTTGCAATGGTGAACCGTAGCAATGTCGGTACATAAATTTTCTACGACCTATGCTCTTGCATGCGGTCAAGTTGTTTCCTTCGTTGTTGTATAGTTCAGTATAAAAAATAAATCAGGTGGTAAATGTTAATACAGTATCAAATATAAAACGTTACAATGTTTGCTAGTAGATAAAAAAAAACAGAATAATTTTTAAAAGTATATTTCACAATAGTGTCAAAATCTTTAAATATGAAATTTGAAATTTCTGAAGTATCAGCGTTGAAAGTAGACCTAACGTATGAGTGAGTTATGTCAATCGGGGTATCATACGTATTTTCCAGTTCTCGTATATATATCATTATTCTGTGGCTGCTACATGCATGGTTGCACGATGTTGAGACCGCAAGGGATGTCGTTGACATCTCTCGACGATGTATTCCTGTACACGTGGTTGCGCAACGAGCTCTGATGTTTCAGCGTGTCCTGCAAGCTCCGCATGCCGTTATCCCTATCAACATCTTCCGTTCATTACAACTTGACAGAAAGTATAGTTGAATAGGTTAAAAGTTAAGATATTTTCAAGCAATAAAAATACTAATGAAATAGAATTATTATACTAATATTTATTCTTAATTGTTCAATTACCGAACTCATACGATGGTAATGTTCCATATTGCTAGTAAGCGTTATTTAACTTCAACATTTTTTATCATAAACCGTTATACAAATTATATTGAGGTAAGCTTAACAGGCAGAACATTACGAATTATGGGTATCAACATAATACCTGCTAAATTAAAGTTACAACGGTATCACCATTTCCCGAAAATTTATTTCTTATATCTTATTACCCAATTATCGCTTTTAATTGAAATATCATACATATCTCATGAGATACCATACTATTTCTTATCATTTATATCTGTAATCTGTTAATTTTCATATCTTACGTTATTAAGAAGAAAATATTTTTTCAAGCAATGAAGTACTCTCATCTTTTCCTCTTCTCAATTACAATATAATAAAAATGAAACGATTTGACTGTAATTATTTTTTATAAGGAAAAAATGTGTGGTAGAAAATAAATTCATCTACGTTATTATTTTCTTTACCTCTTCGCAAAAAAAAAAAGTATAAATGACTTTCGTCAATTCCATACATTGAACCAGCCTTACCGCGAACGTCTCTACTAACACGAACATAATCGTTGAAATAGAGTTTACGTCCTATCTATCTAAACGCACGGTTGGGCCGGGATTGCACACCACAAATTATCTAGCACAAGGGGTTCCACCTACTAATTTCCCCGCTTTATCCCCTTCCCGCTATCGTCACTGTCACCATCACTAGTTTCCAGCATGTACTTTTCTACCCATTTCCTCATCCTTCTTCACTTTTCTTTCTCTCTCTCTTTCCCTTCGTCTTTCTTTAGCACGTGCATGCATAATACAAAGGAAGAATCCAATGGAGGCTTTCAAAGAACTTTATTCATCGAGATTTCTTTATCAGAAACGCCTTAATATCTACTTCTTATCCTTTTCTATCAATCTTTCTTGAATAAGTTAAATTGAAGTCATTTCTTTATTTAAATTTCTTACATATGTTACTTTAAGGGTATACTTTAAGGATAACATATTATCTATTTATAATAATAATAGTGCAAGCTCTTTTTGATAGAGATTTGAAAGAAAAATAAAATTATTATGGCAAAATTAATTACAAATAAATCCGATAAAAGTTACTGTATATTTTAATAATAAATTTGTTATATTTCAGTTTAATTATGTTAGTATTCCAGATATTGTTAGATCTTGAATAATATGATTATGATTTATAGAATTCAAAGGACGAAGTTTATTTATCATACTTGAATAAATCGAATTTCGAAATAACAATTGCCGTATCGACAATGAGATTAGTGTTATACACGTCAGAGTTATCACACTAGATATAGGTAATTGTTCTTCCTGTAGAGGGATAGATACGCTAGAGGAAAGCCGATGTTTGTGTGTGCGTTTAATTAAACTGGATGCAAAGGACCAATTAATACGAGCTCGGTCATTAATGAACGAAGAAAGCTCGATTCTCGAAGAGGAGTAAGGACTGGGCTTGTTCTGTAAACTCATATATATTACTCTACGTAGTTATATGTGATGCACATGTGTTTTTGCGTTTACGTATTTAAGAGAAAGATAAAAATAAAGTAACCAAGATAGAATAGAAAAATGACGTTGGATAAAACAGTAAAATAGGATATAACGTGCTGGCTAGTTTTTCCATTATTTATTTCTCTAATATTTTATTGTCTCAATAACCTAGTTCTAATTTTAGTTTCAGCGTTGAGGATGATTGTATTATGGATAAACTTTATTCTACACAGTTTCCATTTATATGTAATTTAATTTAACATTTATTTCATTTTCTAAAGTTTTTATGAACATAGATAAATATCTATTTTTTGTATATCTCTGACTCCATTTTTAGTTGGATATAGAAAAGAGTATAAAAATAGTTTTCCGATTCGAATGGAAGATCAAGTAATATTTTTTTTCCTGTTCACTCGTAAAACTGACCCTCCCTACGGTCACGGTTACTTTCCAGATGGGTTTTCCAAATGTAATAACTGTTAATTTGATTTCGTTGAAATAATATCCGTGAGCCGTAGTGATAAGCGTTAGCGATTGTCATAAAAATAATTACCAAAATCTCACGAATACCTCTCTAACATTTTGTTCCGTGTGAGTACATACGTACTCACACACAGTATATACATACTGAAATATATTGAATGTACACTTTTATGTTTTTCTAAATGTGTGATGTGTATGTATGTATGTTTGGCGTTTTCTCCGATAACGGATATCGATTTGTACGTGGTCGATACTCTCTTCCACCACCTCGCACCCCTTTCATCATCCTCCATTCTCTCCTTCAATCCCTTTCTTCTCTTTCTCTCTCTTCCTCTCTCTTTGCGTACAAATCACCTCTATACCCCCACACATATACACACCCACCGACTGTTTTCCGAACATTATACAGCTCACTGAATAATCGAAAATAAACCCATCGATGTATTTTTGTGTATTACCTGTAAAATAATCCACCGGACGATACTCGTCGCGGAACCTCGCCAAATGATCGTATCGTACGAGTACAATATATCCTGCCAAAAGGAATGAAACACACTAGTACCGCTCGCTACCGTTCGTTCTGGTTTTCACGTTTTATCCGTGACCTTTCTCTCTCTCTCTCTCTCTCTCTCTCTCTCTCTCTTCCTCTATCTCTCATCGATCTCTCGTCGTTCTAGTTGCTTTTTTCTATTTGTTGTTTCTTCATATATCCAACGAGTACAGTGGTGTTAATACCGTGAAACTAAGTGAATTATTCGCACTCTCATATACCCGATTTGTTTAATGCTGGAACCCTATATTCGTTTTAATTATTTTATGACATCATGTACACATATTATAGTAACGTTGGTATGATCAAAAATGAATAATATGAGTGTAAATTGATTTAGCACTTCTGTATTATTCGGAAAATGTTGTCTTGAATTTTCTTGGAAGTAATATATAACAGCTGAACTCTCCGAATATTCAAGCGATCAATGTTTGTCAAGCTACGTCTTATAATACCTCATTCCTCTCTCTCTCTCTCCCTCTCTCTCTTGTTGATTGTATGCGCATAGAGTAGACTCCTGTATAACGCGAATTCCTATAGCGCGAATTAATATGACCCATTACGTATTAACCACGTTATACAGGAGTTTACTGTACTACGGAGACAGTTAAGTTTGAAGGATTCTACTGTCAAAAGCTTAGTAACATGTATATATACATATGATATATATAACATGCATATATATGCAACATAACTAGAAAAAATAAACCTAAGGGATTCTCAAAGTGTAGTTTGGCAGATCATTTTGAGTAAAAGACAAAGCAATAAAGAGAAGGAGGACGAAAAGGAAACGTTTGATTTCGTGTTAGAATGCAATAGATCTCTCCTCGGTTTACCAACGATCCGGTGAGACGGAAGTGTATCGTGCCCAGCGAAGCGGGCCCATCCGGTCTGCAAGATTAACTGCCAACAAAGTTCCATTACAGAGCTCTCTTCCGATACCGTCACTCTTCTCGTGGTTTCACGATCGTCCCAAGCCGGCTATTGCTTTATACAACGATCCGCGATTAATGTACGATTGCTTCCGTGTGAAAATTTACTATCGTTAACGAAGGCCCAGCCCAGTTAGCCGATGATGGGACCGGTTACCAAAAATATCAAACGTTTTGAATAAAGTTTATATTGTTCGTTAGCGCAGGTGAATGTATTGACGCATCGTGTACTGCAGTTCGTTGCTTTTTTTATTCGATCCATGAAAATTTCAGGATTTATGAGCTTTTTTTTTGTTTTTTGGCGTTGTCTTCTCTTTTTTTTTTTACATTACTACGGTTTTTATATAAACTAGAACGATTGAAAACAATAGTTGATATGTAGACGTTGATTTGTAGAAGACATTAATAAATAACAACGAATAAAATAGAATACAGTTAACTATGTCTGCGTGATCACTGGATAAAAGAAGAATCGATTGTACGAACCTGATTGATTTATAGAAACTTCAATCCAAAGTGTTTCATTGGTTCATAGACGATTTTTCACGAGTGTAACACGATACACCTCGGGTCAGGACTTTGTCAGGTACCAGTCAGCGACGTCGCTCGTTTCAAGTCAACTGTAAATAGATCGTCGCGTGTGTTCTATTAACTCCTTTCACGAAAGAGAAAGGGAGAGAGAGAGAAAGAGTTGTCATGAATTACGAGGATAATCGACGAAAACTTTGGTCATTTTTAAACTTCACAGATAGCAAATGATTCATATTATCGTTTGTAATTAATTATATCGTTAAATTTTAAACATAATGAATTAATTCTATATTTGAATCGATTGTTAGAAAAAAAATTCGTTAAGAAAAAAAAATGAAAATCTTAAAAAATTGTTCATAATATTATAATACTTTATTTTACACACTGACGATTGAGCCAAATTGCTTTCGTATAAATTCCGAAGTTCTCGCAAAAGGCCGAACTTACTACGTGCAACGGTAGTGTAAGAGAAAGGGGGAAAAAGCCGATGAGAGAAGAAACTTAGTGTGGTAGTGTCGATTAAAGTTTTCTATTCGCACCTTTCGTTCTACAAATTACCTGATCGTGATTGAGTTTCTGTCGCGTAATTTAGAACCCTCACTTTTATTTATAGGTAATATTACTTCGATTGGATCGAATATCTATATGCCATTATATTTATAAATCGAACAAATAATAACAATTTTTGTTCAATAATCAAAACCAATAGCCTATTAATAATTTAAATTCATATAAAATTGTTTTATCAAATGTCATTAGAGTTTATTTAAAATTAATAAAATATATATTATTCTGCTACAAAATAATTATCACGTTTAAACGTTTTATCGTTTCTTTTGATATAAAAATTATCTATAGAATAAATAATGATTTTCTCGTATTACATGCAAATAATTGTAAACAAAAATATAATTGAGGAGGATTTAACATTTGTAAATACAAGTACGATCGTAAACGCATATATATTACTATATATTACATAGAGTTATGTAGATATATATTTATACATGTCGTATATCTATATAGAAAGGGTGTTTAAGTAGGTGGGTGGAGAGAAACGTGGAAAGTAGGAAAGGCGCTAGGGGATGAGAATCGATCGATGAAATGGCGTGATTAGAGGCTAACGACACCGCGCTTCGCCATGAATCAGTACGATGCTTCGAAAGAAAATTATTGCGGAGTACTTCCACCCGACCGTGACATACTATCGAATTACAGTTAACGAGGATTCGCACGGAACAAACGTCCTCTCAGGAAGACCTTCGAAATCGGCGGTTTTCCAGCGACAGAGATTGGTCGAAAGGGTTAAGAGAGGGGAGAAGGGTTAATAAAGGCCGGTTCTGTGGTTAAATGTGAATCCATTTCGAATTCGCCGAGCGGATTGATGCGTCGATATTAAAGAACAGATTGCGCTCTTCGTACTGTTGAAAACCCGTACCACTATATACGTCTCTGATTTCCATAAGTTTCGCTTGCATGGCTATCAACGTTTTCCCGCTTCGATTGGACCAGGCCAATATGCCAACTGTTTTATGTTTTTTATTATTATTTTTTTCTTTTTTATAATTGTTTTGAGCAGTTCAATTATAATCGTTTGATTTAAAATGATGAAATCTTAGCTTATTGTACGCTTAAACTAGTCGTTTTATGAAATAACTTTGTAATATATGAATCTTTTAAAGTTAAAGTATATAATCCTGCCTTTTTCTATAATTTAACTAGTCAACGTAGTTTTTTCATGGTTTAGCTGATATTTCATGAATAAACGTATTTCACGTTTTATCGATAACATATATATATTATATGTATTCATATAACCATATTCAAATATTAAGAAAGAAAATTGAACACGTCTGTTGAATAGTATAGTACGTTACCAATGTATTTGTAATTTATTGTTCTGATTTTTGACTTCTTTGGCATTTATCTAACGGGATAAAAAAAAAAGGAAAAATGACATCTCGGTTAGTTGAAGCATTTAGGGTTCAGCGGGGTAAGGATTTACGAGTATAAATTCGATCGTATAGCCGGCAAACGCGTAAAAAGTAAGGACAGGCCAAACCAACGGAATACTAATACAACGTAATAACGCTTCATAACGTACGGTTATTACGTTTCAGAATAGCATGCTCTAGTCGTTGTTCAAATTTCATGACCATAAAACTCCAAGTGCGTTACTCTCATAATACGAATACGTGTGGGATGTATTACCATTCTTGCATACCAAGTTATATACCAATTTGAAACAAATCTAGTAAAGAGCTACCTGTTACAATAGTCTTACAGTCTTTTCCCGCCATAATCGCAATGAACCGCAATGGAGTAACAACGAGAAAGAGCTTTGTATGAAACTTATGGCAGCCCTCTAAGAGGATATTGGATATCCGTTTAACGAGAAAGCTTTTGGGTTCATCGATAAACCTTTCATAAAGCTTAAGAAGTAACGAACCATTGAAAAACTCAATATTCATGAAATTTAACTGTTATGAAATTGTAAAGAATCATTAAATAAGTATATAAAGATTAGAATATTCGTAAAATTACGATTATTTTATCATTATATGTTTTAACTACAATAAAATATGATTATCTTAAAACTATATATATATTGCTAATATTATTTATAAATAATTAATATAATAGAATTATACATTTTTTAACGCTAACACATATGTATGTATTTTAAAATATCAAAATACAAAACACGTTGATCGATCGTAGAATTTCACAAAAAAAAAATGCTAGTCTTATCAAAAGTCGAAGATTTCACGGATCTTTCGAATCAGATGTATAAGATTTATTGCAATATTTATCCATTTTCTATCACTTTCGAGAAGGATAAAGCTCATATATGAATGCGTCATCCTTTGTAAAGGACGCGTGCGCGTTTCCAAGACCATCTTCGAAGGAAATCCTACCCTTTTACATTACGGTACGTGCATCGCGCTTGATGTATGCCGAGAATTATTATTTTGACGTTTCGGATCGACCATGGTTCTTTTTCCACCTTTACTCGAGTCTCCGTTTCTTTCCGACCGGCCCCATTAATCATGTCGGTGAAATAAAAGTATGACCAGCTCAAAGAAAAATTATACTGAGAGAAAGGATCAATGGCGACGGGCAACTAAAATACATTATTGTCATTGTTTTTCCAAGCACCGGTGTCCCTGGGTCGATTTTGTCTCACCGTTATTGGGAACACCTAAGGCTGATATTAATCGATTCAACGATAATATAGGATATTTGACGTTAGCGGAAATATAGTAAAAATAGTAAAAAAAAAAAAACACGAATTGGCAGGAACATATTTTTTGGTTTAAAATGTAGATTCCCGCATTGATATGACACTGACACACGTTTTTCAAAATATTTTTCTAACGATATTTTTTTCTTAATAGCTTTTGCTATATATTACAGTCTTAACGTATAAATTTAACGAGTAAAAATTGTAAATTCATTGACGAAGTACTTGGGAACATCTAACACCAGTTATTAGGTATATGTGCACAGTGATAAATGGATTTTAGTTTAACCTATAAAGAAGAGAAAATATTGGAGTCTATGAGACATAGAACAATGTTTCATGTTGTGGATGAAAAGTGTTGCTTGAAAATGTTTATAAACGCATGCGCCACAGTGCTATCTCAGAAAATGAAGTAGAAGGTCATCTTTACTCAAGGGGAAGTTGAGTATGCCGCAATGCAGTTCGGGATGCCATGTATCCCGTATACAGTATCCTCCATCTAAGTCCATTCCTGCCATGCAGGTAATGGTCCCGCAGTGCATTCGCTGCCACTTTCGTCAGAGAAATTGGGTTTAAAAGTGAATGCTCGGTACAACGTAAACCTTTATGCAAAACCTAATGGTTCGCGAGATAAAACAAACAATTTACTAGGTTGGCTAGAATAGTACGAGAGTAATAATGAAAAAATTATTATAGATGTTTGCCCTTTATATACTGTTTGAACAAATTAGAAATTAACGTAAAAAATCGAAACGAGATCCGTAATTAAAACTTAATCTTCATTTGCTAAATTTTATTGCTTCTCGTGAGAGGCAAGCGTGTGAGCGTGTTGAAAGAATCATTAGTAAATTAAAAAGATACGAATACGACATATTCACTTTGATAGAAATTCAAAAAGCAAATTGCAGAGAAACGTGTCGTTTCTATGCGATCGATCGTAAGTTTAGAGAGCTCTTCGCAGTTCATCAGCATGCGCCTCGCTTCGCACCCCATTCGATGGTTCTGTCACTTTGCACCATTCGAGTTGACTCGCGTGAAAACGTTTGAACTAATACGAAACGACTATGTTCGTTCCTTTGACGATGTAATTTTTCGTTTTCTTCAAAATGTAAGTTGGCGCAAATAATACATTCGTCTTTTGAAAATGTCAAATAGAGGGAATTTAATAATTATTTATCTAATGAGATGAATGTTCCTAGGACAGTATGTTCGTCTGTTTTAATTATTTATACTCTTGATATTCTTAAACTATAGTAGGATCTTTTTGACATAGCTGTATAATTTCAAACTATGGACAACACTTATGTTTCACAGTTAACCGTGGATAGAAAAACATTTTAACGTATAAGCCAATGTTTAATATCACTCTATTCAATTCTGTTTCGATGTGTTTAGTTTCCTTTCTTTACGCATCGGGTTAGCAGATATGACCCTTTCTGCAAATAAGAAAACAAGGTTTCAGGAAGTAAGAGTGAGGTTAATTAAACCCACATTCCTACTATGAGCGAACTTTCTATCAACTCATTACATTTACTTTCTATTACGATTACGAAGTACTTTTACATTATTTCAATGCGTTTATCAACATTCATAAACTTGTTGTTGTTGTAAACTTTGAATGAATGTATACTAGTTTTTAATTACAACATGGATACTAAAAGGATACTTAGAAAATTATGGCATATGGATAAAGATCTTATAAACTCATGTTACGTAATTTACTTTTTCGGCAATTCGACCCTTAAATATATCGGCAGGAGAATTTAAAGGTGGCAACTAAGCTACTTCACTTGTTTCACGTCAAGTGTATACAAGTTTTAGTTTCAATAGAAAGCAAAATTAAGTACACTCTTGCAAAGCTTTAATAATCCAAAATAAAACAAAGTGAAAACAAGTCGGTAAAAACAGGATATTTGAAATAATAACTTTTATCATCGAACTTTAAAATACTTACTTACAATTAAAAGTTAATTTCCATGTCACTTTAAACACCGATACTATTACATTTTTATCTTAATTATTATTATGAATTAAAAAGAGAATTTGTTCGATATAGTTTTTAAATATAACGTGTCGATTTCTAAGAAATTCAACAGGAAATGCGTAGTCGCGATGCTTTTGGCATTCTCTTCGTATTCCTTTGGTTTAGGATTTGGTCTCTCACATAAACAAGCACGTTTCTTGGTAAATCCGCAGCTGGTACGGAGGACAATTAGAGGGGATCACGCTCCGTCGGTATTAACACTCAGGGTGGCGGAGTGACGAGAATATTTGCCGGCATGTTATGCGACTCGTCGTTATACGACGGAGCTTGTTCGCGAAACAATAGACCCGTCGAGTAAGCCACCCTGAGGGTGTTAGACCGATACAACGGCGTGAAGGAGAGAAATGAGGAAGGTAAAGGATGAAGAGAAAAAGAAAGAGAGAAGAGAGAGTGAGAAAGAGAGAGAGAGAACAGAATCCACCTCATCGAAGATGGTGTCAAGAATACGCAGCCTCGATGATGGAGCATCGGAGGTATTATATCGGTGATTATATCGATGAATGCTGATAGTGAGAAAACGAAAGATTCGACGTCAGCACTAGACACGACGATCCTCTCTTCTTCTTCCTTGATGGTTTTCCCGCGCTTCGCCACGAACGTGTGAGAACAATACCGTACGTCGAAGCTCGTCTACTTTCACAAGCCATGATCCTCGATCGCTTTCATTTTTTCTCGAGTGACTCGCAGAAAAGAACCATTGACATCTTTTGGCACTTTGCATCGAGCCATCGCGAATAACGATGGATTAGGGGTTTCCTTTCTATGTAGATGCTTACGATGTGGATTCATCGATCAAAAGAACACACTGTCAACGAAACTCTATTCGTCAAAGTCCTTTATTATATAATCAAATGGTTTTATTCCCATTCATGTGATAAAATAATATCCTATAATAATAGATTATTTTCTTTTAATCAAACATTTATTTGATTGTTATAGATTACTGACGTTTTGTTATTTGGCGGCACTTAACTGTTGGCTACTCCTATGCCCGGTTACACTCTCTCATGACTGGCAAATGGGTTCCGTTCCTCTGGTTACATCTTTAGCTGATACTAGGAACCTTGCGACATGTCTATTTTTCGGCGGCTGCTTAGTTCTCACGTACAAAGCTTTCACGGATTTTGAGGTAAGTTTTATATCATATAATACATATAGGTTTTTATAAAGAACATCCATAAATATTTTATGCAGATTTTATGTTATCACGATCTTCTTTTTTTATGAGAAATTCGATCGAAGTTCTTTTTTTCGAATTCTTACAAAATCTCGATAAACGTTCCGTGAACTAGAGTATAAAGACACTAAACAACGTTGCTGAATTTTCAACGTCAGATGCTACCGCATTCGAACGACATCCAACGAAGTGACTACTAGTTACGGCCTCTAAAAGTTGTTTCGCATTGAAACGGTCTTGCGGCCCTGTCGCTCGTATATCTGCCAACGACGGGCCGTATAGTATAGTCGATGATGAAGTCGCACCAATTTCGAAAGTCGTAAAACGAGAATCAATGGCTTACCGAAGACTTATTCGCGTCTTATCGTTTGAAAATTTATCGTATTTAAATCTTTAAAATATATATATTTTTTTTTCTTCTAAAACATTGCTCTGTTACTTACGTATGTTTGTTTCTTAGCAGACGATATAATAATACATTCGATGGTAAAAAAAAATGTAACCCCGATAGTCTATTATGTTTAGCCTTTTAAGGTAGGATCGTAAATTTTGTGAAAAACAAACTTAAACGTAGTCAAGCGTTTGACGTGATGAACTCTTTAAAGTTGTAAAACGACCTGATAACTACTTTTTCTCGAAAAAAATACCATATCTGCGGCTTTAATGTCTGCCTTTCTACGAGGCAACGAATATGAGATCCATGGTTGAAGTCATGGTAAGAACTATGAGCGAACTTATATCTCTTTTTTTCTTCTTTTTTTTATAAAAAAGGAAAAAATAAAAATAATAAGAAAAAAAAAAAGAAAGAGGTCATATTTTTTACTTTATCCGCGTCGAGAGTTAAAAACTTGTGTACGCAGGTACCTGTGGAAGATAGATCTTTTTATGAGAATAGCTTCGTATCGTTGCATACCATTCTTATGAGAGAAAAGTTGCTATCGTAACCAGGCGAATACACGATGAACTTGTGTAATGGTTTGAAGCTAGGTGCTTCATACATATAACGTTTTGATCAGTATGTATACTAGGTTTACAACGAAAGAACATATACATACATACAGAGTTTGTTTTCTTCGATGCAACATCGATCGAATGATGTAAAGAGTTATGTGGCCGGTTTAACGAAAGCTTCGGTAAGTATCGATTTCTTCATCCGTTTTTCAGACCGTGATAAACTAGAGGAATGGCCAACAATCCAAACGTTACCAGTTCCAATGTACATACATATCTATATAGTTCATACTGTATTCAGAGAAACGATCATTTCGAAGGTTGAATCATGCTTCGACGAGTCAGCGTTTTACTCTAAACCACAGGCTAAACTTCCGGCTACGTTTGTGTTATCGGCAAGTTTAAAGTCAAATATGTATAACCACGAATGGGATGATAACGATCAACATTAGTGGTTACTGGAATAATTAATTTTTACTATTTATCGAGCAAACAATATTTACGAATAATGTTCTACTTTAGTAAGGCCTTAACTATTTAAATTTAGTAGATAATCGTAATTCTTTTTTTCTTTTTTTATTTTAATATGTATATAAATTTATATTTAACCTGTATATATATATAACAAAATACACAAAACACGTATTAATTAAATCTATGTCCGCTTTGTTTTCATTCGTACCTTGTGTTTTAGCGGATAAATAGTTAATATGTTAATGTATAAAAGTTACGATAGTAGATTATTATTTTGTTTCTTATTTTACTGTAGACTTTTTAATTACGTTTCTTTAACAAATTTATATGCATTGATCGTTTGTGTGTATGTGTGTGTTTCTACTGTTTATTATTATATATTTAATATATTTTTTTCATACATACTCTTACTTCTTTTTTTTCTTGATAAATAATCATAATTAGGTACGTATAAAAGTATATAATTCGTTATAATATTATAATTATGTATATATATTTACAAACGTTATAAAAACATACTAAAAGATTTTTAAATAATTTTAAACTGGTAATTTATTAAAACGACTAGCTGTGTGTGTTCGTTTAATAATTTTATGATTGAAAAGAATTAAGTCAAAAAGTTCATGATTATTTAATTTCTATTATAATTTATGTTTATTCGCTGATGTTATATAAGCTTTATCACATTTACTTAGGTATTTCCTATAACTAATGTAGAAGATATGATTACTCTGCGTATTTTAGCAAATTATAGAGAATAATTAATGATCAATTGGAACATAAAAATGTTCTGATCCATACGTCATTTGCAAATGAAATGATTTGCAGAATATCATGTGCAAACGAGATGATAATGATTATTCTTACTGTTTCATGAAATGGAATGACAATTTTTGAATGAAATGAAAAAATCTGTCATTGAAAAGTAGTTACGTATATAAAATTGTTAGCATTGTAGAAAATGCTTCATATTTTTTATATTTGTGGTTCGGCATATGATACACGAACTATTTCCCATTCTTTAATTAACTTACGCACTTGTTCAAACAAACTTTTAGGAATCACTCTGAATAGAATCATTGGTGGTACTGAATCTTTGATGAACGTAACACCAATTGTATCTTGTTGACCGTATGGTTTTTTTAGTATAATGAGATCAGCATCGTCCATTTTTTCTATTTTCTTCTCGGTATCCTACAATATAAATAATTTTCTTACTTACGATGTATACAAAAAATAATAAAATTAATTGATGTGTTATATACAATGTGAAAAAAATCAATGATTATTATTTCGTACACGTATATATATGTATAAAAAACTATAAAATTAGGGCATACCTTCGTTTTATCGTCAATCAACGTAGCAGTTGTAGTAAATTGATCAATTGTATGTTTTTCATCGTAAGAACTTTTAGATTTTCTATTATCTATTTTTGTGTCGTTTTGTCGTTCATTTTTATTACTCTCAACAACATTACTTATTGATTTCCATCTCAGAAGCCAATTTATAAGGTCATTTGAAGTTTTATTCAGATTATTAATAATGTCTTTTTCTTTCGAAGAAGTTATTACAAGATTGTCACTTTTTCCATCAATCGTTCCTTTCATCACTGAGTCTTTTTCTTCATTATATCTCCCCTCGATTCTTTTATTTATACCATTACTCATCGAAACAGAATTTGATTCTGCTTTTGTTTCAATACCAGCTCTTAAATTTGTATTATTCGTTAAATTTTTATTAGAAATGTTTTTTTCGAATTTTTTATCATCTCTTCTCTCGACAGAATCAATTTCTGATTTTACATAAGCTAATACCGATGCTTTCGTATTTTTCAATGAATTTTTATTTATTTCTGTATCAGGATATGAAGGATCAACTTTAACTTCTACAGATGCCGATGTATTTGCTTTAACATTTGCAATCGAATGATCATTACTAAATGTGTCATTTTTTGCTTGTTTATTTAGTTGTTTATTCTCGGCTCCTATTACAGATCTAGCTTTTGCTTCAGCTGTAGCAGAAACTAAATTTTGATGACTCTGTACGTTTTCCCCTTTGATTTTCAATTCAGGAACTTTAGTATTGTCTCTAACCAAA
Organism: Polistes fuscatus; assembly: GCF_010416935.1. Lineage (NCBI taxonomy): Eukaryota > Metazoa > Arthropoda > Insecta > Hymenoptera > Vespidae > Polistes > Polistes fuscatus. Next base: position 3,625,341 of record NW_025113162.1, on the reverse strand, counting down.
GTATCAACATCTCCTTTATTAACGTTGTATGCAATTTCTTTGGTATTTGTTATTTCATCGATACCATCTTTTTTGTTGTTGTCATTCCAATGAGATAACTTACTATTACTTTCTTTTAACGAATTAGATACTTTTTCAGTATAAGCTGATGCCGATGCTCCAGCAATTGCAATTGAATTATTGTATTGAACCGAGTTATTGTTTTTTAATTCCAAGCTTTGAAGTTTTCCCTTGGTTTCATTTATATTATCAGTTTGTACTTCGAAAATATTTGATTCAGATTTCCCTGCAATTTCATCGGTCGGTATTTTTCTATTTTCACGAGCAGAACTATCTTTTACTATAATTGTAGCTGATGTATTTGTCATTAAATCAGATATTACATCTACACGAGCTCGTGATTCTTTATCATTGATATTATAATCGGATAATGAATTCTTACCAATATTTTCTAAATTAATATCTGCTGTATCAATAGTCCAAGAAGATTTTTCAGAAATCGGCTCAAGAGTACTCACTTCTAAAGTTTTCTCATCAAATATTTTTCTACTATCATTATTTTTCGTTAGAATTACTTTAGATTCAGCTTCTGCATCAGTTCTAATAGCAGATGTAGCTTCTTCACTATTTGATGTAATATTAACTTTAAGTCTCGAGTTCTTGTTTATATTATTCAGAACGTTTTCTTTTTTATTTAACCCTAACTGTTCCTTGTCATTTTCAGTAGTTACTTTTGCATTAGAATTAGCTTCAACAGATTTAGCTTCAACAGATTTAGCTTCTTTATTACTTGATGTAAAATCATTTCGTATATTCGAATCGTTGCTTTCATTATTCAATTTTGGTTGTTGCTTGTCAATTTCAGTAGATATTTTGGAATCAGTACTAATTTCGGCAGAATCAATTTCTATTTTATTTAGTGACTTATTTTTGTTGACACTGGAGTCGTTGCCTCTATTGTTTAATATCGATTGCTGTTTATCAAGTACAATAGCAGATGTAGTAGCATTAGCATTGCTTTCAACAGATGATGCGTTTGAATTATTTATTATAAGATCGTCTTTCACGCTCTGAGTTGTGTTGTTATCTAACTCCCATTGTTTCTTATTATTTTCTGAAGTTGCTGTAACATCTGTATTATCTTTAGAATACCAAATTCTTTTCTTATTTGATGCAGCATTGTTTTTCATATCTAAATTGTTATTCTTGTCGTCTAATTTCAATTGTTGCTTATCTCTAATAATGGTTGCTGTTGCATTAGCATTACTTGCAGCAGTTGCAGTTGCTTGATTGCTTATAGTAAAACCGTCTTTTACACTGAAAGTTCTGTTCTCATCCGACCTCCATTGCTTTTTATTATTTATATCTATTACTGCGACATCAGTATTAATTTGGGTAAATTCAGCAGCTTTATTATTTAATGTAACCTTATTATTGATCTTTGAGTCATTACTTTTGTGATCCGACTTGAATTTCTGTTTTTCACTTATTATAGTTGCTGTTGCATTAGTATTACTTGCAGCAGTTGCAGTTACTTGGTCGGTTATAGTTAAACCGTCTTTTACACTGAAAGTTCTGTTCTCATCCGACCTCCATTGCTTTTTATTATTTATATCTATTGCTGCGACATCAGTATTAATTTGGGTAAATTCAGCAGCTTTATTATTTAATGTAACCTTATTATCGATCTTTGAGTCATTACTTTTGCGATCAGTCTTAAATTTCTGTTTTTCACTTGTTATAGTTGCTGTTGCATTAGCATTATTTGCAGCAGTTGCAGTTGCAGTTGCTTGATCGTTTATAGAAAAATCATCGTTCACATCTTGAGCTATGTTATTGTTATTCGACTCCTCTTGTTTCTTATTATTTTCTAAAGCCGCCGCTGCATCAGTATTATCTTTAGTAAACCTAACTTCTTTATTATTAAATGTATCATTTATTTTGACACTTGAATTATCATTTTCGTTTTCTGACCACGATATTTTTTTATTACTTACAATGATTGAAATGCTCGAATTACTTGCAGCCGACGCTGCTGCTGCATCATTTATGATAACATCGTCATTTATCCTCTCAGTTTTATTATTGTTATCTGACCCTAATTTCTTTTTATTTTTCTCTGAAGATGCAGTGAGATCAATATTAGCCTGTGTAGTAGACTCAATTGCTTTATTTGATTTAACATCATTTGTTCTACTTAAATCGCTTTCTTTTTCGTCCAACTTAGATTGCCTATTGTCATGTGCAATAATTGTTGTATCTTTAGCATTAACTTCGTCTAATTCAGTAGTCTTATTGTTGTAAATTATATAGTCCTTCATACTCTGAGTTTTCTCCCATTCGTTTTTATTCTTATCTGTAGCTGGCTGAGAATTAGTACTAGCACCAGCGAACGCAGCAGCCTTACTATTTGATATTATTTCTTTTTTTACGCTCGAATTTTCATTCTTGTCATGAAAGTTAAATAATGTCAAGTTCTCTGTAGTTTCAATAGCTTTAACACTTGCTTCCGAAGACAGATCTGTTTTATTTGCCGTTAAATAGTTAGATTTATTACTCGAAACTTTACCTTCACTAGTCCACTTCCATGTATCCTTACTACTTGCACTAGTTTTTGCAGCATTACGATTAACTTTATCAAGCGAATCTATTTCGCTATTTGATTTATCGTTATTTCTGACACTTTGATCGTTATCTTTATTGGCCCAATCCCATTCCTGTTTGTCATATTTAAAATCTGTTAGAGAAGTATTATTAGTCTCAACAGATGCAATTTTACTATTATTTAATGTAACTATCTTTTGGTCATTTAAAATTTTGTTCTCTATCTCATGCTTTATTTCACTTTTACTATTAGCTGCAGTTATACTATCACTCAAAGCAGACGTTTCCGTTTGATTCTTTAATAAAACTTTGTCATTTACACTTGAATCTTTGAGTTTGTTATCCCACTTCCATTTCTGCTTGTCATTTTCAGTTGTTGTTGTAGTAAGATAAGCTTTAACTGTCGTAGTCTCTTTATTATCTAATGTTACATTGTATTTTTCTTCTTCACTGGAAACCCATGAAAGCTTTTTATCGATCGTAGCTTGTTCTGCATTGTAAGCATTTTTGACAGTCGCAGTTTTTTCAATATTTGATATGTCATAATTTTGTACATTTAGTTCACTGTTGTTTTTCGCCAACTTCCACTCATTTTCTAGACTTTTAATAATTGCTGAAACTTTTCTATTGTCTGTGACAGAATTAGCTACTTTACTATTATCTGCAGAAAGCGCGACTACTTTATTATTTAAATTAGCATTATCTTTTATACTTTGAGTTACTTCTTCATTATTCCATCTCCATTGATGATTTGTATTGTCAGTAGCTGCTGCGATATCAACATTAGCTGTAGAAAACGAAGTTGCTTTATTATCTAATGCACTATCATCTTTGATACTTGGATTATTATATTTTACGTTTGATTTCAAAATATTTTTATCATCTGCGATAATTATTGCAGCATCAGCATTGCCCGCAACCGTTTGATTATTTAATGTAACATTTTTTTTTAATGTCAATGTCTGATTGTCATTGTTAGTTGTTGCAGTAGCATAAGCATTAGCTTTAACAGACACAGTTACTTTATTATCCGATATAGTATCGTTTTTAACTATCCAATTTTTACTTTCGTCATTCCCTTTCCTCTGTATCTTTTCATTTTCACTAGTGGTCGCTGCTTTAGTATTACCTGCAGCAGACGCAACTAATTGACTATTCACATTTAAAATTTTTTCATTCCTATCGGACTCCAATTTTTGTTTATTATTATCACTAATTAGTGCAGTTTTAGCATCAACTGTAGTAGACCCTACAACTTTATTATCTTCTGTACCGAGTAACTTTTTGTTTTCACTCGAATTCGATGATGTTTGTTTTTTTATAGTAGATTCACTCAGATTAGAATTTGCTGTAACAGATGTAGTTGTTTTATCTTTCTCTGTTAAATCTTTTAAGCTTAGAACTTTGGTTTCCTCGTTCTTCTTGTTAAGTAAATTTTCTATTTTCTCTGTTGAAACTGCTGTTGCTTGTACAGCTGAGGTCTTTGCGTTTGCTTCCAAACTAGGCCATTTGTCGTCCGGCTCTCTTGTAACTTTGGGTTCGTTTGTCCAGTTAGTCGGCTTGTACGGATCTCCTGTAGTCGCACTATTATTAACGTTAGAATTACCAGATATTACAAGTTTTGGATAATAGTCTCTATCACCAAGGCTTTTATATTTGACAATCCATTCTGATGGTACATCAATTTTATATGGATCTGAATTTTCTGACGAATAAGCTAGACCAGTACCAGAATTGACTGCTTTAAATGATATTACTTCTTGAACTTTTGTAGAATTATTTTTATCATTTGACACTCCGTTTTGAGTAACTTTTTTTGTTAATTCCTCATTCTTATTTGATCTTTGATTTTTCGTTTCATTACCGCCAATAACCTTGGTGTTTATTTTAATATCAGATATACTATTATTTTTCACGTTATATTGAGATGATTCATTTTCATTTTTGCTAGATACACTTAATGTAGAATTAACACTGGGAGATGCAGCTGCTTTATCATCCGATATGGAAATATTTTTATCACTGACAATTGCAGTTATTATATTCCAATTTACTTGCTTCTCCTTGTATTCATTAATTGCAACATCTCCAGCATTATATTTAGTTAACGTAGCTGACTCTGAAGCAATTGCTGTATTATTTTTGTTATTCACAATAGTATCGTTGACAGTCAATGTTGACGATTTTTGGTTGCTCGCACTTACTGCTGCAGTTTTTGATGTAGTTGCAATAGACGTTGATTCAACAGATTTTGAAACATCATCGTCTTTACCACTTCTACGCTTAGCATCAACCACAGTTTTCAATGACTTGTTTGCATCTTCACGAACTACTCCAGTTCTAGCATTATCTCCAGTTCTAGCACTATCTCCAGTTCTAGCATTATCTCCAGTTCTAGCATTATCTCCAGTATGTGAACCTACCTTGAAAAATAATATGTCATCACTTTTATCCTTCATCACCTTATAATTAGCAATCCAGTCTGAAGGTATATCTATATCTTTATTATCAGGCTCAAAATTTGTTATCTCCGATGCAGTGGCCTTAGAAATTGGTTTAGTATTCGATTTAACATTCTTATTATCATTCGTAATCTTATCGATTATATCCCATTCTGATGATAAAGGAATAGTTTCATCAGCAGTACTATAACCGTGCCACGTAATAGGAGATTTCTTAAGATCAGTGTAATATTCAAATTCTTTGTCATTTGTCCATTTTGAATGTGAATCTTCATAATCAGGTTGAAAATATGTTTTAATAGATGCTGATTTATCAGGCGTTTTGTCTAATGCTGTTTTAATCGATTTCGCTTTAATGTTAGTTGCAATTGGTGTATATTTAGGTGAAATATCAAGAGGTTCCGAGTAATCAAAATAATATTCTGGGGTATTATCAAGCCATTTGCTAAATTCACTGTTCGGAGCACTCATTTGAAACTCATTAAATTTAGCCGCTTCCGCGTTTATTTTTTGAATGATGTTTGTAAACGCAGGACCAGAATTTAAAGATTCAACGATCGATGTTTGTTCTCTTTTTACAATCGCATCTGTGTTATGCGGACCATTTTTATTATCTTTATTAAGAGTATTAAGTAATGGCGTATGAATACCTCTTTTATTTCGTTGCACATTATGTGCTTCAGAGTATAATTGTCTTCGTTTAGTTTTATATTCATTGTTATCAGTTTTTTTAAGGCGTCCATTATAACTCGATATACTACTTCGTTGATTATTGTTTACTGTAATTTGAGGAATTATCGAATGAAGAGCTTCTTGATCGATTATTTTTCTCTTCCTTGCATTTTTAAGATTAAATGTGCTTTTCAATTTTTCATCTTTCTTATATTTAACTGTAAAATAAATTTATATTTTTATTTTTCACAATTTAATTTTTGTTACGTTCAGAGATTTTAATAATCGATTATATGCTTTTCAATATAATAGTATTGTACTTAAACTTTACCTATTACATTCCGAAGCTTCGTATTTTCCCTCTTTTGTATATTATGAAGTTTGTTTTTAGATATATCACTATTAAATTCATGGATAATTTTTAAAATTGATTGCACTATTTGATCTATTAATTTTTTTCCTAATTTAAATCCATTTAGAATAATATTTTTCGGATTTACGGTATCTTCGATTTTCTCTTTGTCCGGGGAAGATACATGATCCTAATAATAAATGAAATTTTAATTATATAACCTTTCAAACAATATAAAAGAATTTTTGTCAGTGTAAAAGTGTTGTACATTTAAGCATAGATACCTTTTGAGATAAAGGAAATTGAGATTGTTTCCAAAGCTCGTTTCTCGTAGCATCCTGTTCGAATTTTTGTTTGTCAGGAATAGCAGCTTCTAAATCGAGATTCTTATTCTGATTTTGTTGATTATCGAGATTTTTTAATTCGTCCTTTATTAAATTAATTCCTTTGAACGATGGAGTAGCTGAAACGATTCCCCAGAACAAGGGAATCAATAATATCGCGAGAATCTTCATTCCGAGTGAAACTTTGAAAATGCTGTGTGTTTTCAGTATATCGTCGATTATATACCGTTTCAAGCAATTGTAAAAACAACGTGCACTGTTCGACTTTGTCTGACGCATAAATTTTTACATGTTATTTTAAAATTAAAAATACAACGTCCTTTCATCATTTGACTTTCATTTATTTCCAAGAAAATATCTATCGGATCTAGTGCTCTTTTTCTCTCTCAAAAATTAAAAACAACATTAGATACTAAATTGTCTAAATAAATAAATTCCTTGTAACTATTTATATGACTGAAATAAACGAGCACTTACATGTTATTTTTTTGGTAAAATATCATATAGAAAAAATTCAGATCAACATCTTGTATTAATTATTTATATCATAAAGTTTTGTCTTATTTACATTAATACAAACTAAGAAAGTATCTAAAATAATATATTTCGAAGTTATTGCAATTATATATTAAAAAATAACATTATTTTGTCGATACGTACATATGTATTATATCTCAATAAATAGTGGATTAATGTAGATTTTTGGTTTTTAGCAACAAAGGCACCCGCCTCTAATACTTGGTTGGATGTTCCTGGTGCTACCGTTCCTACCTGCATCTAATCTTTTCTTAACTGTCGGATTCGTCGTTGCGGAGCGCGTACTGTACATGCCAAGGTAATACTGAAGCTTTAATACCAATTCAAACCATATCTCTTGTATATAAAGATGTTTGCCATTCGTTTACACAAAACCGTTATTATACTTGCTGTTATGCTTATATACATTACTAAGCAATATTCATATAATATCAATAGTATTATGCTAGTAATAAATATAACATTTTCAATCTATATAAAAATATATATGCAACGTATTATGAAATTATATATCTTATTCGATATTTGTTTGATATTTTCTCTAGCGTTGGATGGACCTTACTAGTTGTGTATGGTATTCAAGTGACTTGGACAGCTGTACCACGACGAAGAAGTTTTATTACAATTGGTGTAGTCTTACTTCTCATTTTGGGATGCTACAGAACCTTTCTTCGAAATAACGATTGGACGTCTCGAGAAACTTTACTTAGGTATGCTTTATGGTAATATATGAAGTTTGATCGAAAACTAATATGTACTAGATATTTATTATCTTTTAAATAATCTATATGATAATGTTTAATTTTGTTTAGAGACAAATTTAAAAAAAAAACATTTCAAAATAAAATGCAAATTTTGATCTATAAGTTTGTTGCATCGTTATCATAGTCCAAAAACACTTAAAATTAAGGCTAATGATATTCATAATCTAAAACAAGAATGCTGGCTAAAAGCCAATGTACATACGTATACTACTGAGAACGCGTAGATTAAATGTGAGATGACTTGGTGGCATCGTTTAAGAGCGATTGGGTCATGCAAGGCGAACGCAAAACATAACTAACATAGATACGGAATGACGAAGGTGTTTAGATTCTGTGGAGGTCGAGAGGTTATGTCTCGTCTGACCTCGGATCGTCTTGTTACAGAGCTGGTTTGCGGTCTCTGCCTCACAATGCCAAGATGCATTACAATTTCGCCAACTTCTTAAGAGATACGTCACAACCGAACCGTGCAATTCTCCATTACCAGTTGGCTCTTTGGTAAGTAAGAAAACGTTATTTTACTTTTATGATAAAACTTTGGAAGAAAAAGTAAACGTTCTAAATATTATTTCAATTATTGTTTTACAATAGGATTTATTTTATTTTTCCTTGTTTTACAATGCAATAACGCATTAAGGCATGTCTGTCGATTAACAACTAAAGAGTATGTGGATAAAATAATTTCTAATGATTCCTTTTTCTTTTTTTTTTATTATTTTACTCGTAGTAAGACTTATTATCAGCCTAAACATCGATACAATGACAAATTCGCTTTGAATGTTAAAAGTAATAAGATATAAAAATGATTATCATAATAAAGCATTCACATGGCGTCATACGTATGCATTTTGTGCGTACTTATGTACATATAAATCTTAATTGTTCGACAGTAAGAAAATACCTCCTGTGTATTTTTATATTTGCTTTTCATATCTTTAGTAACTAAAATAACGACTATAGATGATTCAGCTGCAAAGTACTGTTATTTATTCAAGAACGTTCTACGTGTCGTATCATATTAGGCAAAACAGTCAGTTTTCTTAAAAGAATTTACTTGCTTTTATTGTGATTTTGTTAGAAATAACGAGAAATATTGCGTGTCGTCGTGATGTGAAACCAACTACCATAAATTATTATACATATGAAAATGATCGCCCGTAATATGTCATTTATATTTTAATTAATGCACGCAAAGTGAATTGCAAATTTTACGCCAATAATAAACATTTGTATTCACTTATTGTATCTTTATCAACACATGAATATAAAATATAAAAAGCAAATCGCGCGCACTCATTTCATATTTTTTTAACCATCGACATAAATATATATGATCCAGAAAAAGATAAGCTCGTGCGAATATTCCGTAAGAGATAGAAACGATAAACATCATTTCTCCTGAGATATACAACGTTATTTCCGATAGAAGTACGGTTACGCGATAAAACGAGCATATGATATGCCGATGCAAGTCGTAGATTAAATTTCCAATTTTTACTATTAGAATGTAACCGACAATATTTTTCATAATAAACTACTTACAATACTCTATTTATTATTTTAATATACTTTTGTAAAAGATAATCAAGCAAAGTTTCGTGAAATTGATCTTAATACGTATCATTGAAATTTTAATTTATACATGATTCATTATAACAATAAAAATAAAATAGTAATAAATTTCAGCACATCATAAATAACATGCACGCGTTATAAAAATCGTTAACGAAACGAAGCCAGTATTCCGAGTAAAAAGTAATACGCTTTCTCTTTAATAAGTTCGAGATGGAAGAGTAGAAAAGAAATAAAAAATAAAAAAGATACGAAACTCTGATGCAAAAGATAATTTGCATTATTATACGTCTATTCATTGTCTCTTATGCTTTTGGCTTTTCTCCAAGTAACGTGTCGTTGAAAAGGTTAACGCTCGAAAACTATTTCTCTCTTTTAAATTCGATTCGTTCGAATTCGCGAACAGATATCCTACATTAATTCGGCTGTAAATTTACCGCTTACAGGCGTATTAAAAGCACCATCCAATTAAATAATTCATGCATGGCAACGCAACGAGGGTTGTCCCTCGTTCGAATCGTTCACCCTTTTTCAACTCTATGCACCCTTTTAATTCGTCTTGCACGCGTCTACTACCCATACAAACCCATAATATGGATTTTGATATTACATGGTAGTTGAAGCGAAGCGAAAATCTTTACAAAAAATACTCAATGCATTATCGGTCCGTAAAATCGAGTGTTTTATCGTCGTTTGATTTGTATAGAGAGCATGCGGCGGCATTACGCATTATTGCGAAGAAATAATTTTATGAAAGGGTTGTATTGACACTACGATAATAATGACAAAAAAAAGAGAGAGAGAGAGACGAAGTGCTGCTATCAAATGAGATTTTCTTTTCACACTTTACCCCTTGTTTGCTAACAGAGACTAAAAAAGATACCATTGTTAATTGTACTCTCATAGTACAAAAAATATAAAATCAGCGATGTGATGTTAATTTACGAATGTGCAGAATAATTTAAATACCTTATACATATTTTTCTAACTCGTATATTAATATCATATAAAACAAGAAAATCACAGAATAAATCGTTTAATTGAAATGAAAGAATTCACTGAACATCGTGAATGACTTTATTTGAAATACACTTTGTGAAAGAATAGAATTTTAGAAAATCGAGAAAATAATAATTATTAATTCTACAATGTTATTTTGTTTTACAATAAAAATAGATTTAAAAAAACTCGAATCTTATTCACTGAGTTTTCTAGCTAATGGACTAACGCGTTTAATAGTACAATTACAATTATTCGTTATAAATGATTAATAAACTTTTTACAGTTATGAAGATAATATTAACATATAAATTAAATTAATTGAATAAAAGCGAAATATAAAAAGAAATCGTTTTTGTTTTTTCATAATATAGAGGAGTATACACACCAACCAATATTTTGTTTTACTTATCTATTTTCTCGACGTTAAGAGGTCGGAGCTAGTTCGATGATCCTTGAGCGACTATTAATAAGAGGTTTCAGAGGGTCGAAAGCTATAACGACTCCCAGATATCGTGTTCTCATCATCACCAGTTAATTATTTTGGATGAGCTTTCGCAGCCCGTCGTTTGTGTTCATTGGCTATACCCCACGGTGGACCATATCAGTGTATGTCTATGTGTGTATACGTAGAGATGGGTATGCAACGAAAAAGGATAGATGTATATATACACGAAGAGGAAAGAAGAGAGTAAAGGAGGAAGGGTGCAGCTACGAAGGGAACTTGACGCTTTTGTACCGTTGGTAGCTTAAAGTGGTGGGAGGGTGTACGATCTACCATAGCTTCGACCTTCCCGCACTAGCAACCACTCTTACCACTACTCACCACTTTAGCAGGTCCCTAGTGCATAGTCAGACCAGGGTGGTAGCAAACAAACAAAAGTGCATTAATTAGCCGCAGCTCGGTTGCGTGTGAGGAAGTGTGGGAAGTACTCGTTCTCTGTTTCGGTTTTCAAATCCACCCATCTCTCTTTCTCTTTCTTTCCTTTTTATCCTTTTACGCTTTCCCAATCTCTCTATTTCACACTCCTCTCTAACTATCCCTTCTCTATTTTTCTATCACTTCGAGGTCAACGCGTATCTACGTAACTGCTATACAAACCTAACTTTTTTTTTTGTTGCCCCGTTAATAGATTTTTCAATTATTGTATTAATTAAATGATTTACGAAGAGAACGTGTTTTCGATTAAAATAACTTATTATAGAGTAATCGTAGAAAATCGTTAACATAAATCTTGGGCGTTTAATAAAAAAATGAACGATTATAATTAAATTTTACTCTTAAGAGAAATGCACGCACACATACAAGACAAGACAGTGGGTGATAGTAAAATGAAAAAAATTCTTAAATCCAATTAATCGACCAAAGTGGGATGCTATCGGCTGCACAAAGCTAGCTGTCGCAAATGACACAAGAGATGGCGTGAGTCTCTCTGAGGCCTTCCGCCAATCAGCTTTGTCATAATACCACAATATTTGTCCACGAAAATGCAATCAGTCGAGCAAACACATCGGAAAAGTGGACAAGCGGTGGAAAAAAGGTAGATTAATAGATAGAGATAGATCGAGAATGAAAATGAAAAAGAGAAAGAGAGAGTGGGAGAACGGCGGTGGGGGAGGGGGAGAGCGAAAGGTTTGCCAGTTGTAGAATCGATAGAGATAGAAAGAAGAGAGGAGAGAAACGAAAGAGGATGGTAAACGAGGAGAGTAGCAGCAGCTGCAACTGCAGTCGATGCAGCCGACGATGGGCGTCGGCAGGCAGATGAAAATTGCATTTCGTCGTCACACAAGCAACCGAGCAAGCAAGCAAGCACGCTCACATACACATAGACACAATTTCTCTCGTTCTTTTTATCTTTCTCTCTCTCTCTCTCTCTCTCTCTCTCTCTCACTCTCTCTTTCTCTTTCTCTTTCGCTTTTACCTATACTCGAACTCAATCCACTTCCTCTCACTCGTAGGTTTCATTTCCTAGGTCGAACTTGCTAGCTACTGCATGCTCGTACCACTTTTGTTTTTTTTCGTAGTCTTTTCCTTCGTCCCTAGCTAACCACATCACCATCAACGTGGGCTCGTCAATACAGACTTGTCGACGAGACAAGTATCAGGTATAAAATATCGGACTGCTCAACTAACTGAGCAGTTTTTGTCCTAATTGTATGCATTTTTCATTAGTTTTATCTTTTTTTTTTTTTTTAACGTATTACAATTTTCTAACATATTAACTTCGTTGGAATTAACATTCATGTTTGACAAGTTGTCGCGTTTGTTTTTCACTGGGTAGATACGATTCGTTTTGTTTAACAAATATGAGTGATCATTTTACGAAGAAAAATTTACACGTTAAAAGACTTTTTTTTAAGTATTTAGTTTCTCTTTAAGAAAATTACTTATAACATGGAAATGGATTATATATTTAGTGCAAGTAACTGTAAAATGATGCTAATATTAATTGAACGTTTTAAATATAAAAATTAAACATTGCTAAAAGTGTGCTAGTACATGATATTTTCTCTCTCTCTTTTTCTCTTTAAGGTAATTTGTTCTTGAAAAGTTTCCGTTGTACTATCGTAAAGTACTTATAGCTTGAATGCTCGGGAGAAATAGTTGAAGATGTCCTAAGTATAGTAAAGAGATGGGTGAAAAAAGTAGGAAGAGAGAAGTTGCCGTGTAATGGGCAAAAAGAGCGAATGAGAAAGGAGAAATGAGATGAAAGAAACGTAGTTTCTAGAAGTAGAAATCAGAAAAAGGCGCGACTTTTCTGTTTACTTTTCATTCACCGGGAAAAGCGGTGCGTTTCTTCAAAGCACATTCTGCCTGTCAGTATTTTATTCCATTTTTCCGCTCTTCCTTTCTTTTATTTCACTTTTTCTTTCTTCCTCTATCTTTCCCTACGTTTCTTTATCTACTATTTATATATATACAGGTATATATTCCGCATTGAATTACGTCACAGCTAGTTCTACCTATTTCTTCCATTGCACTTTTGTTTTTCATTTCCTTCTGACATCAGAACGTTAAACCTTATCTAAGATTTTTATTTTCATTGAATTTTTTGCATCGCATTTTTTGCATCACGTTATTACGCTTTAAACTTGTCCAGCTTTGAAACATTTATTCTTTTTTTATTATCTCTCTCTGCAGTATTAAATATTTAAATATTTAAAGAACAAACACTTTTTCCATTTTATATGCTACATTACTGTTAATACGTAAAAAAAGAATATACATTAGCCATTAAAGTTTTATATATTATATAATATATAAGTATGTTTACGATAATGTATCATATCAACACGGTTTTATATCACTGTCCTTTTATTATTATTCCGTGTTTTATGCAAGATCGTAAGCTGTATAAAATCACTATCTATCAATCCTAATGAAAGATCTTATATTTTTCTAACGTGAGTATATTATCATCTCTTATTCGAATCATAAAACAGATTTACAAAACAAGGAATGTTATCAACGCCCAAAAATATTTAAACTATGCAATCAAAATGGCCCTATTGTTATAATTATTCATCGCACTTTCCCAGGATATCCTTTGATCACGTAATTGCGTTGGGTGCACATAAATTTTGCGGATGAATCATTCGAAAGCATTCTTGCACAATGGAAACACCATAGCACCATTATTTCATTATTTATCGACAATCCTATAAACGCTATGACTCTCAGTCATTCTCGTAATTCGATAACATAATCACATATGTTGGAATATACGATGTAATGCAATGTGCTTCGAAATGCCAAACAACACAGATGAATAATATAGTCTACACGTTGATCTAAATTGAATTGCTTGACTATTATTGTTGTCAGTCACATATGTGTTAAATAATATTCTAATAACCGTATTATGCTTATATGGGGATCTGAATATTTCATATTTCATCGTACAAATATAAATAGGTATTATAAAAAACAATATTTAACAAATACCGATATTAGGAATATTAGACGATGTTTTAATTTTAATATTACTTTACATTCTAATCCTATGATATACACAATATTAATATTTACTAAAAACTATAAGTACGATAGTTATAAATAATCATTAAATTAATTCGATTTTTAAAATATGAAATGTATATGTTTTACACGTTGTTTCAACATGCTAATGTATTTTAAACAGAAAAATATTGATTAGGCATTGTTTTAGTAATAAGGGACGACGAAAAAGTATCCACAAAATAACAGGTATTTTGAAATTGCGAAGAATGACGAGATACGGATGAAGGGAAGAGCCAAAAGAAGGATCTATCTGGGGAGCACAGGCTTCCACGCTTTATCTCCTTCTTATAAATGAAACACGTTATTTATTATCCAATAAAAAGACACTCCTGGCACGCGGCACCCCAACGAGTACTTTACAGGGTAGCATCGGGTGACGTATAAATATCGAGGTTTCTATGTGGTTCTCTCTCTTGAGACTAGCCTGAACCGGCTTGGTCTCGGTTCATCTTTCACTCTTGGTTTCAACAAACCTGCAGAACCAGTTTTTTCTAAAGTATGTATCTTAAAACGGATGAAAAATGAATTTTTTTTTTCTTTTTGTCGATTTATCGAACAAAGTGAAAATGAAATTACTGTAAAGTATACGAAGATTAAACCCACTTTTCAAAGTAACAAGATCAAACTTTGTAAGATCTCCAATATTATTTTTCAACGGATAGGAACAGCCATACTTATATCTATATATATAAGGAAAAGGTAGCAGTTAACTACAGGCGTTATTATTACTTCTTTTGCGAGTGGTAGAAGTAGGAAAGAAATCTGCCGGACTTCGCGGTCAAATTGTAGAAAATTCCATATCTGGAACATTCAACGTTGTAGCTTTAATTAAAAGTTGGTTCACCTTTGCGCGTTCAGAATAGTGTATTGATATTTTGCCGAGAGTCGAGTTTAAAAATATTTTAACTTTTAGGTAATGACCCGAAGAATAAAGCAACGATTACAAATTATAAGCTAATAAGAACTTTGGAAAGAAACAAATGACAATAGGTAAACAATAGCTCAGTTTATAATCAGCTAAATAAAACCATATGAAAAATGGTAGCTTTTCAAAGTGTGCTTTCTTCAGAAACACCGAGCAAATAATTCACGTATTCTCTACCCGAGGCTAACTCTCTTCACTTCTTTTCCCTCTCTCTTTCTCTCTCATACTCTTTCGCAAGCAGTACAACTTTATGGTACAAGCTAGAAGTACATCTCGAAAGACCTCAACCTCCTCGACTTTCGACCAAGCGTTTTCATCGTGAAACGCTCACTCTTACTCCTAACCATCTTTTCTTCCCTTATTCACGTCTTTTGACTTTCTCTTTCTCATACACATGACCCTCCCTCCAACCCGTCCCCACCCATCTCCCTTCCTTACACCCACACATACAAACATATTTGCACGTTCGCTCACCTATTCTCTTCTTCTTACTATCCGAAAACTTTTAACTGAGTTTCGAGACCTGCAGCCGATAGATTTTTCTCCTAACTCGATCTAGAGTTTGGTCTCTCGCAAGCGTGAGACGCATCGCGTAGTTCTACTCGACCCTTCTCCCGTTTCTTTTCCTCTATTTTTTTTTTTTTTGAGCGTTCTTCTTCTCAAGGGAGATGTCTGTCAAGGCTTTCGCCTTGCTATCACTTTCGAGGGACTTTTGATAACGTTTGTGATATCAGAGAAAGAATGTAGGTATAGGATACGTACGTGAACGTAATTTTGAAATCCGTAAACTTTTTGAAAAGGGACGACGAAGAAGATATTTAACAAACAATCCTTTCAAATAGTACAAATTTTGACCTGTTTTTTTTATATCGTTTTTCATTTCCATCTTGCATCCCATACGAAAGAACTTCAACTTATATAAAACTTACCAATAGAATTTATTTTCAAAATTAGATTACTTTATAAATTGTCACGTTCTAATGAGCTTTTTTTTTATCTATTACTATATCTAATAACAATGAAAAAAAGAGATTTTTTCGAGCTTATATTCTAAATAATTTTCCTGATCTATATACATTTATCATATTCTCTTCTTTCTTGCTTTCTTTTTTTTGATAATTCCACTATTCGCGCGTGTTTAAACGTTTTAAATGAATGTGACTTATCCTCGTCAAAAGAATTGCATTCTTTACGGAGAAACCTTCTTTCAAGAAACGCTAGCTCGAAAGAAAACGAACGAATGAGAAATCGTTCGAGGAGTTTCAGGACAAAAGGAGTTGAATGCTGTCACGACGCAAAGAGTATTTGCTTTTTAAGACACCGTAAGGGTTCTCAAGGAATTCGATAAGCTTCCCCCTCACCAAACTCGATCCCTAGCATCTCTCACGCATTGCGATTTTTCTGTTACGACTTTGGAATTTTGCAGCTCTACGGAATGTAATCTGTAGTTACAGAAGCCTTAGAGAAAATACTTTGATCTTGCTTATAACACCGAATGAAGCTTGCCTTTTACAATATTAAAGTATTAAATATCAGCTTCAAATTTATAAATATTTGCTATAATATATTATTTTTAATTATCTCTTTATTTATAGTTATTTGAAATCGTAATATTCTTATTTTCAAATAAAAAAATATCAAAGCTATTATTTTAATATATAATATCGAAAGACATCGATTCTCGTTTTTGATAACAAAGCAATCATTCATATCATCGATCATGATTCTAACGGGTTTTGATTTGCATCGAAAAAATATGCCGATACATTGAAATCGTAGTATACATCATAACGAAGAATTACATATTCATACGTATCGTACATAGTACCCGTGTAAACTCGCGCTTGCAATCAAACGAACCCTGCGAGTGCGAATCGTTGTAACGTAAATACAAAGCATTCGTTATACATAATTAATGAATGCGCATCATCACCACTATCGCTTCGCGAAAACGATATCTGACGATTTTCATCGATGAATAAGAGAGAAAGACAGACAGACAAACAGATAGACGGACAGACAAAGAGAGAGTCAGAGAGATGGATAAAAGATTAACATTGATCAACGTTTAACAAAGGGCATTCGCGGCAATTTGTCATTCTACAAAATTTTCACATATTTTATCATCTATCAACGAGGCAGACATTCAACGTTCGCATAGCCAATAACTTCTCGCGCTTGCAATAATGTCAATTTGTCCCTCGTGGCAATACGTCACGAACGAAATAGGATCGCCTCTTTCACGTTTTGCCGATATGAACGGCGTAGCCGCACACACGATGTTATCCAAAAATATATTTTAACAAAAATGCAATGAAAAGAGCTGATAGATAAAATCGACGCCTCTCTTTTACCATCGTTGATTCTTCGCTCTTTAATGGAAAATTCATTATCGCAGTTAAACCGATAATACCATATGGTTTTGTAAAAACGTAATTTATCCGGAATGTTTTGAAGTGTTCTCAGTTTAGTATTCTCATTAGATTACTCTATTCTAACATTACGTTCAATAACAAACACCAATAATCGTTCATTATATTTATATCGGCAATATAATGAACGATCATTTCATACTTTTATCTTTTATTTATCTTCTTGTGTTAGAATATTTTTGAACGAGTGAATTTGGTGTATCATCTTTAGTTAAACACGATGTTAGATTATTAAAAAGCTTTACTGTCTTTAAATTATTATTTGTATTTATAAGATAAATGAAATATTTTCTCAGATATATTTCTCTATTTTCTATTTTATTTTTTCATTTTTGCTTTTTACCAATTCTCAAATTATTCGCATAGTTATCCCTAACTTATTTTATTCATATATTTGTATTAAATAAAAAGAACAATGATAATCTGTAAGTTTTTTTTTGTATATCCAATTTTATTCAATATAGTTTTATTATCGATCCCGCTCATCTCGCCATTCACAATCCTCGTTCAATTGAAACACCATAGTGAACATCAGACAGCTTGTCACAAATAGACGGACGTTGTTCTATCGAGAATAGTTTTGCTATCTGCTATCGCTTCCTAGTATTAACAAAGGACGATTGGATTTCGATCGTCATGATAAGAAAATCCTGTATTCACGGATTACACGAATTGGCAAGCGTGTCTATCACCAAATTCTACTGTTTTAGAAACGTGAACGAATTTACTATCCTTTTTATAAATATATCGAATGATCGTTGAAAGCTCTATCGGGCACACGTTTCACGAGATCAACAAAAACGATTACGGTACTCATTGCCAAAATACAATTTCAGTTAAGCTACGAAAACAATCGTATAATAATAGATTTGACAATGATTATATTTATTCGTAAATATATTGTTTTCGATACAAAAAACCATTTTTATCGAAAGATGAACGAATTATACTCCTTTGTCGAATGATAAAATTCAAGAGGTTCAATTCATAAAATCAAAGGGGGATATGAGGTTACTAGTTAAAACCAACTTCTTGCATTAATCATTGATATAGTAAAATATATTTTATTACTATTGTCCAATAATTGTCTCATGAAAGTAGTTCAATTGTTTGTTTAGCACTGCGGTTTACTGGTCTTCTGTAATACGATTAGTAATCGGATTACAAGCTAGCTCGTTCGTGTTACTACAGTCATTACGAGCTGACGCTATTGCAATGGCGGCCATTTTAGTCTCGTTGTCGCACATTTTGGCATTCGAGAGAGTGGCTAATATTTGCATGTAATTAAGTTTACAATCGAAACTTTCCTAACAAGGGCAGTTTCAAAGTTCCAAGAGAACGAAGCGAACGAAAGGTTCATAGCTTTTAGTATCCAATTCTTCCTTCATACTTATTTTCTCGTTATGAAATTTCTCATTTTCATTCGAAATTTTATCTCTTGTTTTGTTCTCCCCCTTAATTGAAATTATTATTCAAAAGATGTATATTAATACAATAATCGAATAATCAAAATAAAAGTTTGAATTTCTTATGTTTGCAGGTTGTGGCCAACTTACGCGAGCGCTCACAATAATCTTGGAACATTGACGGTAGGCGATCAAGCAGAGCAACACTTTCTGGCTGCAATTCACGCCCAACCTGGTCACGTCAATGCACACTACAATTTAGGACAATTGTACAGGTCAGTGATGGGTAAATAAAATGTTTCCCTCTTTCTCACTCTCTTTTGGACTTTTTTTTATAGCTCTTAAGTTTTCTGACATTTCAATTTCAAATATTTTCCGTAAAAGGGAAATAAATCATAAAATCGTATAAAATATAATTTTATTCTTGATTGCGTGTTGATAATCTCAAATATAATACGTTAATCAACAAGATACAAAATATTTCTAGGAGGCAAACCGTAACGAACTGTTCATTAAGGAATATATAGTACGTATTTTTAACAGTAAATTTGCACAAGGCGATAACTCCAAAGCTACGGCCAAAATTAAAGTTTAATTAACGCTCTCTGCTAGATAAATTAAAGTTTAATTAATGGTGCTAAGAGAAAACCCCCGCGAGTGTAAATCAGTGGCCCCCATGCATTGCATAATTATATTCTAGTATCGTATGCCGTGGAAAAATATTTTACACGGGATGATATCGCTCTTCGCCTATATCTCGTTATTTTTTTCTTTCTTATTTTCTCTTTATTTTATTATTTTTATTTTCTTTTTTTTTTAATATTTTTATCTCTTTCATTAGGTTTTTTACAAAAAAGATTTTCATGGAGGAACTCGTAAAGCGAGATTTCCTTACCGTACCGTTGTGTATTTTTTCGTAACTCAATTTAACTCGCGCATGTCATGAAAATTGAAAATAAAACCACCAATTTTCCACAAAAATGTTCATTGTCTTGAAATTCGTTCAACATATCGTTTTTATGCATCAATGTATACACGCAAATAGGTAACCTGAAAAAGTATTAATATGCAGATTCTTTCACCGATGATGATCTCTTTTTTTATATTAACTCGTTTATAATTTACGTAAGCGTTTGTTCCAAAACAAAGTTTATCAATTTTTATACTCTTCGACGATTCATCGATTTTACCCTTTCTCTGCATTGACGCTCGTGTAGTTAATGTAAACGAAAAAAAAAATGCAATTATCGATTGTCACTCCTGCTGTTGTCATTCACGACCATTACGAAGCTTTTTACGAAGCGTCAAGTCAATTACTGCGAGGCGCGCGACTATAATTCGTTCGAACGTACATTGCGAAATTGCCAGCAATCTATACTAAAACACATAAAGCTTACAAGCCCAATCAATCCATTGACCGTTTTAATGCTTACCATCCTCTTTTAATCGGTCTATCTCGGAATTCACGATTATTATTGCAATTTCATTTTCTTAAAAGTTTCATTTAATCTTACGATTATTTCCTAGAAACTAAATAATCAACTAAATCTCTTTAATTGTTATACAACTTACAATAAATTGCTTTTATACTTATGTTTAAGTATGACCTATTAAAACAACTTTATTAATTAATATGCAACCGAACGAACGATTTCAAGTAATTAATAATAACAATGCTAACTCTAAGAACATCATTTACAGCAATAATATTTACATAATATCAGCATATCAAATTTAAATGATTTCCATCAAGGGACCATTTAAAATGTTATGAATAGGAAGACGAACAGGACGGAGGAGTGCATCAAGATGTTGCAGAAGTGCGTGTCACTAGATCCAGCATATATTCCAGCATATTTGGTCCTCGCGAGATTAGCAAGCGGTCCCGCAACGGGAGTCCTTTTAAGGCACGTCGTTCGTTTGCAACCTCGAAGTCCGGATCATCTCGCGGAATATGCTACATGGTTATACCAAAATGGTGAGTAACTTGTCTTGCACATGAGCGAGCGAGCGATGAAAACTAATAATGAGGATAAGAGAGGCATAGGAATAGAAATAGAAAGATAAAGATAAAGAGAGAGAGAGAGAGAGAGGTGAGAAAGGATGTGCAAGAGTCTTTACGTTACCGTCCCATGAGTCAAAAGTTCACCGCGTAAGTGACTCGACAATATTACAAGCTCAACGTTAGTAGTTTAAGAGTGTAGTAACAGTAGAAGCATTGAGAACCAACCCAACAGTGAATTTTCCCGACGAGTTTAGTATGGCACGAAACTCCATGCCAAATCGCCTCTTCGCGTCTCTTTTCCAGGAAAATGGCTGCCCTCGTTGAAGTACTATCTCAAGGGCATGGAGGTTTCGCCGTCGCATAGATCGTCGCTTGTAGGTACAGCAAGGATTCTCAGGTCAAGAGGTCAATGGCCGAGAGTGCATCAACTCATAACCAGGTGAGTTTTACTTCCTTTTTTTCTTTTTTCCTATTTCGTAGCTACGTTTACAAGTACGGTATTCGTTCATTCGGCTACGCTCCTAATATCAGCCGTTTGTCGAAAAAGTTAAAGAAAAAAGAAAAAGAGAGGGATAGGCGGACAAAGTGATAAAGAATAGGATTAATAGCCGTGCGATAAATTCGGATTTTCTGCGTTGACTGAAAGTTGCTGGTGGACAATTTTGATTTGGACCCGAAAAAAATGGTCTTAATAAATGAAATCAATAAATTTTGAATTAATAATATCATTCTATTTTAAGACGAATGTATTATAGATCGTTCCTTTCTCAAATATATTATGTTTATATTTAATAAAATAGTATAAAAAGGTATGGAAAAAAATTCGGAAGATTTATGATTTCTTTTTTAGTAATTGATACTTGATATAATGAATTCGTTTAAATAGATGACGTTAGCGGAAAAAGAAAAGTACCGATGGAATTATAATCCCGGTCTTTCAGATCCGACATAACAGTGATGCATTTTTCACAGAGGACTAAACGTAAACTTTCCGGGGATGCATTTTCATGCGACTTTCGTCGTCCAACGCACTTAACTCGAGCGTTTGCTGGCAGACTGGAATGGCTTTCCAGTGTTTTTTCTCGATCTCGCGAATACGGCTTCAATTCTCTCTCTCTCTCCCGCACTCGTACGTAGTCTCGCACTGTAATCCTTTCCCCTTTTGTAGTAGCCCAGCGTTCAGCAAATAGCGTCTATAAAATGCGGACGGTGAATTTGTCGGCGACAATTCGCGTTGTTTTTGCAGCCGGTGCTTTCTCGTTCGATGTCACGTCCGAGTGCGTACGAAAATTTCGTAAGAAAGATTGCTCGTGAACGTAAGACAAGTAAAATGCATATCTAAACTGCTCGTGGAATAGTACAGAAAGATTTGGACAATGTTTTAGTGATATTTGTGATACCAGTGATAATAAGAAGAGGCTAGACGAATACTTTAATATCTGTCGTTTTTGTATTTCCAATATAAATGCGAATCACATTCGAACGCATATTGTAGCTAACATTCGTGGAAAATAACTTCGATCTCTTTGTAAACGGAAAGGATACGAAGAGAGCCCAGTCCGTTGAATGGGCTAACTTTTTTTCCGAGATTTTATTTTTTCTATATTATCTATTATCCTAAAACGACGACGTTAAGCGATCATGAAATATTTCATATGTATATACATATATTGGTATACATAAGTAGGTTCGTATACAATGGCTGAATGTAAATATTTCAAATCTCCCTACATATTTCCAAACGTTTCATTATGGTATTCCCATACTATTTCTCCAGTCCGAATCCGTGAATTATTCATCGTACGAATTGTTCCGTAAAAGAAAATATAAAACTCACGGAGAACGTTTAGCTCGTAACTCACTATTCTCCGAAATACAAATCATATTCCAACGTAACGCCGTAGTAAATTATATTCGTAGGCGATATGACGCGTCCTACGATCGATAGGGTGCGTGCCTATGCTCGCGTTTACGCGCGCGCACGCCTGCATGCGACAAGGAAATGACACAATAATCGTAATCTCGTTATTACATCTATCTATCCTTTTCTTGTCCCGCAATGTACGTTTTAATAATCTCAAAAAAAACGAAATGATCCAATCACTGTAACTCCAGTAACGTTCCTTTTCCTTTCTTTTCTTTTTTTCTTTTTCCTTTTTTTTTTACAAATCTTTTATCCCGCATGACCATTTTTCTTGATTAATTGGTAAAATATCGAAAATCGATCTCATAGACTCTTTTTTTCTCTTCTCCAAAGGATTGAGAGGATTCGAACCAAGCCATTTATTTTGAACTAATATTAAAGATGAATCATTTGACTGGTACGCTTCAAATGAAATCTTGTTTGTGGTACAGATTTTTTTTTACATTTACATATTGTACATTCAACGATGATTCTATTATTGTCTTTTCAACGTCAAATGATGCCTCGAATAATTTCGTAAATCTAAATTTAAGGGGTTATACCTAGTAAAAACATTTCAAAAAATTGATTTTTTTTTGTATTTTCGGAATGTACATATATTGGAGTATATTCTCTGAAAAATTCAAATATTCTTTAGCTGCAAACACTAATTTTTAACTATGTGTAAACGTCTTTTTGAAACTTTAAACGCGTTTTTCTCAAAATGGTGTTTTTGAAGTCGGTGACCACGATTTCTTAAAAACGGCTTAACCGATCAATTTCAAATTTTATACAACTTTTTCAGGTATATTCTGCAGGCAATAATCAAAGAAATAAGATTTCTGAAAATTATTTCTATATTTTTAAACAATTTTACGAAAAAATTTTGGTCGAAAATTTTTCTTTTAGCAGCAGCTATGTTGTCTAAAATCAAAATATCGACTATTTTTTCGATTACTACCTACATTCATCTATCCACTAACAGAATTTTTCTAATTTTTTTATTTTAAATAATCAAAACCGGAGATATCGTGCTCACCGAAGGACACCTTTTTTTAGAGGGCCTCCAGGAGATCGTCTATAGGAGCAGTGTAACTAAAGATTCTTTTGAATAAATAGTGCCAATATAAAGTTTAAAAACGCTACTAAATGCATTAATACTTCCTGTATTATTCAATTAGAACGCTTTTCCAGAAAATACTTGTAAAGAAATGCCTTTTCTTGGCCTCACAACTAGGTATAACCCCTTAACGAACTAGTCTACGTTGATTACTATTTAGTAAAACTTTAAATAACGCTTTAAAGGTATTTTATGGAATTAATTAATCGTTCCGTTGTTATCCAACATAAAATATTGGATTTGTTCACATAGATTATAACTATTTGTTACAAGCAATGTTCACATTTGTTTAAATGAAAATGAGAATTCATAACCCGATAACATCTCTCCTATTCCGTTATTTCTTATAAAATTTAAATAAGAAATTTATTCAGGACTTATCTCGATTACATTTAATCAATAAAAACTAGTAGATTGCTCTATTAATTATTATTTAAATTTAGAATAATATCATAATATATATATATATCAAGGATTGTTTCAGGATTTTACCAGCGTTTTTTCAGGTTTGCGCTAGAGTTATTTTTCAGGCTTTTGTTAGTTTTTTCAAAACGTTGCGTCAAGGTTTTTTGATGTGTTTTGTCAGGGTTTTCTCATTTACCCTCTGGGCATTTTGTGGATTGACCGGGCAATCTATACATTGTCCTACTGGCAACGTATATAATTTCAGTATTACTACTTGGATCGTAACATATATGTATATATAACATACCATAAGATAATTTATAAATTCCAATACATGCACGGAACGATATTATAGTTAAAAGAAATGATATATAAATGGTTAGGTAAGCTGATCGACAAAAAATTGGTCTCTGGAATTTAGAATAGTTATGAGAAAAACTCGTTTTTTGGGTCTCTTATTCATAAAAGCAATAAACCACAGTGAACATTCCCACGACCTCAATTATTTCTAATGCGTTATTCAAATATTAAAAAAGAAAAATACAAAACAGAAAAAAAGAAAGGAAAAATTAATAAAGCTTTTTGGTTCATTTAGCGAATATCGTAAAATCTGTGTTGGTCAGATATTAAGTACGTTATTGCGTTATCACAATGGTCCGGAAGTAATACGTTCATACGTTATTTCCTCTCTCATCTTTCAAAGAGATTACGATAGACAGTAGCAACTGATTGATGAAGGTTGAAAACTTGCTGACTTTTTGAATTTTATACCTAAATAGTTTATTTTATATGTTTATACGAATATGCAGTTGTAAAACAATTCGTTTCCACATACGTTTATTTGTCATTTTTTCTTTTACTCTCTCTTTCTTTCTCTGTTTCTAACATTTATAATTTTTCCATCAATTTAATGAAGTTTCATTTATAATAATATATATATATAAACATCTTTAACAATATCGTTTAATTGATATACGTTTTATTAGATATAAAAATATATATAATTCACAAATGAGCCGTGTTCATATGCCAAATTGATTAATTCCACTTTCTGAATTTTTTAAAATTTTCTTATTAAAGCACTTCATTAATACTGCAAATTTTTTTTATTTCAAATCAATTTCATTTAATAATTTATATGATCGACCACAATAATAATAAATGACACGACAATGTATATTAATTTGATCAATTTTATCTACTTTTTATTTTATAGAGTTAATCGATTTGGCAAATAATTGACTCAAATACGGTAGGCGAAAAAAGGTTCGTCAATAATTTGACACTTATTCAAAGATTCAACCTTGTCGATTCTATTGTTGAATTTATTCTTTTTTCGTAATTAATTTTTACTTTTATCCAGTTTGATCGTGTACGGTGACAAGAGTAAAAATAGAATAGGTACTTTGTTGAAATAAATTTTCAGCGAAATTATTTTTCCAACTCTTGCTTCCTATTTACAGATTACAAATACAGGGAGACAGAGAGAAAAAGAGACACGCAAGGATGAATACCAACATTCACGTAAATCGCGGCCATCGAAATTTTACCATATTCGATGGGAGAAGCGTCAATCGAGAAATAGCAAATATTCGCAAGTTAGCTTTCGTTCTATTCATTTCATTTTGTATTCAACCGACACAAATCAAAGAAAAAAAAAAGATCTACCATCCGTAAAATAATGTCACGATATGGCGATAACGTCGTCGTTGTTGTATTAAGCGCTCGGCGCGGCGATAAATCGAAAATTTACCGCTACCCGCCGAATGCGTATCTGTTTTCAACAACAGGACACTATCGCGTTCGAGTTCGAGTTCGAGTTCGAGCTCGCTTCGGCGAAGCGCCCACAAACTTCGAGGCTATTTTTAAAACTCTCTATAGCAGAAAGAGAACAGCTAGTCGTCACGTGAAAAAAATGTCAACGATAGTCTTTGCACTATTATTAGAGAGGGAGAATCGTTCGAGATCAATGATATCGATCGTGATAGCTATCGATAGCGATATCGATCCTCGCATCGAGAGATTCGAGAGTGTTTTGGGAGCAGGTGATATCTCCGGCGGGAAATACAAAAAGGACCATAGCCTAGCAAGCTAGCTAGCTAGCCATACTTTTAAATCAAGTTCGTCGGTATCGTTTTCACGCGTTCGATGCGATATTACGCTGGGAGGCGTTCCCACTCTAATCCACCTCTCTTTCTCTCTCCCGTTTCTATCGGCCGAAGAGTGGCCTTTATCTTCCAACGTAAATGGCGATTTTATAATTCATGGAGCACCGTGTTTCATCCGCTCTATCGGTGAGCCACCAAATGGCCGATATCACTGGTTGAAGCTACGCGTGTTACCACTTCGTTGTAACCACCCTTGTCGTGGCTAGCCTGGACTTTATTTTCACTGCGGAATTCATTGCACGTTTGTTCGCTTGCTCGAGAATTCGCTTTGCTAATGAACGTGAAAATGCGATCATACCTAAGAGCTTTACTGTCCTGTCACTGGTTACGTTTTAATACGATCATCCAATCAAATTATTTTATCCATCTCTTTTGTGATTTAACATTGCTTATAAGCCATCGTTATTAATTATTATTATTTTTTTCAACACCATATTTATTATCATTATATTATTGTTATATTGATTAATTGTAGCTTCAAGAAGTCTCACAGATTTTTCATTCATCGGATTTTTCTTTAAACTCTTTCAACTAGCAGGGCAATAATAAAGTCGAGATTACAAGCGTGACATAGCAAATAAAAACGTATGTATGTGACATAATCGAATAGTTGATTGAACCATTGAAGTTGTGCCATTTTCATTGTGGCGAGGTGATCTTGAACAAACTCGCGTAAATTAACTGAAATGGCTTTGATAACGATCTAAATTAATCTTATTCATGTAATACTTTCATTGCAATGAATCTTTCGAACGATATGAAAACGAATTTATGGTGCTTACATGCAATAGTATAAATAAAACTTATGAAAATTACGTACATTAGATATGGCAAAAACTAAACGGTTTTTGATGAAAATTGAATGCTCCGAAGTGAAAATGGTTGAATGGAAAGAACTAAAGTCTGCGCACGTAGATGCACGTCGATTTTACCGCGAATAAAAAACAAATGAGAGAAAGAGAGAGAGGAAAGGAAAAGGAAAGGATATACGTTCTTTTTGTTAAATATAAAACTCTAACTTGCATAGAAGTCAACGATTCTACGTTAACTAAATTTACTAGAAAATATCACTTTGACATTAACATTAACATTATTGCAAAATCAAAATTATGAATATTAATAGTATGTGTGTGTTTGCGCAGAGTTACTTTTTATATTTAAAATAATGATAAACACAAAGGGTATTGTACATCGATTAACGTAAACAGTTACATATATTTAAATCTATTCATATCATATGTATAATATATAAGATAATATTTAATTTCAATTCAAAGCTAATCATGAAAATTATTGATCATTGAATGTTCTGTCAACGGTGGTGGGATAATTCATAAATGACTAAAGTTAGCTTTTAATCGAGCGTTTAATCGCTCTTTCATCTTCTCCTTCAAAACAAACTAATCGAATATGATGCTTTTCACGTCAAAGCAGTTACTGTGTAACATTATTACGTTATTATTTGTAGATAATAAAGGTAATATAATCGATAATCATTGGACGAATTCTCTACCAAAAGTTTAACCTTCGAAAAGCATGTAGGTGGGAAGTGTTATGAAAAGAAATAGAGGGGAAAGAGAGAGAAAGAGAGAGAGAGGGGGATGATTGGACCAAGAATTAATGAACTATGAATTCTTCTTTCGGTGAATGATCACGCTAAGAAGGGTAGGAAAATCGATCGATCGATATAAAGAATGAACAAAGGAAAGATGATAAGCATCATCGGAAAGTCACGGGTCAAACATATCGAAGGGGTGAAGAATCGTGCGGCTTTACCTTCTCGGCAATCCCTACGACGAGCGTCGACCTCACCAGATGCAAACATCCTATTCACCCCTTTCTCCGTCTCGTAAATATGATACTCTTATGTGCGCATGTGCGAGGAGATAAAGAGACAACCTATGATAGGGATCAGTGAATAAACTTGCATATGAAGTAACGCGTAAAAAGGGTAAATATGTATGTTGCTTAGGATTTTGTTTCATAAGAACTCACTTGAATGGATAGTCAGCAATGAACTCACTCTAGTTTGGACAGAAGGGAATTTTCTCTCCCTTTTTCTTTTTTTTTTTTTCTTATGATAAAGATATTATGGGGGAAAAATGACTAGGCTTTTTTAATAGGCTAATGGATATAGATCTTTTATCCTTTTTCTTTTTAACGTCGCATATTTTGTTTTGTTTTTTGTTCTAAAAACGACGAAATATTTTCGTATAACGGATGTAATACATTTTTGGAAACAATCACGAATGATATGTGAATTATTTACTTTGAATTGATACACTTGGTCATCATCTAATCGATAATATCATTGTGTTTCAGATGGCACTTGATGTTACGAGCCAAAAGGGGTGGCTTGATATATCGTGGTGATCTTTATATTCGCGCGTGGCAACTTCAGAGCGAATCACGTCAAAGAGCTCATCAACACCAAAGAAATCTTTGCCTATCGGTTAGTTCGATCTTGTCATTATAACTCTGAGTTTATTATTTTTAAAGGAAATTGAATATCACTAGACGGATTTTCGAGTGACTTATTATGAATAATATAAAATAGGAAATGAGAGATACATATAGATTGAATATAATGAACGTAGAAAGAGAGGGAGAAAGAAAGAAAGAGAAAATAAAAGAAAGGAAAGAGAGCTTTCGCTCAAAAGGTAGATGAATTGCGTGCGATTAAATGCGTATGGGAGCTCAAAAGCACGGCGAATAATAAATTTTAATAATGTATCGATAACGACAGCCACGATAGAGTAACAGGCACGAAGATCGTGCCAATGCGAATTGAGGAACGGACAAAAGCAGGCCAGGGGATTTTATGAGCATAATAAATATGCAGACAAATAGTATAACAGATAACCACTTTACGATGCGACATTCGATAAACTTTAGTCGTTGCTTTTTCTCTTTTCCCAATCCATTTATACAGATTTATATTGTCACTCTGAAATCTTTTATTCGAATGTTCCAAGTAAACAAATTGAATTATTAACCATTATCGAATAAATTTCAAAATGTATATTGTCGTTCTGGTTCTTCTCATTTTTTATGCTTTTCATTTGAATACAATTTTATTCAATAATTAGTTAAAGTACATTCAATAATGATACTTTTATGAAGTCAATGTTATTTAATAAAATAACATTTTCCTAAATACGTAATACAATATAACCACAGAACACAATACTGTAATATAGTTATATTGAATTTTAGCAAGTTTTTTCTTCGTAAAAAGTCTCTTACTACCATCAATCATTTATCTCCTACGAAAGACTACCAAAGTGCGATTAATTTGAGAGAATCTCTCTTCTGCTCGTAAGCTTTGGTATGCATGTATCGATGTAGTGGTATCTTTGGCCCTTTTCCACAGCATGTTTCCCCTTTAAAAGATTAATTAAACTTCTCAGGTCACGTAGTATCGCTATAATTTCGATCGAATGAATTCACCTTTCTATCGAGTCGTTTGCTCTCTCTCACTCTCCTCTGCCTCTCTTTTTTCTCTTCTCTCTTCTCCTTTCGCTAGTTTTCTTCTCACGAGGCGAAGAAAAAACCCAAGCACGATTCGTTCCAGTCATTAAAGATTCAACTCGTAAAAACTTACGCAATTCAGATAGTCGCATTTCTTCCTTCCTTCCTTCCTTCCTTCTTTTCTTATTTCCTCTTACAAGTTCTATTTTCTGTCTTTTTCATCATTTCTTTTTCGTCTTGGACTAACAATAATAAGTCAGACCTAATAATTATTGCAAATTCGTTCGACTTAACGTCAAATACGAGTTCGGAAAATATGTCGTTAGAAATCAAGATGATAACCGTCACCAAAAAGAGAACATTCTATCTTTCACATTTCTTATAATCGCATTAAAATCTTACATTTATTATATCTATGTGGTAGGATTTTGTAAGTATGCACCTATGAAGATCTCTTATTTGCAATAATTCGACATGTGATTAAATTAGAAATTTGAATAGAAAAATCTTAGGAAGAACGTTCGTATACATATTTCCAATCTTTTTCATTTTATTATTCGATTTTATCAAAGTTCATAGATAAAATTAACGATCAGAAGATCGATCGATAATGACGTTTTATTGAAATCAAATAATTTATTGTTTTAGGAGGAGAATTGTTCAACGCCCCGGGTCGCGAGCGTGTCGATGCAATTGGAACAAGACAGCAACAAGTCCGAACAATTGGAAAGGGCACCTCGTTGCACCGTACGGACCTGTCGACAAACAAGAAAGGGAAAGGCTCGTGTGACCGCACCAGCACTTTTGGTTCAAAATCTTCTCGAGACACTTTAATCGCGGTTTTTAATGTCAAACGAATGTCTTACGATTGAACGTGATGCTTATACGAGACTAAGAGTAAAAAGAAACGAAAAGAAATGCGGAAAGAAGAGAAAGGAAAAGAAGAGAAGAACCTTTTGCGCAAGTGTTTATCCGCTCTCGATGAACGTTCGCGACTTGCGAATTCGTGAGTGGTATTAAAACTGTTTTATAGTTGTACGTTAAGAAGAAAGAAAATAAGCAAAAGAAAAAAAAAGGAAAGAAAAGAAAAGAATTGCAGGAAAGAAAACGCGTTTTCAACGTCTCTTATCGTTTTTACGTCTTCTACGTGTTTTATCTGTGGTGTTTTTTATCTGTCGATCAAGAGAGAACGCTGGCCCAGACTTCTACGAATGGAACTTTGTGTGCTTGAACGAAAGGATGAGAGATAAAAAGAGTAAGAAATAAAATAGGAAGAGAAAAAGAGATAACGCGTGAAAAAGAATTAGAGAAGAAGAAAGAAAAAGGGGTAAAGAGAGCGGGGACAAAAGGGGAGAGAGAGAGAGAGAGAGAGAGAGAGAGAGAAGTTTTTACTTTTGTTATAATTATTCAAAACTACGTTGGTACGAATGTGTAACGAGATACGAAATTTGAAAATAAAATTTTATCAGAGGAATCAAGTTGCCAGAAAGAAAATTGATCCTTTCGTGTTTCCGACTAAGATGCTTCAATCTGTGAAATGAGAGTGTTTAATAATAAATATTATTTATTATTATTTACCACATATTAATGACTTGGTTGTAGGTACTAATTATATCACGTTTCATATGAATTCTTTATAAAAATCTTCGATCAATTACTTTATGAAAAAACAAATTATACTTCGGATAATGAAATGGAGGAAGAGAAAAAAAAAGAGAGAAAAGGGGAAAAGTAAAGAAATAGTAATTAAAACGAACTAGATTATTTGATTTCTTTTCCCAAGGAAATCTTATCATTTCAATGAGGACAGAAGGCACTTACTCGCTCTTTCCTAAAACGAAACTCATTTCTACGAACAATAAAGTAGATCTCCCTCAACGAGGAACGCGAAAAAGGATCCGCCGTGAGATATCACGTAATTATAAATATCATTATCACTTTTTTCTTCTTCTACCTTTCTTTTTTTTTTTACTTCTTTTCTATTTGTTCTCATTTTTTTTTCACGAAGAAGAGCTCGAAAAGTATCGGTAGCGGAGATTTATTTTTCACACGAAAAAATAACACGATGCGAGATGTTTACTAGTCACGCGAACTAACATGTTTTTCTATATTTTTCTCTACACCCCTCTTTCTCTCTTTCTTTCTTTCTTTCTCATTCGCTCTTAATTTTTTTATGTTCCTTTTTCTTTTTTTTCGTTGATCTGATCGCTCCTTTCTCTCTTTCTCTCTCTCTCTCTCTCTCTCTTTTTCTCGTTCTCGTTCTTTCTCTCTCTCCTAACTCTCTCGTTTTTTCTTCACAAACACAAACAAACAAAAATTATAACTTTGTGCACGTATACTATACATACACGGTGCCAATCTTAGGGTATAAGGAATGGTATCACTGATTCAGGGCGTTTCGTACAGCTTTTGTATGAAAACTAGATGAAAGACTTAATACAAAAAAATTAATAAATAATTAAAAAAAGGATTGAAAAAGATAAAGAAGAAGAGGGATAAATGAAACGAAAATACGAAAAAAAAAAAAATATATCGTTTGAGCTTTACACGAAGGCGTTTCACTCCAAACATCTCGTAAAAGAATAATACTAACGCTTGTATATATATTTACATATGATATACCGCAGAGGCTTTGTAAGTTTTCTTATTTCGTTTTGTTTTTTGAGTTTAAATATACATTTATACATGTATTTACTCTTTACCTCATTTAATCGTTATCATTATATACATTTGGTTCGTAATAAACAATTCGAATTTTTCACTACTTCAGAATAAAATTATTTGCTGAAAGTATCTAATTTTCTTCTATAATTTTCATATTACGATCTCAAAAAGATGATTTCTTTTCTTTCAAAACACGTTCGTGTCACATTCGGTTTTTTAAAGATTGAAATCTTTTAAAAGTGAACGTTTAAATGCATACATCGAACGGATTATTTTGTAAAACAAGTATTTTGTTCTTTGTATAATTTGTAAATAAATCTTTCTAATATGACATTTAACGTAGGAAGACAGTATACGCCTCGAACGAGGAACAGGAAATCGTTTTACAGTGCGATCAGAATTTCACATACATATTTTTATAATATGTTACACATAGGAAGCTAAAATGGAAAAAAAAATATACATATATAGAAAAAGAAATACACACAAACACAACCACATACACATACACACACGCATATATACACAATACGTAGACACTGCGTAATTAATAAAATAATAGGATAGGACAGGATTATTTTACGATACCTTTAATCTCCGTATTTAAATGGCTCTTGGCTTCGACGGATAAAAATAATGCGCGAAAGTGCAATGTAAAAAATTCATCATATAATATTAAAAAAAAAAAAAAAAAAAAATACAACTAATAAAAAAAAACCCAATTCCTTGAGTAACCTAATCAGAAACGAAAAGACTAATATATCTATAGTCTTGCGTTAATTTACGAAATATTTCATCCAATTTCCCATCAATCCATCCTCTCAAAAGTGTTAATCAACGCTATTGACGTATTTTAAAGAAAACTCATTAACCCATGATACCCGATAAGAAAGGTTAACTAAGTGGGATCATCGATTTAATTAAATTGCAAGCTGGCAGCTAGATTTTCTTTTCAAGTTTATAAAAAAAAAACAAATAAGAAAATTGGTCGTGTATAAGATATGAGAAAAAGAGAAAGAAATAAATAGAGGTAAAAAAAAAAAATAAAACAAAGGTAATGTTAATAAGAAATAGACATCGGGGAATAAATAACAAAATTGCTTAACGTTAATTTCAATGAAATCGGTTATACGTATACACGTGCAAGTGTGCATATATATGCGCATGAGACTTTTGAGAGTGAATATTAAGAAAAAAATATAATATTTAACAAACATTTTAAAATGTCGAATAATTATTTCTGTCATACTTTAACACATGACATTTAATCATCTTTGAGAAATTAATGAAGGTGTTACGTAATCAACCGTAAGACTTTATAATCATAAAATACTATTTTCACCAAAGATATAATGACTTATTTCAACACAACACATTTTGGTATTATAAAATAATAATGAATCTTTTTGATAAATTCTTTCGACTTTTGTTTACTCAAATGTTTTTACGTAATCCAAATAAGTGTACGTTTTATATTTACAGCTGGAAAACAATAACCTCGAACGATTAAAATAATTAAACAGAAGTCAGTTAACAAAAGGCTTGTTATCTTACAGATTTTGCAAATATTTATTATTCTGCAATGACTGAAATGATTATCATTTAATCATTTCGCTGATCTTACAAAAAATATATGCTATTCGATGCATTGTTGGAGCCATCGTCAATTCTGAAAATCAAAAATCAATTAATACTAAGCATAATTTATAAATATCCGTTTAAATATCAAATGTAATTCTATTTTTCTTTGACAAAAGTTAAAAATTGCTTTTATATTTGGTTTTAATAGATCAATCGCAATAACGCAGACGATCACGTTAAATTATGGAAAGTGTATTTTACATTTCACACTTTTATGATCAATCGATGTTCGGTGAATGATATACGGATGGCATAAGTTGTTATCCTCTTTGACGAGATCGATAAACACATGAAAAGTGCAAATAAAGTATACTTTTACAGCTGCACCGTTCTGCATATTTAATATTTAACATGACTTTTTTGCTTGTAACGAAGAATTTCCATGAATAATTATATTTTTTCTCTCTCTCTCTCTCTCTCTCTTCCTCTCTTTTTTCTTTCTCTTTTTCTCTCTTTTCATGAGCAGAAAATATTCTACCAATAAAGAACGACCAATACAGAATAAAACAGAAATAAATAATTTTCCTCGACGAACTGAAATTTACCTCTTTTTATTTTAATTTATAAATCATCATAGTAATATATTTACACAGTTAATTTATTTTTTCCAGTATACTTAATAGAACTTTCTTCGTGATTTGATTTTTTTTATTTCTTAACATAGATAATTAATACATTTATTTGACCGTTTTTAAAACCAAATGAGCCTAAATTGAAATATAAAAAGAAATAATAAAATGCGAAAAGTGTACATAGAGTTTTGAAAATATTACGAATTTCTTTTACAAAATTGAAATTTGTCTATTGTCCCGTTTTTCTTTACATTTTGACACCTGCAAATATTTGTTCTTTCTTTTTTTCTTTTTAACGCGTGAGAAAAAGGTTGGTATAAAAAAGAGATAAGGATATCGAAACAGAAGAGACAAAGAAGAAACGAAAAATCTATCGATATTGAAAAGGTTTACTCTATCGATTTTCTCTCGAAGAAACGCTAAACGAAATCGGTTACTTGACCTTAAATAAAATTGAATCGTGCTTTTGTTCTGTTAAAATGAAATCTTTCTTTGATTGGTTTAAAGTAATCGTTTATCTACAATTTCCAATTAAATTAAATCCTTTTTCTTATTATCACTCTCTTTTCCTTTCTCCTTTTCTCTTTCACATACCATAGTATCATTTAGTAGTAAATCGATTCGAACAAGGAGAAAACAAAAATGATTTGATGATTAATATGATTAATTAGAAAAATAATACATAAGTTGATGAAATTCAATATATTTGGAAATGCAATATACGATGTTTCATTTCTCATAATAATAAAAATTTCTGTTACTGTAGATAAAATAATTTTCATTTATACGTTTACATTATTTCTAACTCCAATTACGAAATTGATTAAAAACTATTTGCACAATGAACGTTCTGTAAAAGGAATCCGATCGGTATATTATAGATTCAATAGTATTACAGTCCTTTGAAATGTGAACAAACGATTATCATTTTAAATTCAGAAGAAAAATGAGGGGAAAACCGAGAGAGAGAGAGAGAGAGAGAAAGGGAGATAGAGAATAACAAATTGAATCGTTTCGTAAATTGTCATCGAAAAAGAAAATAAATAGAATATAAAATTACAGTTACTTGTCATCACGTTGATCAATGAGAAGAGATCGTCACGGAAACGCAGAAACGTTGATCATGTGCAATAATTAGTCAAAATTCGATTAGTCTCTCTAGGTTATTATTCCATAGACCAGTTTGTACATCTAATTACAGTACGTTAACCGCGCATACTCATTGTGAATAACAACAATTATAAATTATCATAATAAAGTGTATGTTTATATACATATAGAGCCTGTTGGATTGACGCTTTATTAAACCACCTACCTCTATTAGATTTCCTTTTCCTTTTATCCCTCCGCTATCTCCACCGCGTACTTTATTCGATACCAATATTGACGACAGCGTCACCGTTGTTCACACTCAATCAATTACCCTCGCGGCTCGTTGTTTAGTTATTGTCATACCAGCTATTGTCATCGTGGCTCATAAACGAGCTAGAATTTTCGCACCGCAAATTTATATTACTCGAGGCACCATCAAGATATCGGACAAACCGTAACAATATTTTCTACTACGCTAGTAGTCGTCTCATCGATCTCCCCCAAGGGTTCTCAAATTAGGGTAGTTCTTACAAAAGATATCTTAGCAAAACTTTTACGATATTTAGACACTCTTAGAGTTAATTGTTTTAGAAGAAATTTCGATTAAATAAAAGAAACATTTATAATATCATTTAATACGGATATTAAATTAATAAATATCTATACTTTTTTAAGTAAGGATATTTTCGTATGAATTGAAACGTAACACGAATGAACGATAATTAACTATTAAAATTTTAAAAATTAGTTTCATGTTTAATTTGTAATTTTGAATAATTTTGTAAATGCTCATAGAGTGTTCTTTTTCTCGTTAAAAAATATTTAAAAGATACTTTTACTTTCTACCCGTAGTTAGATTAAAAAAGCTTTTATTTCTCCGACAAAAAAAGATGATTTTTCAAAAAAAAATTATAAGAAATATTGTATTTTGAAAAAGTTGGAAAGTCAGAAACTCTTTAATCCGCTGTACATACCTGAACATATTCAGACACTAAGAGTGCACGCAGGTGGTTTTGAAGAGTCGTTAACATTATGCTCAATTCACAATGACTACGTACAAACGCCTTCTCTCTTTCTTTCTTTCTTTCTTTCATTCTCTCTCTCTCCTCACTTTTTCCTTTTCTCATTTTCCCTCTCTCTTTCTCTGTCTATCTCTTTACTACAACCACGCCCTTCATACTCTCGGTTGCCTCACCCTAGACTTTCTATACCACAGTACCATAGAAATAATGGAGCCCGCCGCAATGCAGAATTTCGGTGCGCCAGTAAGTATCGTGTAATTTTAACGGTAATTGCCGGCGGTTTAGCGCACCACAATTGAAATAGCCCTTATTTTGTCGCCTGGGTTTAGAACAACGTAGGGTTTAGGGCTGGATGCTGTAAAGTATAAAAAAGAAAAAAGAGAGAAAGAGAGAGAGACGAAAGGTCGTTGAAAAAGAACAAAACAATTACGAAGAGAAGATGTAAACGCGTTAAATTTTACCATGACCACCGTTAAAAAAGCTCGCCATTTTTTTCTTTCATTCGACACGCACCTCCCTCTCCCCTAACTCGAAAAAGCTTTCCCAACGAAATAAGCTGCAGCTAATGTTCTGCTTCTGTGCCCGACAAAGACGATTTATACGAAACACCTTTTGTTACCTTACAATTCTATATTCATTATTTTTATTTACGACAAGCACGTTCGTTTTAGTATATTTCATTAAATAAATGCTTCTTTTTTTATTTATTTTTTCAAAGACGACGACGATGATATTTTCCAAAATTATAAAACATTTTTTTGATATATATAAAATGTCTTTACTATGATCGCAGTGACGTTTGATAAAAGAGATCGATTACGTTACCGAGATCCAACAATAGAAGTTTTCTTTTTTTTTCTTTTTTTGGGAAAGTAATGTGAAAGCGTTCGAAAAATCCCTTTCATCCGAGATTCGTTGTCGATACATAAATGCGTGTATAGAAACCGATGATGTTTCCATCAGGCCGTTACAGTTGCTGTATCTAAAAATCCTGCTAAGAAACACGAAATTCTAAGAATAAAATAAATTCCTTTTTCGAATGGAATCACATAGAATGGTGAAAAATATAATAAAACGCCCGGGGTAAACCTCACATTGCCTTTCCAATAAATCACCGATCCATCTTTCTTCGTAATTTTATGGTCCAGATTCGAAAATAAAAAGAAAATGACAACAAACAAGATCTCTAATAAAATGTCAAACAATTTAGCAATGGTGTTATAAAGGAAACAACATGCACAACTGATGCAATCGAAATAATAGTGCAATGCTTTCTTCCAAACAATGAAATTTGTTTTGATTAATCATAAGTGATAATAGTAATAAAACTTATTTTCAGATTGATAACTTTCTATAGGTAGCAATAACTATTTCCACTTCGTATCAAAGATAGATCACAGATAAATATCATTATTTAAACGTAACAATGGCAAATAATCATATTATATCTTCCTATGATATACCTACATTATACGCAAGATAACAATTTGAAAAGAAGAGAAGGATTTCTTTGACAAAAAAAAATGAAAGGAAGGAAAAAGAGAGGGGAAAAAAAAAGGAAATTGTATCTCTGTGAAATCCTATTTACAAAGAGCATCACAAACAAGTATTTTCTTTGTCAATGCGATCGTATACTCCCACGTAAAAGCAGATATCCTGCCGTTAAATCCGATGAACCCTTATTCTTTCTTTTTCCCCGTTCGTCGATGGGATGAGCAAAAACGTGATATGCGTTGGCTCCGATACCAATGGGACGAATTATTCAGAAGATAGAGAGAAGAAAAGAAAGAATAAACTCTTCCTCTTTTCTACTTTTTGGATCAACTTAGAAAGATCACGGTCATATCAAAGCGTTTGGGAATATTTCGCGCTCACCTACTATGCGGTTTGATTTACGTGGCGCGAAAGGTGGGTATCACGTTTTCGATGGGCGGATTTCCCGATAATGGCAGCCGGATCTACATGATCCTGGCACCACGTGGGAATACGAATCCGGACATTATCCTGGCGAGGACCCCACGAACGGTCGAGAGAACGAACGAGAACGTGCGTGAGAGTTAGCTAGCTAGATAGCTAGCTAGCTAGCTAGCAACGACAGCAGCTACCTAGACGGTAAACGTGAAATGGATCTACCTGGTCCTGCATCGACTCAACCTACGTGATCAGGATTCGCCGAACGCTCTCGTAGAATACGCCTTTACGTGCCTAATGACCCTTATCCTCCCATACCACAGCACAGCACAGTACAGCACACTAAAGCACAGCACACATCCCATACACCCCATTTCCACGCGCGAGATCCAAAATGTTTTAAACGGCGGAAGCCGAAAGGCCGATCCGCAGGAAAGCGACGCGAGGACTCACCATGCGTAATTGAAACGAAACGATACGTTCGTTCGACCGGGGAAAATCGGTTCCGAGATTTTAGTACGATTACTCGAGTTTTCCCTCGGGCTTTACCGTGTGTCCTGCCGGCGGATAAAATACCAGAGATTTAATTTCAAACTGCTATTCCGATTGTCAATTTTTCATTTTCTTCTAATCTAACAATGAAAATTTCAAATACGAAAACACGAGTTGACTAATTTTTTTTTTAAGTTTATAAATCGATAAACGGCAGAAGGTAAGTCTATTTAATTAATAAATTATGAAAGAAAAAAATATTAATTGAATTTATAAAGAAATCGTCTAACGTTAGTCTCTCTCGTTATCTTTTTAATATTGAAATTACCTTGGGAAAAGTAATTTTATAGAATGGAAAGGAAAGATAACGGATCGGAAAAACTTTATCCGCGATGTTGCATTGTTCCGGAGAATTTCGTGGAGAACCGAACGAGCATGAAGCGTCACGATATAAAATCGTGGTATCGCTGTGCATTTTTATGTACCGTAAACCACTGTGGATTGCACCCCATTGGAGTCTCGCGAAAACACGGTACGCGTACTGTCTCCGAGTAAAAGAAAAGAACAAACGAGCATTGTAAAGGACATTTTCATGATGTATATGTATAATACATAGTGTTACGGAACAACGAATCTTCTTCTTATTTACATTTTCATGAATACAGAAAGAACTTATAATATTATATAAGTTAATTTCTAAACTTCATCCAAAGTATTTATATCGAACATATATTATTTCAACATTATTTTCATAAGGCTACGTTAAAACTAACAAATGAAAGAGTTTGTTTCATTAATTACTCTGATATCATTCTCATAAAAAACAATTGATTTTATCGTTAAGTGACATCAAAACCTTAAAAGTAAGTAATCGGTTATTGCTGATCGTGAAATTTGTCGACTTCACGTAGCAAGCAATTCGAGAATTCATGCTAATACTCACTATATTATTTTGAAAAGCTAATAAAATTATTTCGAAGGATGCAATAAAAAGAATAAAAGTGTGGGCACGTTTAATACGATCGTTCTGAACAATGCTACGTAATTGTTTTCAACTTGTATTTCTCTTTTCTATTTCTTCGTAAAAAAAGTCGAAAGATATCATCATTTTTGGCGACGAAGAAAATAAAAAGAAAGTGATAGACGATGTTGGAGACACGAGATACCCCGTAGATCTCTGATGAAACGTGTTATTACCTCCTTTTATTACCGTAACATTGCTACGTGTATCGAATACGCACGTTATTTGTTGAATCGCATACCTAAGAGATTTTATTTTCCTTATATTTTCTTTGTCTCTTTATCTTTCTTGTTTAGTTTTTCTACTATTTTATTCGACTTCTATTTCTACAGCAAGAATCCATAGAACGATTCTTTCTTTCGCAAGACCTCAGACGATATTCTATACTTACGATTGAAAAATTTTCAACAAAACGGGGAACTACTATTACTACTATGCGAATGGATCAGCTTTTTCTTTTTCAAATAAGTTCGCATGTGTATCCATCGTTGCAATTTGAAATTTCATCTTACGATTTCACGGCAGTGAACAACGAATACAACTCGCCGATGTAAAAATTGTTTCAAACTTTACGGTTTCTCGTTGTGTTACGTTTATCGTTCCTTATGTTACACGTGACGATGCGTTACGACTTTTTATATGACCTTTTTGTTATGCCCAGCATCTGGAATATCATTCGAGCGTGACGATTAAAAAATGTACGTTTATCTACGGCATTGCATCCGATTTGTGAGTTGTGACCGGCATAAATCCGATTGTAAATGAAACGAATGAAAGAAGGAAGAATTTTGCGAAAGTGAAAAAAGAAAAGGTAACAAAAAAGAATAAAAAAAAAAAAAAAACGAGGGAAATAAAGAAAAATGAATAATATATAATACTTCGCAAAGTCACGATTCTTTCCAAGTATTCGAGAATACTAATAAGAACGCATTCGTAGCGTTGCAAGGATCGTGCCATGGAGAATGATTTGCAAAATGCTCCTCTGCACTCTTGAAAGCGTTTCCTTGTACTCCCTCCTGTTAAAGAATTCGAAAAAAGAGGAACACTCAGGAAGGAACGATGCGTCAGCAGAATCGATACTCCCACCACTCGACTTACATTAGACGATAAACGATAGCATGCTTGCAATCGTGGACTAGCTCGTTTCTCTCGTTTCTTATAAAATTTATTTCGACACGTTAGTTTTTATTCTCGCGTTTTGCTTTGTGTTCTTTCTCTATGTCAAATGCAATCGCAATATTTCCCAACTTACAAAACGCATGCATAGTAACACGAATTCAAAATCAATAAATAAAATCATCTTTGAAAGAAAATTGAAAAAGTTACATCCAAACGTTATCACATGATTCTTTTCTAAACATTTGTAAATTATTATTATATATTAATAACTACATACCTTATTTCGCGTACATCCCAATTATATTTATAAATATATTAAGGATTTATTTCAATTTCAATTCGTAACATTCTATTAAATTCTAGCGAATTTACCGAAGAATCGCTGTAAACCCACAACTATGATGGCAAAGAAAATATCGCGTGCAAAATGCTCATGGAGGATGAAGATGGCATCTCGAAAACGTAGGCTGATACTCGTTCGCTAGCTGAAAGAGTATCGTTGTTTGTGAACGAGCAACCACTTTGGCTCGCAAGCAAGCAAGCAAGCAAGCAAGCAAGCAAGCAAGCTTCCAACCAACCAACCAACCAACCAAGCACGCACGTTCGTTCGCGAGAGATCGACAGGCGAGAGTACCGTTGCACTAATGAGCCGTTAATGGTAAATAAATGGACCGGCAAGCTCGTCTGTGTTGCACCGGACTCGTGGGACGTGACGTCAACCGTACGTCACTGTTGATTAATGAGTAAGCTTTGTTCCTGCCGAGGTCAATTACATACAATCTCCCACTTTCAACTATCATTCCATATCTACTATGTTCCTTTACGAGTAATTCGTATAGTATGATTTACCTACAATAAAAATATGTCGACTATCTTGTGAATATTTTTTAATACTACGTTCCAACAGGAAAATACATAGTTACCGTGATTTCATAGACGGTCAAACTTTTCTAATATTATTGCAATAACCACAAGTAATTAATTATTTTCAATTATTATATTATAACACATGACAGTATACGTTATATTAGAATTTTAAATTCTCAAACTCGAGTGATTTAAAAAAGAAAATATTCTTTTCTTATGAAATGATGTAAATTTAAACCACCCTTTAAAAATTTCATTCTCGTTACTTCTACAGACAATCAGGTTATTTTCTTGTGCTGATTATCATACTATAACGCTATACTATCTCCTTTACAAGATTTCTTCTGGTTCTTGAGGGTGAACAACGTTTTGCATAATTCTATGAGCTACACCAACGTGTAACCATG
This sequence comes from Polistes fuscatus, assembly GCF_010416935.1. Classification (NCBI taxonomy): domain Eukaryota; kingdom Metazoa; phylum Arthropoda; class Insecta; order Hymenoptera; family Vespidae; genus Polistes; species Polistes fuscatus. The sequence goes on along the minus strand of NW_025113162.1, from coordinate 3,582,371 downwards.
CAAGCCTTTTTTCGAAGTGTGAAAGGTAGAGAAAGGTTGGGAGGAGAGAGAACACGTGAAATTATGCGTTGAAGCTGTACGATCACGGTATGTCGTAATTACGCTGTCGACACGAACTTGATCGATAGTCTCGTTAATAGAATGTTTCTTTAAAGAGGCAAGCGTCGAATAGTCAAGTATACAAGAGAGAAACATAGAAGGACGAAATTATTTAAAATATTTAATTATCTTCAGTAATTTTGAAATCTCATCCACAAAAAATGGTAATTTAAATTTGACAAAGCCTCTTATCTTTCAATGATATTGAATCTTCTAACATATAGAAATTTTCTATCAATCTTTAATGACAATGCAGAGATCACATTTTCGCATATCGTCAGCAATCTAGGTCATAACAAACTATCTACGTATATGTAGCCACCTATAATTTCACGATTCACCGAGCGTGTTCGTCGGCAGTGTATGTGATTATCGATTCAACGTTTGCGACGAGGTGTCACTCGGTAACAGAAATATCGAGAACCCAGCAGAAATTTTATTGCTATACTGAAATCGTATCGTTACGTCTTAGAATACATAATATACGTATGTCTTCAGATTTTTGTGAGATATATAATATAATATAAGAGATCAATTTTTTTTTCTTTCTAAATAAATTTAAAACATACGTCTTCCAATATAATACTGATACGATATAGGTTTTTACGCTGTCAGATTTCAGTCAAATCTCTGCATACAAATTTAACGATATTAATTCGACGTTGTTTAAAAAAACTTACAACAAAAATAAAAAGTAAATAAGATTGAACGATATAATTGTAATCTAGTCACGTTTTCTGTTATCAAACGATTGATGCTAGTTCAGCAATTCGGAAATATGAAGATAATATTAATATATAATAAATATAAGTTTCAAACAAAATAAATGTGAAATAAAAGGAAAGTGTTATGCAATACATCCGTATTTAACATATTTATGTTACTTACTGACCCATAATGTGTTCAAAGTCTCAGTTATTCCGAGATAAAAGAAATTTTTTATTAGATAAATAGCTTACTTTCATGCTTTCATGTTTACACATACGAGCTTGTACTATACAATTAGAATTTAAGATTATTTCTGTTTGTGTGTGAGTGTGTGCAGTCATGTATATATAAATGTTCTTTTATATTACAATTTACAAATTTCTTTCTTCATTCCTCAACTATTATTCTTCTTTTCCTGACACACGATGCACGTAGGTACATGAATACGTCCACTTTTTAGGTTCCAGGATAAAAAGCGTATTCAAGAAACGATTTAAAAGATTCGATGATAAAGTTTAACGTCGTTGCGACACTTTTAAAAGGTGTCCCGTCTCGTCTAGCAATTCGACGAGCTCCTTCCACGCAAAAAGTTGTAGACGTGACCAAATAGACGTTATTCTCGCATCGATTTTTCAACTTTCTTTTATATACTTTCCAAGAAACTGCCTTCTGTGTTTGTCGTGCTATCAACTCCAATAAGTTCTTGTTATCGAGTAGCTAACAGTGAAATTGTCTTATATACTATTAAAATTAGATCTACATGATAAAATAAGTTTCTTAGTAATTTATTCGTGTTAAAAAACTATTGAAACTACATCAAAAGAAATTACACACACAATAATTTAACGCTGGATTAGTTAAATAATATATAAATTATAAAGTCATTAATGTCTAGTTTGTTCACCTATATTTTTGATAAAAGTGTTAAATATGGTATGTACGCACTTATTCGAAATAATACAAATATTTAACTATACATAATTTTCTATTAAAAATTCATAAGTTTAACTAAAAACGATACTAATTTTAGTGTGGTATAGTAAGACAAAAAATTTCAAATAATTAACGTTTAAAAGATTTACATCTTCGGTGAACAATATAAATTTGTCTAGCTCAAGGATAAATATTTATTTCATTACTTTTAAACTTTTTTGTATTTTGAAAACAGAGACATTATATATTATGTTGCAGAAGCATTCTTATTAGCATGCAAAAAATAGAGAAAAGAAGAAACTTGGTAACTCAGTCTGCAGTACTTTGTCAAGCGACTAATTTCAAGCGCAGTAGGTACCTGCAGTACTACATCGATATGACAGTGATATATTCATAACGTCGGGAGTCTTACGAGCTCGCGTAAATCAACTTCTGAGTAAGCTCGGCACGTTCCTTGTCGATTCTTATCCCGAAAGCTCAAAAGCTCTGCTATTTGTTTTCTCAAGAAAGAGAGCTTTCTTCCTTGAAATCGATCCACTAAATAATCGATTCGCGAAGCAACACTCCTTATATAATCATGTCATTATTGATATAATGATGTCTCCATGACAACGATACGTGCGAACCTATCTTATTTTATTCTAAGGATCTTTCTTGTATATTTATCAATGTTATCCTGAATACGAACCTAAGGATTTTTATAAAATAGGGGTGGTAAACCTCTACCGTTTTCGGATACAAGAAGGCGATTTAGTTATATCTCGACTTTGGCAAAATCCATGTAGGGTGTTAAATAACCAGATAAGTTATAAATGATTTTTTGATTATACATTAAAGTTGGAGTACCGTGTTATGATATTTATAAAACTTTGTATGACTATCTTAACGATAAATAGATAATTTTTATAGAAATGCGTGCGTTCTATAAGGTCGTTAAATATTTTATAAAATTTCAATATTTCAACTTTAAATAAAAATAATACGGGATGGAATAAAAGTAAACATGGCGTATTGTTAAGAATTAAATACCACAGTAAAATAGGTATAAAACGAATTTTTAAGCTCTCATTATTCTTTATAGAGAGAACTATTTTTAATTTATTTTAAATTTCATTGTAAATAGACAATATCTATATGGAGTCCTGGTATCATTACGGTATATGAAAATATTTAATATTTTAATTAACATGAAAATATTAACAAAACCTGGGAATATTTTTACGAAATAATTCTGTAACCATCGATCGTAAACTATTTTTCTTTCTGTTGACTTTTTAGCTGTGTATTTTTCTAGAGTATGAATATTTATTTGATCTTTTTTAGAAGAACGTTGCAAATTTTTCTTCCTTTTTCCTTCTGTGAACCTTTAGACATTTCAAAGTCGTCTCAGCTTGATCAAAGAATTGAAACGCTTTTTATGATTATTCGGCTTTGGTGCTGACACCCTCTCCTCTCCTCTTTCTTTTACATAAATTATTTATTCCATGAATAACGAACCTGTCAAAAGCTATGTCGATGAAGTGCTGTTTTAAAGTTATAAATTAGTTCTCTGTCAACGCGCACGTAAGCTGGACATGAATATTTATTTCCTTATTAACGAGTTTTCTATCTTCGTATATTCTTGCGGCAATGTTAGAGAATCTCCCGTCATGCATTGATAAACAATTAGTTTTATACGTTCTAAGTTAGTTCCAGTGTGTCCTGGGAAGTGACCCTTACATTACCATATTATTTTCATTAAAAAGGAATACTATTTTCTTACTTCGAATTTACAAGATAATACATCATTCTTTTTCCTACGTCAATCTACAAATCTACTCGTATTCAACAGTTTTTCAATATGGCTAACTTTAATACTGTCACAATGAAAAATTTAATTTCTAATATTATCTATTATTTTCTAGAAGTTCACCTTGAAATACAATTTATCATTTTCTGATTAAAGTTTAACGCGTTAAGAAATTAAAAAATGAAATTAAATCGAAACAACAGAGATAGAGCTCGATAAAATACCACTCACGATTAATTGCTTCGAATTTGTATACGTAACACGAATAAATAGTACCTATATATCTGTATGAACACTACTGTTCGTCCAAACCTCAAACTTCTCTCATGCACATACGAGAAATAAAGAGCTTGCTCAAATTTTATTCGATTACAAAATTCCAACAGACGGTAATATGTATTCTCTTTCTCTTCTATCCCCCTGAGAATATTTCGATTCGGTTACTTTAATAAATTAACTATGTCAATCGTAATCACATGAACATGCACCGTGAACCATTTTCATCAAAAAATATAATAATTATTGATATCGACGTGTTTCGACTGCCGTTAATCTGTAATAATATTCTATAGATTGAGAGATAATTATTATATTACACAGGAAAATATGATAATATATCAATTAGGAAGATACAATTGATATTATACAATAGATTATCGCAATACATAAATATATGAAATGTGAAACGTGGTCGAATAAATCATAAAATCTTTCGGAATTGATATAACATGATTGGAATTATGAAAAGATGATAGAGGATTCTTGTCATGAGTTCGTTTCGACTATATTGAAGTAAATAGAATAGGCCGAAGTCGTAGTCAATAGTTGTGGAAAGATATGTATTATGCATGTGACTGCGTGATCTATAACCTTTACTAGACTTTTTCTCTTCCTTTCTCTTTTTCGTTTTATCACACTTTTATTTCTTCTCTTGCTTTACTGGCTGTTCTAAGCTAGAACTTGTCTTTCAAGCAAATATTATTTATTTTTTCTTATTTGTTTTCCCATCTGTCTAAATAATTTCTGTTCTTTTAACCAATTAACATTCTTCTATTGCAAGGTCTCTTTTTCATCGACACTTTTTCGTGATTCTACCGGTAAAAAATTCAAAGATATTTCTATCCAACATTTTCTGAGTATTGCTTGCCAAAAATAAAATTTTCTTGTGTCTGCGTGACTGGACTTGTTCAAAAGATACCTCGTACCTCTCTTGAATAATGCGAAAGGAGTAAGCTTGAAGGAATACATTTGATCCTTATCTGATGCGTGACTTTGAAAGTGTACATAGGCTATGATAAGAAAACAAAAAAATCGAAAATTTCAATATCATTATAATATTTCCGAGTATATTATCGACTTCCCAACTTAAAACATTTTTCACTATTGGTAAATTTAATAATCGAAAAAAACATTTCTAGTTTACTCAAAAAATTAATAGTAAATGTTAAGTGATATTAAAACTTGCAATAATAAACAAATAAATACGAAGAAAGAAAGATATTCCATTAAAGAGCATTACGAGTTTTGATACAAGTTTTAAAATGTTATGAAACGATGCGTATTATGGCATATATCATATTTCTCAACGTTTTAACTCGAACGTCCAATTGATTTTTACAATATCGTATTTATTATTTATTTCTCTTAGAATTAATTGTACAGATTACGTAGCAATGTTAAAATCAAAAACGAATCATTGTAGTTCACGAGTGACGAAAACGAGAATGAATAATCATGGAAAACAAGATGGAGAGATAGAAACAATATTCTCTTGACTATGATCTACCAGTACGAACATTGAATACTAAATTGTAGATTATGGTGAAAATTGGAGACAGGGCGAACTCAAGGAAGAGGAGTAGAAGACGAATAGAAGAGAAACAGATAGACAAAGGGACGTGGATGAACGCATAGGAAAGAGACGAGCGTAGGGAGAGAAGTACTAGCTTTCTAAGCCGGCCGATGAACAATAACGAAGCAATGCATATTTCATCCATATTCATTCGTTGTCCTCCGCGTTGCCCTCGTTAACCTCCTCGCGCGGAAAAGTTATCTGAAACGAGAAACACACGCGCATATATGCACGAAATATCCGGGACACACACAAACACATGCGTGGACGAATAGTAGATGGGAGCGGCCAGAGAGGAGACAGAGGATACGATACGAACGATCGAATGCAGAAACACGTGTGTACGTGTTTGTGTTTGTGTTTGTGTTTGTATATGTGTGCTTTATACGATGTCCTATCTCTATCCTTTCCCTTTCCCTTTCTCTTTCTCTCTTTCTCTCGCACCCTGATTCGCTACACTTTACTGTCAGAGCACGCATCGATTTCCAGTAGCATCCCGCATGCACGTACAAATAATCGCAGAGTTACTCGACATTTTTTTTTATTTATTACAGTTTTTCTTTTATTTGGAAGGGGTTTTTACACGAGAACATTAATCAACGAATGTTGACTTTTCATTCATGAATCATTGTGCTTTCGGACTCAATTATTTCTAATTGATCTCAATATTTTTTTCTTTTTTTTTTCAATAAAAATAATAATATTATTAGTAAATAACATTTCTTCGTTTTTGGTTTTCTTGCTGGAAGAATTTGAAAGCGAAATTCGATATACCAAGCACGAAGGCGAATACAAATAAATCGATCTCCCTTCGTAACACACTGCTATCTCGCTAGACAATCCGAAGAGCGCATGAGAGAACAAGGGAGAGAGAAAGAGAGAAAGAGAGAAAAAAAATAGTTGTAAATCAGTAGAGATATTGCACCATTGGGTGACGTCGATTTGTCTCTGGTGTCAGTCTAAAAGCGAAAAGAAAGAAACAAAATAGAAACAAAGAATAACAGAGAGCTTCGAAAACGGATGAACGGAGAAAATCTTGTGAAAAACTTATGAACGACTTCAAGTCTCGATTCTTTTCGTGCTTTTACTTAGACTTTCGAATTCCTGAGAAACGGTTGTTGGATATTTTTACCTCGTCGCAATAGGTATCCTCAATAGAAATAAATATAACCGCTAATTGTAAAATATTAAAAGTTTCTGGAACACCGAAGGTACCATCATGATGATTATTATAAAACAAAGAAAGGAAAAGAAAATGAAATGAATAGAATGGAAGGTTGAAAAGAATAGAACCCTATTATTTTTTTAGCTTCCAACAACGGTCTTCCAAATCAGCCGACCATAAAAACTAATTTTCTCTTCGAAGACGACGTGGCACACACTAGCTTTCTCTTTCTGAATGTATTTCAACTCTTTTTCTTTTTCTTTTGGCTTTTCTTTTTTTTTTTTTCGTAGGCAGTTCCACTGCAACCCTTATCCTTTATCCTTGCAAGAAGGAAAGGATGTATGTATATCATTTTAAAGGCGTGCTGTGCGAGATAAGTTTATAAGTAGTAGGCAAAGAGTTTCGTCAGAGTTGCGTAGCTCGTCTTACAAAGTTAGCAAGTAGTTTGCGCTGCCAGAATCAAGCTCTCTTCGATATATTATGCGGATGCTGCCTGTCGTAGCTGTATTCCACTTTTCCTTTCCATCTTTACCGTTCTCTTTTTCTTTCTTTCTTCTTTCTTCTTCTTCGTCTTCTTCTTCTTCTTCTTCGTTTCTTTCCTTGACAACTCTGTCATCTTTGTACCTCTTCGTTATTTATTTCCTACTATCTACTTTTTATTTTTATTAATTTTTTATCGCTTTTTGCTTTCGGCGTAACCATAATCCTTTGCTAAACTTAGTTCGTTCTGACTGATAAGTAATAATTTAAAATAAGTTTAACGGTCGAGTATTTTTCACGTTTTATTATAAAATCAATGTATTATTAATATACACGTACAATAAAAATTCTTAAATACAAACATCAAATTCTAATATTATTTTGATATATATATATTTTATTTTTAACTTCCGTTGTTTTATTTTATTTTTTGATGTAAGCGAAATCGTGCATGAGGCAGCGTAATTTTCATGAAAAATTTGGTTCAAGATTCGGAACGTATCGATGACTTATCGTTTATCGTTTACCGAATAAACATCTCTAAACATATCTACGTTTCGTAAAATGAGGAATAAAAGAAATAAATCGAGTGAATAGTAAGCCCCGCACGTTGTGATTGTGTGATTTGTCGTTCCCTTCGTATACACGTTACGGAAAACGCAGAATGCGCACGCTTTAAAATGTCAGAAGTTTCCTACGGATATACACCTAGATACCTTATTTCTAAGTGTATTTTGAACTTTAACATATAACCCACATTCACCTTTGGTACACCGATATCAGATCCTGCAATTTATCACAAAAACTGCAGTCGACTGTTCACCGGTTTCTTCCTTCCAACTTATCTTTGTATATTCGATGTATTCTACGTAGATAGGTTTTCTTCTTTTACATTATTTCACGATTGCACACATTCCCTTGCGATCACGGACAAACACGATCAGGATACATATTTTATCTACGTAATATGATCCTTGTGAATCCTCCACCTCATATCGTCTACATTAAATATATATCTCTTTCTATTTCTCAAACACATACGTATTATTTGTTATAGAAGTATTAGTACAATTTTAAAGACGGAAAATGTATGCTTCAAAGTTCTCTCTCTACTTTCTATAAGATTAAATATCATTTTTATAGCATATCATCAAATGTATAAAAAGTATTCATTACAAAAAATAAACGATTTGAGAGACTTCGTGATTGTGAAGTGTTCATAAATCACAAATACTCAATGCTATGAACTTCCAATACGTTACAATATTTGTATTAATTTAAATGATTGTATTGGTTATCCTTAATTAATTGAAATCATAATATCGTGTCTCCAAAAAAAAAATAACTTTTTATCAAATTATCTACACAAACATTTTACAATTTAATTAAATACAATACTTCCGGAAGTATTTTACATCATGTTACATTTTGCTAAACATAAAAGTACTTTTTATCACAGGTTGATCAATATTTCATACACTTTATCTTTATTGCAAGGGATACCAGGCATGTAGTATCGATATATCAGCCTTTTTTCTTCAAAGCCGATGAAAAGTTACGCTTGATCGAAAAGAAAAGCAACTATGATACTTCCGAAGAAAGTTTAGAAACCATTATCATTACCGGGCGAGATTATTCGCAAAGAAGCTACCTTGAGACGATAGTTCTTGTTTTTTCTTTTTTTATCGTTCATTAAGAAAATTAAGGAAGAAAGTTTTAATTTTTAAATTTAATCGTATCGACGATGCAAAATATTTTTAAGAATTCTTTTTTATTTTTTTTACTTGTCCTAACGATGACGGAAATCTCTGCTAAAATTTCTATTCAGCTCAAATCTGAAAAAGTGAAAAAGAAAATAGCGCACGAACTGTTGTCCCGTTATTGTTACATGAATTTTTTTGCGGGTCATCTCTTTCATAGAAAGTAATACGATATGAAATAAAATCCTCAGATTATTTTTCTTCGCACGTAACGTTATTGGTCATGGCTTTTTTTTTTATTGTAATGGAATATAGGTCAAAAGAATAACAGAAAAATGTAAAACGACCGAATCGTATATATATATATAGAGAGATATAATATTATATTTACATATCCCGCAAAATAAATAATAATTATAATTTTTCAATAAACATGAAAAATTAAATTCATGATTATAACCAAACGTAATCACAAATAATGAACGAACCAAGAATCAACGTAATAAAATACTTGTATGAAATTTACGAGAAAAATATATGATTATACGAATTTTGTACATGTTTTTCAATGACTGTAATAAATTACAAAGTAATCATTAAAAAGTTTGATAAATTTGATCACAATAAAAAATAAGAAAGTACTTTTCTCTTCTCTAATTCCTATTATTGAATTTTTTGTGATTGTTTCTAACGAAAAGGAGACCAACGACGAGTGGTAATGAAAATGAGAAATTAATTGAATTTGTTACAAAAATTTCATATTACCTTAAAGATAAAATTAAATGTATAATGGTGATTTAAAAGAAGAAGAAATATATAGGATGTTTTTATATTTTAAAAGATTTTCAATCATATATTATCTAGCACAATATATGTAACATCTTCGAGGAGAATATTCCTGAGGTAGTTTGAGACCTTTCGTCTCGATCGCATTTGGGAAAATCGAAATCGCTCGGAGACAGTCACGTGGCACGCGAACAACGTCAACATCAAAACCTTTGCAAGGTACCACCGTGTTCCACGATAGCTAAGTTAATCTGTTCGAAGCTCAGCTTGCATACTAAATACTCTCTTAGCAGGAACAAGGTGTTTTACCAAAGTGCTATGGCACCGGGAGAGCTACTTAGGTATGTAACACTGTAACTACAGTTCCTGTACGTGTCTGACACCAAGCAGCTGGAAATATTTTCCAAGACTAGCCTTATTTCCTTTCCTCTTCATTTCCTTTCATTCCTCTTCATCACCACGTTCTTACTTTCTTTTTCGTCAATGAAATTTTTTTCTAATACGATAAAGAAAAAGTCGTAAACACAGGTCGATAATTTGGATTATTCAATGGGCTTAATTATTAAAAGAAAAAACCGAGAGGAAAGTTTCTCGCCTTTTTATTTATCAGCCAATCAGTATTAGCTCTGCGAAATAACATTTACACATACAGAATACATTAAAGTACTTTATATATATTTTTCTACGTATAGGAGAACTGAAGAGTTCAAAGCCTATCATACAGAGGGGTGTAAATTTTTAACAAGATTTTTTTCATACTCACACAGAACAAATGGAAGTAATACCTATATATAATGTCTAATACATTAGACAGCATGTGAAGGCATTGTATGAAATAGAATGATCCCGTATGTAGCAGGTCAGTTTATTACCAATTGAATGAGAAGCTACGTGTTATGCTAACAAGAGTTAAGAAGGATAGCAAGGTTTGCTCTCAAAGAATAAAACCAGGCGAAAGACTAGCGATACTTGTTCAGGCAAGCTGAGGATGAATCTTGTAGATTGCTTTATAAAATACCGAGCAAACAAGGCCTCAAGTGCAAAAGATTAAAAATTCTCGTTCAATTCGTATGAGAAAAAACAGGCAATAGAAATCTATTTTTTTTCGGTGTTACTAGGATTAATGAATAATAGAGAATACAAGTCGAGCACGACTGCAAAACCGAATTTACGAGTTTAGTCGAGACAGGAAGCGCCGTGATTAATCTCGACTGTGATTGATCAAAAGAAAGTTGCGAATTTGAAGACAGGCGAGTCAATGAGCCGTGTTATCAAGCATAGTTTTGCAAGGTAACACACGTAAGACCGATCGTGATGGATAGTATCGCTGAAATGTTCTCTCTCAAAGTAATTGCAGGAACTTCAATCGATGCACGTCGTTTAAAGACTTTCTGCTGATAACGCTCGTCTTTCCTTTTTTTTTATTCTATTTCAAGTTTTTAAAAATATAACATGATTTTCCTATATATCCTCTATTTTTCGATTCTATCGAATTATATTATTACAAAATATAATATTACATGTTAAGAGATTAATTTCGTTAGATAGTAATGAAATAAAAGATTAAATGAGGTTCGTCTTCTTTTTCATCGAGAGTGGAAAAATTGAAAGTATTTATCAAAAAACTTTGATCGCTTCTAAGCTCCTAGCTATCTTTTGAAAATAAAAAGCTCCGTGGAATTCGATAGAGTGATTCGTCTAGAAAATATCTTAAAGAATTTATCAAAGGAATGCTCAAGACTTTGAGCCGTATTCGATACAAGACTAGGTACTTCAATCGTGATTCATCAAACTGAGATCATAGCAAAATGGGCTGAGTAATTGCATCTGACAAATCAATCAGATATGATCAGATATACCGCTTAGAGAAGTTTAATAAGATATTTATGTTATTATTATTTCATTAAATGTAAAATCCAAATAACATTCCGTTCTTTTTTTAACTCCATCTCTAGCAATGCTCATTATATCATTTCTATCGCTTCTAAAAGTGTAAAAAATCTAAAAAGAAAAAATGACTTGAAAGTTAATGTACTATAAATGCAATTTTAATCGTTTCATAGTGCACCATTAATTATATATTATTCATCAGTTAGAATAATTAAATATTCATTTATATGAACTTTATTGATCTTATTTCTTCCATACTGAAGACGGTTATTGTAAAAAAGTGATAAAAAATATTTTTTTGAAAGTTGACTTATTCATATAGAAAACTTGTCGACCATTACTCAACTTGTTTATTTATTCTGGAAATTAATATTTACTTAGTAAAATATGATAGCCCAATCAACGTCGATATCGGAACTGCACTTTTATTCGCTAAAATACGCTCGCGTTTTCCGTTTCATCGCTCGGATATTTCATCACAATAAAGTCGTCATATCTGATGACAGATTCATGTGAGGAAACAAGGCATATGCGCTCACAGGAAAGAGAGAAAGACCGAGAGGGAAATAGAGGGTAAAATGTCTATAATTCATGGCTTATAACCGAATAAAATATTCCATCCATCAATGTCAGTCAGATTACAACGATCGCCAATTTAGGTATTCGAACGAAGTTCGAACGGAAATGATCGAACTTCTCGATAATCAATCAGGTACCCTTATGACGAGCATTAAAATCCCGTCAGGTTGTTTGTCTCTCCATTGGTAGTATTCGTACCTATACCTACGATTTCACTAATAAAATATCGAACATAATCGTAACACTTGTTGTATTAATCATACTTTCTTTCCGCGATCATTTAAATCTTTTAATCAGTTCAATGTCTTTTCTTATTCGATTCAATTTATTTATTTCAATTTATTAAAGTATTGTCACATGGAATTTCTTATAAATTTCGAAGTCTCGTTAATTTATACGAATCAAATCTGGACTTGGTTGTGAAAAATAATTCATTATAATGATATTGTATATTACTTATTACGTTTTAAAGTTAAATATTGAACGATTCAAAAATAAAACTTATTCGTGAAATTATTTTCTCCATAACTATATCTATATAGAATTGTACATGCATATATATTTTATAAGAAAACGAGACAACACTTTTCCAGCATTTTTCTTTTGACATAATGTCAATAATGTTTGTTGGATCTATCTATTCCTATTCCCTCAAATATATCAACCATGAATCCCACTTAAACCGCATGGTTTGATTAGTTGGATGTTTTATTACGGAAGGGTAAACGGTTTGCCTCCCTTTTCCCCACACCCTTCTCCTATCTTATCCCTCTTTCATTGGAAAATTTCTTTTCGCGTCTGATGGTATTTACCTCAAATGCTAACAATTGAAAAATTTGTTTGAGAAATTATCTCACTTCATTAATGAAGCAATTGGGACTTTATTTCTCATCAGTTTGACATACCTTAGAGAATTATATGTAATAATCTAAACTAAATTTTTGTATTGCTCATTAAAAAAGTTTTTTCATTACTATTAGGTATCTACATATTCTCCAATATCTTTAAATTATACCAAAGTATAATTAAATTCTGGGAAAAATTTATGTTAATCGTTATTAAATTATAATGATTGTTATCGAATTCTGCAAAACAATGGCTGGCAATTATGTTGAATAGAATTTCAATCGTATTGCGAAGAAAATGAAAAAATTGTAGAAACAGAACGAAGAAACAAACATTCAGAAAAATGGAAATTGTAGGCGTGAATTAGTAAAGTGATTTCCTTGGGGAGCAAAGCAACATAACGCTTTTTGCGTTTCATTTACGGACCCGTGTTGGAATTTTTTAGATTCTACGAGCAAATGCGTTTTAACTGTCCGAACTGGCAAAATGGCCCCCATCATATCAAGGGAAAAAAAGTGGAGTCGTGCTACCAGACGCCGAATTCGATGCTATCTATACTGGTAACAGAGCCAGCGAAAGTCCACCAGATCGTAGCTCGTGTTAACCGACTAGTTTACGTGCAAAAGCTTCGTTAAGTCGACACGTTCGAGTGTCACGAGCAATATAAAGCTGAGTAGTGATCGTTCACTATGTTGGTTGTCTACGTGCACGAACACACGCACACATACGTTTACGTAGTCGATAGAAAGAGCTCATTGAAACGAATATAATTTAGTTATTCTTTCAAAGGAGTCTTTCATAGTTAAAATACAAAAAGAAAAAAGAAAAGAAAGAAGAGAATTAACCAAAGAAAACTGCATTAAGAATAAAAGCCAATTTTCTTCGAAATGAATAAAGTTTAATTAAATTTTATTGAAATATGTCATTTTGTTCTAACGAACGCCTTTAGAAACAGATCTATTATTTGTATTCGCTATTACAAATAGAAAGTTGCTCTAAATTATTTATCGAAAATTAATTTGTAATCAAAAGCTCGTTGGTTTACTAGAATGCAAAACGTAAAAAACAAATTCCTTTATTACAATCTGACAATTTGAGATCGTGCTCGAACCGTAAAGTAATTCACAACTAAATAAATGAAAATTAATAAGTAAATGTTTCCGTCCGTGACTTGTTTTAATGAGTGGTAAGTAAATAAAACAAATGTATGTTATATATGTATTTGTCTCTCTTTCGTGTTTCACTTTTCACTTCTCCATTTTACGAGTTAACGAAATAGAATCAAGGAGAGAGAAATAATGTTTCCATGTAGTGTAAATGACAAATTCTGGCATACATTTTAGAACACGTAAATACGTAATCAACGTCTGTTATAAGAAACATTAAAACCACCTACGTATGCTAAACATTTCCTCGTTCCTTTTTTAAGCTAACAATAAATTGTTTTTCTCTAGTTTTCCCTTCGTTATCATTCGAATACTAGTCGATATGAATTTACTGTAAATCTACAAATACAATGAATTTATTGACTGGCGAATATTAGTTACTGTCATCCGATCTACTATCAAATTGGTCGATTCTCTTGAGCCTGTCTCTGTAATCTCTAGCTTTCAAACTTTCCATGTACTCCTTCGAATCGTCGACGTTTGTATTAATCCCAAACAACTAATAAACACCTACACCACGTTCGATTCTTGTTGACAGTAAATTCTTTTTAAGAACTAAGATTTTAAATTTAATAAGCAAAAATAAAATATTTACATGCTACTATAAGAAGTAGAATTTTTAGATCAATTATGAAGAAGTTTCTTTCAAAAGAAATGCTTTTATCGATAAATTATTGATCCTGTTGTAAACGATTATTCTTCAAAGGTTTCAATGGGAAAGCAATAGATTGCTTATTAAGATTATATTGAATATAAATGAATGATATACTATACATATTTTAAAACGTTCCTTTGAATGCATGTATCATACATCCTGTTTCTGTAACAAACTTTACAATAAATTGTATTTCAAAATGATAATGTATTTATTCGAGTAAACTCATTTTGATTATCTTTTTCGGTACATTAAAAAAAAATTAACTACGTGTATCACAACGGATTACAATTATCTTGAAATCTTTCCGGTCAGTGTGGAGACATCGCTAACTATGAAAACGTGTAAGAAGAAGGAACACGATTAACGTCACGATCATTAAAGTTACTCTACTAAACTAACAAAACTTGTGTATGTAGATAAGTATATGTGTATAGGGGAAAACTGTCCTTCCTCTATCGCTCCTCCAACAACTGTTCTTCTTACGTTCCTATACAATTCCTTCGTAGAAGGTTTACTACGATGTCCGCAGAGAAATGCGCTTAGAGTTAGCGCAGTTTGGGTTTGGATGTATACTAGTATAACACGATATAACGTTGTCCACAGCTTTAGCCAACACGCAAACGCGCTGACAGTTTGTTCAATCAGATTTTCATCTCTTGCTAGAATATATACAAAGAGGGACATTAATCCTTTGCAATCTCTCTCTCTCTCTCTCTCTTCCTCTCCCTCTCTCTGCAATTATAAGAATTATATTTCTTCTATTCACGATGATATATATTTCAAAAAATCATTTTTGTACTTTTTTTTTACTAAAACGCTTGTCAACATGGAAGAGCTGTAGAAAAAGCTCGGAAAATAACGAATCGTCGGATGAATTACTCTACCAAGTGTAATTAATATGGCGATTCGTTCTATTAAAACTTTACATCGCAGAAAAGAAAGGTGGCGACTATTACTTAAAGTGAGAAAAAGCAGGGACACACAAATCATTATGCGAACAATGGAACAAAGAATTACACCTAGGTAAAGAATCTCGGGATAAAAAAGAAAAAAAGAAATAGAGTTTGCGTCGTAACGAAAACGACAAACAATAAAAGGATAATCCGTTGATTTCGTTTATGAACGTTAATTCCTTCGCGATACTAAGGTGAGAACTGAAAAAGAATTCCCTCCTACCCTCTCTCTCTCTCTCTTTCTCCTTCTTTCCTCCTTTCCTTTTTCTCTTTTTCTTTCTTGTATTTTCCGTTTTTCGTAGAATCCTAAGCTGTGGACGATTATCGTGCTTATACTCTCGGATAAAGTGGGTCGTTATCTTTTGAAAGAAACAACGCTTTAGAGACAACAGTACGCTTTTCGATGCAGTTTTCCTCGAGTTCAATTAGACTGTCCTTCTCAGTCTTTCCTTCCCTTAGCCGTTCCTTTTCGTTGTTCCCAGCTGCCGATAAAGCCGGACTACATGGACTTCAGGTCTGGTAGTAACGAGTATCCACATTAATGTGGCCAATTTCCGACTGAATGAGCAAGGTGGATCCTTGTCGTCCTGAAAGACATGTAACCTTTTTTCATTCTCTTACTCCTTTTTCGGTATGTCGGAAAGTATTTTGATGTTGCTACATACATAAATGGAATTTACTCTATGACTTTCATTTTTCTCTTTCTTTATTTTTTATCTTTTCTATCTTTCTTTATTTTTTTTCTTTCTTTTCTTTCTTTTTGCTGTCCTCAACGTAACTTGAAACTTAAACGTCCTTTAAATTCGGCCAAGAGATAATCCTGGATTTTAAGCGACCTTATTCTCTTAACCAGATGCGAGTTTAAACCGTTTCGTAGCTACAAAATTTAATATCTTGCTTGCATACCTATGCAACATAGTCTTTTTTACAAATTTGTATTAAATGAAAGTAATATTTGTGGTGTACAGTAAAATCAAGAGAATGTAGACAAATACGTTGAGCAAATGTGTACTTTTTCTGCTTTGTTAACGAACTTAATTTATATCCAGCTAGATATTCATTAAATGCCAAACAGAGTTTAATCTATCAATATTATCAATAGAAAATAATAATAACCCAAAACGCGCCAAGCAAATGTGAATTTTCTATTGAACTGACCGCTGTTCGTCGAACTTTTAAGTAATCAATTATAAATTCGTTTAATATTCAAGCACAGGAACAAAGAATATGAGAGAAAGAGAGAGAAAGAGAGATAGAGAGAGATTAAAACAAAGGACCGAGAATGAGAGAGGAAACAAAAGATTAAATTTCAGCATTCAGGATAAACGGAAATAGGCAAAAAGGGTTTTTCATTTATAGTGTTGTCTATGGAGCTTAAAGCTCTCTTGTTCGATTCTTCCTCCAACACCCGGTAGCCAAATCTCGCGTAATGCTATCCGGTGTAAATGGCAGGCTAAGGCAATCACTGGGTAATTTAACAACTCGTTTCCCAATATACGCTGAATTCACAGTGTCATTGCCGCAACCATTTCATCTATCAATTCTATCACGCTCGGACTCGTATCACGACGGTTACCATCGTCACCACCAATGCCGTGAAACTCCGATCGTTTCATTCGAGAGGAAACGAGTTAAGAGTAAGAGAGATAAAAAGAGAAAGAGAGGGAAACAGAGAGAGATCCATCTGGGTACTAGCAAATTCCGCGGAGAGCCCAGATCACTGATATACGCAATCTTCAATGTGTTACGATGTCATCAAATGAAACTGCACGAACAATAACATTCTACGAGTTGAGAGATAAGTTTTGCTAATCGAATAATTAATTGAGTTAGTTTTCTAATTAGTCATTGACCACATTCGAATATAATTCATCTTTCAATCTGCATGATAAATGATTCATTTATCAAAGCGTTATATTTTTCCTATATAAGAATATTGCTTAAATATCAATGTGGTTTCTATTAGTATTAATATACGTAAATAATAATCAATCAAAATATTGTTAGAATTAATTGATGGTTTGTTGACAATTGAAAACAAAATTCTATGAAACATCTGATAGAATACTTATACCCGAAAAAAGTTCATAGCTACATCTTTTTGATCGAGTTCCAAAGAGACTTTCCAGCCCCAATGGATTCTAGTCGACCTTTCAGAACCTCATTGGCGATCGATGCAAAGGTCAATCGAGAGTCAACCTCTCGATCTTAGAAAGAAATCGCTCTTGACAAGAACGAACCGAGAAGCGGTTAACGGTTCATGCCAGCCGATATAAATCCATCGTAAAACGGCTCGAATCTTTCCAAGTAGTCTTCGCAAACTCGATGCATTTACTGTCGCCGTCCTTTATCTTGTTCTAGTACATACGTTTTCCATCTGCATCTAGTATCACGATCTTAAATATGATGATTTATGAATAAAACTACAATGCATTTTTTCATTGCTGAATGTTAAAAATAGGCAAGAGCAACTGTTCTATAGTTAGATATATCATTTGTGAAATTGTTGTGTCTCACAATACTTATTCACATTCTTAGTTACCTTTTTACATCTCTTTTGCTATTCTTTTCCTTATCTATTTCTATTAGAATATATTAACACTTGAACAGCACAACTATTCAGTATTGGTTATTCTAGCGGTCAATCGAAAAATTGTATTAGTTCCAAGTCGTCTCCCAGTCTTATTTAAATACCTATTGAAAAATATCGACAATATGGTAATGTAGAATAATGGCTTAGAATGTGTTACTAGAGTTTTGTGAGTATAGAGGGAATAGCGAACACACGTTCTCGTCTTTTCTTGTTTATTTTCTTCTTTTCTTATTCAATCTTTTTATTTTTCCTTCTATTTTTCTCTCTTTCTATTTCTTTCTTATACGATACGTTCAACCTAATACGATCGTTCACACTGTACCGAACATTGGACATGTTCGGGCGTGTAAAACTCAAAGCTTGGTTTCTCCACCTCATCTTTTCTTCTTTCGCAAACTCGAAAGCTTCGCTTGAATTCGTTCGACGGTGAATTCCAAGCTTTGGTCAAGTCGAATTATCGCGTACTTCGACTCGAATGGCTTTCCAATCTAAAAAGCGGTTCTAGCTCAGATTTTCCGTACGATTTTAACCCCAGCAAATGAATTCGAAGAAGCGTCGTTTCTATCGAATGTATACCCTTTTATACGTGTACGTATACACGTATACACTTTCACACACGTGTATTACACATATACAAACTACGCTGTAGACGATGCGATTTCGTCGTAACGATTTCTCTACCTTCCTTTCCAATTTTCCTTTCACACCTCCACTTTTGTACGAGAAAAGCTTTCGCGTTTGCTACACGAAATTCTTACAGTTATTCAATAATTTGAATACTTTAAAGACATAGAAATATTTAATATAATTATAAATACGTTATTAATTAGCAAAAAAACACGTACTTATGAATAACTATATAAAAAACAAATAGTGCAATATTAAATGCAATGAATAGCATTTCAAATTGTCAATAAAGTCATCAAACTTTTTGAACGTTCAATTATTTTCTGCAATAAACCGTAAAAAAAATTATTATCATTAACTACATTAGTATAAGCTTTGCAGTTTATGTAAGCCTGCAATAACAATAGAGTGACGTTGAGCTACTCTCGTTTCAGCGGTCACGTAATCGAGTTATGATCTGGCTGTAGAGGAAAATACCTCATTTCAGAAAAGATTTCTCCTCGAAATGAGCTCCGTGATAGCTTACAAATATTTATTATAATAATACTTAAAAGTTACAATTTAAACTGTATAAAATAGTATATTGTTTTATACAATCCACTATCGAATTCTAGCCGTATTGTTTTCTGTACTTGTTTTATCTATTAATGGTAGAATCAATAAAATAAGTTTCACTCATGGCACAATACAGTTATAAATTCTTAAAATATAACATTTATTATGATAACGTTCTATTCCGTTCTTTTTCTTTTTGTAATTATGTTATAGCAAATAGAGGAAAATGATGTTGGAACGATTCGATAAGAGATAAAAACACAGATATCAGAAAATAAAGTTGAAAAGTTCAAGCTAGCTTTCATCCTATCGGATCATTATCCTATCTCCGCTGATGCAAGTGTGTTCCTAACATACTATCGATAATACATCGGTTCTTGGCCAAGACCTTCTATAAATACTTGTGGGATCTGGACACAAAGGATATTTCTGCACAGGATAAAGGATATCGATATTCACAATCTAAGTATATCGCCTTCCATAGACGATTATCCAGCTTGCATGAGAAACTTTGAAAGAGAAAAAGTTCCACTACTATTTTTATAATGATTCTTTTATAGCAATTTTACGTAATCATGTTATTATAATAAACGAGGAAGTTATTCACGATTCATTTATAAACAATATTTCATTTCTCAAAGATACGTTAATCAAATAAAAAAAGATGGTTTTAATTTTGTTAATTTTTCGTATCTCACAATCGATAGGAAATGATAAAGTGCACCGAAACAACATAAAAGTTTCTTATACTATGTAATGCATACCTACTTATCGCAACAAGCACGTCAATGGCAATTCGTAGTATCCCATTTCCTAGTAAGTAAAGTAGTCCATCATTCCTATCCGCGTATAGTTGTTTCCTGGTAAAAGATGAACCATGTAACTAGACAGTAGTATACATACGTGGAAATAAAATGAAACCGATTGCGAGTTTGAAAACAATTCTAAAGAATACGCGATCAAACTTCCCGTGTATTTTATTTGTGTAATTCTATATATAAATTGAAATGTATGTGATTGGAAAAAAAAGAACAAATTAAAAAATATCATTGATCGTTATTAATCCTAATCTTGTAACAACTACGCGTACCTTTGTTAAATTAAAAAGTAGAAGACAAAGAGGAATAAAGATCGTCGACAAGAGAGAACAAGGTAGTTTACAAGGTAATTTAACGCATAATCCTTTCGCAAGTTCTCTGCTTGTACTTTCTCCGTAAAACACAAGCCATTATTTGAAACTCTTTTAGATTCAACGTAGGGTAGAGACGGTGCAAGGAAACAACTAACGCTTGTTTCATTTCCAGCTACGAAGACACGATATTTTAAGCTGCTAGATATGATCAAACTAGCAGCAAGCCTTTTCGCGAGCAACACGTAGCTAGCTATATACGTACGTATATGTAAGTATACATGTATAGATTTAGTGTAATGATGAAAGCCTTACAGGCACGCGCAATCTCGCCGATAAAAGCTCAAAGAGGAATGAAAAGGATACGTGGAGGACGGAGAATGTGCTGCAAGATAGAAAAAAGATGGGCAGACAAATAGAAAGAGAAAAATACAGAAATTGAGAGAGAGAAAGAGAGAGAGAGAGAGAAAGAGATGAAGGAAGTAGACGGAAGGGAACGGCGTAATGTAAGAAAAAGGAAGGCAGATAGAAAGCGGAGGAAGAAAGATTACAGAGATTATTTTAGAGCTTCCAATTTGCAGCTACGTTCAATATGCTTTCCCTTGTCGCAGGCAGACGCAGTGCCCGTTGCGATAGCCCATTTATTTCCAAGCGCTTCAATTTTACCTCATTTGCGCAAAAGATTGCACTTTAAAAGAATCCAAGAGAAAGTAGTAAGGTAGAATATATTCTCTTTTTTTCTTACTTGCTCTCTCTCTCTCCCTCACTCTCTTTCTGTCTCCCTTTCTTTCTCTGTCACGTAGAAAAACTGCTGATACCGTTCTTTCTTTAGAATGCGACATCTGACGTTTAGCAAATCGAGGTCGCGCCAAAGAGATCACCCTAGCCTTTCCTTTTCCAATGCTCTTCTCTTTTCTTTGTCTTTTCCAAATTGATCCGATCTCAAGCAGAGATTCATTACCGAGATTAGAGATCAAAACGATTCGCGATTTTTAACGATCTTACAAATGTTTTAAATGGATTCGTAATGCCGATAATTTTCAATCGAATAATTCTCATTTAAAAATTAGTATAAAATACGTTCTATTGTTTTCCCGTTGAATTTTCATTATCAATACGTAAGTTATTAAATGATATGATATTACATTTTGATAATTTCTATTTTTGTAAGTACTTACGAACACCGAGTTATTTCGAAAAGTTATCCATTGTTAGTTGACCGAACGAATGCAAAATTCGTGTTCGCGATTTTGAATTTAACATTGAAAGGAAGTCGAGTTAAAAGCCGTCGACTTCGTTAAAGCTCGACTGAGCGTTCTCCGTGCTTTTGTACTCGGTAATAGAGTATTAAGCAGAGCGGATCTGATAAGACCATTCTCGCTCGTAGTCGATGTTTCTGTCGAGGGAGTAGCCTGTTACAGAAGGGGGTCTCCGATTTCAAAAGTCGGCCCAGCCCAGCCCGGCTAGGCTACCCGAACGAGAAGGAAGGACTTTTACCGAAGGTTCCGAGCTAAAAGGTGAGAAAAAGCTCCGAAAGAAACTTAATTTAAATGAGATCTTATCTTCGACGCTATCGATCAAGCACGGGGATCCTGGATGATTCTCTTTTCTCGTAAAACTCTTTCGTCTTTCTTCGAACTTCTAACTCGACCTTCTCTTTCTCTTTTCCATGTTTAACTTCTTTCGCGATTTTCGAAGACGTTCTAGTGATTCTCAAGAAAGGAATGGGAGAATCTTTCAAATGATTCGACGAAGTTGAAATCCTCGTTTCTTAGAGTGAAAAATTTCTATGAATCGTGATAGATTGAGTTTTGCAAGAAAATATATATGTATAACATTTGAATGTATCGGCAAAAGTTTTCTTTTCTAAAAACTTTGGACGAGAATTGCGTAAATGTTTTTCACTTTTTAATCAACTTACTTTACGCTATAGTATCCAATTAAATTGTAGTTGCCTTAACCTCTGATAGACTTAATTGTCTAATTTAAAGAAATAAGAGAGAAATTTGCGTTGATAACATATTTAAATAATATACAAATAAAAATATTATAGGTATATCTAATTATTCATTAATTTTACAACTTTAAAGACGACTCAATTATATTGTTAAACAAGATATATTGTTACATATTTTTAAGTCGTTCACTTAATAGAATATAATTATTAGTTTTCCTCATGCGTTTTATTGCGATTCTCGATCGTGATCGTTGAAGTTGTGACGAAATAGAATGGTTACAACATGTACTTAAACTTTATAATATTATATTGTTAAGGTATCTAATCGTAAAAGTACCTACAGGCGGAACGTAACACGAGAACGATATTTCCTTTATATTAAAGTGTTTTATAAGCTCTGATAAGAAAGAATAAATGCTAGAAGAGAAAATGTTTTCTTCAAAATATTACCAAGAAAGAGAAAAAAAAGATTTACATCATATCAAAGGAAGCGTACCGTTCTATGCGCGCAAGGAAGTATTTTAAGATACAATGGAACCTTCTGTTACAATAACATCATATTATTTTTGATAAATAAAGTCTAAAAATAAGTCTTAAACTTACAAAAAAATGAACAATTACTCGTAGTATTATTTGAAATAACTATTGATAGCTCTGTTTACTAAAGAAAGAGAAATATAAATATTCGAAAGTATACATTTATAAAAACAAACAGATTTTAATCCAGTGCTAAAAGAGATAAAAATAAAGACAGGTATATACTTTAGAAAAAAGAAAGAAAGAAAGAAAGAAAAACAGACAGAAAGGAGAAAGAACGAAATGCAAACACTTTTAAGTCTTCGATATAAAGCAAGCCATCTAAGAAACTCGGTACAGAAACGTGGAAATAGTCATTCTCATGGTTCGTCGAGCATATCCGGATTTGTAGAAACTAAGGAAAGGAGGAAAGAAAAAGAATTTTGAACTGTGCAGGTGAAAAGGAGCTTCGAATAGATGGTGTGGGTTTGAAGGATCGCTTGGTTTAGTTCGCAGAGGAAATACTTGGTCAAGGCAGGAAAGGAGCTGAACGAAAAAGGTTATTGGGGTGGAGATGAAGGATCGTAGAAGCTAGAAATCAGTACAAGAAGGAGAAAAGGAGTATGAAGGATGAAATAGCGATGATAAAGGGAAAGAGAAAGATGAAGAAGAAGAAGAAGAAGAAGGAGAAAAAGAAGAAGAGGAAGAAGAGAACGGTAAATGAGAGAAAAGAGGATATGGAGGAATAAGAAGGATTGAAAATAAAAAAAAAGGAGTAAGTAAGTTACCGGGTGGAAAGAAGAACAAGCGAAACAGCGATAACCTTCTGTGAGTTGATTCTTAACTGCTCGAATCAAGCCGAGGAAAAGTATTTAGGTTCGTTAGATACGTCCGAATGCACCAGCAAATGAGATCGAGTAAAAAAACAATCCTAGAGAAGGATCGAATAGCAGCTCGGAGTAGCAGCAACGATATAATCTACCATTACTCGACCTGCCTCAATGAAATGTATCACTTCGATTGTAGACTCTCGATTAATGACTTGTTCCTAGAAAAGTATCTTGTTTATTTGAAAGAAATGCACGAACTTGAAGATACCATCGGCGGCTTCGACTTTGGTTCAAGCTATTCGTTTCAGAAAATGAAAAACGGAAGACCTTCTTTTTCGCTCCTTCTTTTTTCCTCCTGTAGTTCGCGGAAACAACAGCTGCCGGATAATGAGAAAAGAATTAGGAAGCGAAATAAATTTACTTAAATCACCTAGAACTTTTTCTTCATTCCATTTAATCGCCAATTGTTGTGTACTTTATCGATCGATCCTTATAATCAATGAGAAACGAATTCTCTGGGTTGAGCAAAGAAAATTAATGTATAACTTTTTTTCTTTTTTTTTCTGAATAAATGACTATGTAATGCTAATGATATTATATTCCATGGTAGTAGACATTGTTAACTGAAACGTTAATAATTATCGAATTAGTAAGATGAACTCGAACATTTCGTAGGAATAGAGAATCATGAGAACACAAGATGAATCCAAATGCTGAAATATCCTTTAGCGTATCTTATCGGCTATACAGTAGAATGCTCGTGAAATATGCCCGCCAAACGTGATTATCGTGTTAAGTCTACTAACCAAGATAGAACTTGGATCGAATGATTACGAAATACTTTGTTATAGTTATCTGTATACCAAGAATAAACTTCCAGTAGTGTACACGCGTTCCAGTGCTTCCTTTGTGAGAGAAATACACATTAGTAGTTACGCTTTACCCTTTAGAAACTCAAGGCTGGATGGACGATCTTCAAAATTATAGATAGTGAATTATTAACACGATTACTTAACATTAATTACTTGTTGTAATTACGAGTTATCGTAGATGACAAGAATTTTTATAATCGAGATTATTTTTTGTTAAATTCTGGATGAATCTTAAGTTGGAATAAATCTGATGCTTATACTACTAATCCTTAGTGAGTCCAAGTTTCCTGGCAAATAAAATGTGTTTATTTTGATACTTCTGTACTTAAATAAAGATAAGGCTGCTACATTGTTCGCAGTGGTAATTAAATTGTTGTTTCGACTCGCAAATCCTACAAAATTATCCAACAATTTCTAAAAATAAGCGAAAAATGTTAAACAATTTCAATCTTACAATTGTGAACAAAATATACAGAATAAGATTTTCATTCATTTGGTTAATAAAATAAAAACTTTTTTAAGTCATAAATGCTCTTTGATAATAATATGATCTGTCATATACTCAATATTCTGTTTCTTGCTTTTCTAATCTTTTTTTGTCTTCGGATATTTATACTATTATAGAAAATGTATAAAACAAAAGAATAGAGAAAGAGAGAAAGAAAGAGAGAGAAAATTGTAGGTAGGCTAAAGCTGTTATTTTTCCTTCGAGGCATCATTAGTCGAGTCGAGATTTTAGACTCGGAAAACTGTTAGAGATAAGGAACAGACAGTGAACAAGAAGCGGATCGTTGAGAAAAGCACAGGAAGAAAAGCGGAAAAAGGAGATATAAGAAAGTCAGTATACGTGTATGTATGTACGTGTGCACCTGAGAGAAGAGGCTGAAGAAGATGAGAGTATCGGTGAACATGATGGAGGAGTATGCTTCGAACCTGTCTGAAGACTAACACTTGGTCCGTTACTTGAACCGTTGCTCGACCATAGGACGAAGATGGATTGCAGTTTCTTGAATCCCGGCAGAATCCTATCCACGTTCGACCTATCGACCCTTCACTACTTGCCATTTCCTTTAGCTTTCGCTTCAATACCAAACCTTACCAAAGAATCTTTAAATCCTCATTCGATAATATTGTTTAATTTTTAACAGAAACCTATCACTGTTCACGATATCAGATAATCGACCAACCGAAAAATAAAACTGTTTCGACATTTTATAATTAATGCAGTAAACCCTTGCTAAAACTTTATTGATAAAACCTAGGAACTCAAAATAAAGATCGTTTTATATTATCGAATAACAAAATGCTACGATTTCTTTGGAATAATATGTTATAACGTGATTAATGAATATATCTGTGATAAACCAAGATAGAATCAATTAAATAAGAATTTATTCTAAATTTTCACCTTTAATCGGAACATTCCGTCCAGGCGGATTGCTTCGAAGAGTGGAATTAGCGCGGAAGCTTGAATTGTTTTAACGTTAAAAAGAAAGCAAAGAAATCGGCCAAGAGGAATTATACGGTGGAGGCCAAATTTGGTTCATCGAAGAATGCAAATCTCGGAGGCGTTTTAATTAGCTGCCTTCCGTTCGATAGAAGGAACAGGATCTGCGATTCGAGTATAAATTGAATTTCGCCAAAGAATGAAAGTTCTTCGAAGGAATCGAATTGGGGACGAAAATAGGAAGTTGGAAGGGGGATACCTCAACTTGTCATCTCGTTAGATAAAAAATTCCATCAAATATTAACTGATAAAAAAAAACGATCCGACGGACATCATTAACCGAGACGCAGTTTCTTACTTGAGCCATTTAAAATTAATTCGCAATTCAAAATATCTCCAAAACAAATAATTTGAATACGATTTTTTAAATTTATTGCTAAGTCAATTCCTTTATAATAATTTGATGCGAAGTTTTTAATTTACTTTGTTCATAACGAGAAAAACAAGATTATCGTAATTAAAAGAGAGACCATCTACGTGCTTTCTACAGGAGCTCTGCAAATGAACAAAGTAAAGTGAAAATGGTTCTTTGAATGAATATTCTTCGGAATAGTCAACATCAAATGGAAATCACTGTGCTCGTGAGCGCTCATAATTTGAGCGTAACCCTCTTTTGGATTATGCATTATTCTTCAAAGTAATCGTATGGAGTATTAAAGAAATTCTTCTCTTAGTCGGCTTTTTCTATTTTTTTTCCCCTCTTCGTGTCCAAGTTCTGTCTTCGAAAGGTAATAAATAATTTACCTTTATCCTTTGGCTCGACCTAGGATGCGCACGATAACAAGCGACCGATAAGTTATTCAAGAGATACCGTCTCTTTCCCTCATT
Source organism: Polistes fuscatus (assembly GCF_010416935.1). Taxonomy (NCBI): domain Eukaryota; kingdom Metazoa; phylum Arthropoda; class Insecta; order Hymenoptera; family Vespidae; genus Polistes; species Polistes fuscatus. The sequence goes on along the minus strand of NW_025113162.1, from coordinate 3,555,353 downwards.
CTCTCTCTCTCTCACTCTCTCTCTCTCTTTGACTCGTTCTCCCTCTTCCTTAGAGTACAATTTCTATCACATATTGGAATTATGCATGAAGTGGTGGAAGTGGCGTGAGAAGAGGGAAACCCGTCGACCTTATCCACCCCCTCAACCTAGTGAATACCGTTTTGCCCTCTCATTTTCTCCTGTATCTTACGGTCTACAATGTTCGATGGATGGAAGAATTTGAGAGGACCATGGATCCATATACGTTCCGCAGAAAAAAAATCTTATTATGTTAGGTGCTTTTACAGATAGCTATGATGTATCCCATCTACCTTTTTCTTCGGAGATGAGACGATGATAAGAAGGAGGATATGTTTTATAGATAGGAAGGTGGAATAAGAACAATTTTTCGCATCAACTGAGGATCCAATGGACAAAAACGAAATATCTTATTTGTTCGAATTTTTTAATAATATCATTTACTGATGGAATAATTTAATTCTTTTTATATCGAATTTTTATAGATTTATAAGCTTTATTAGATATCGGTATTTATATATTGGATTTCTTGTCAGTTCACAAATTTTATCAATAAAAATAAAACTAATTTAAATAATTCGATTATTTTGTATTCTTTGCTAGAAAAAAAATCGATGTATTGATCCAATGAACAAGATAGATCGTAGTTTCCATTATTGCGTTGATAACTTAATAGCGTCTTTACATATAAACAGAAATAGTAACCGATAAGAACACGTTCGAACATTCTTGAACATAGCAATCAAATGAGTATTTGTTTAAGAGAGATATCGTTGCATGACTAATCTTATAATCGTATCCTGTTTTAATAAAATCGTAAAAAGGTCAAATTTCTTCCAAGCTTACAAATGCAATACAGTCGCGTCTTAGCATTCGAAGTGTACGGACGTTCAGAGTGTAGATCCGCGTGTTTATAACTATATTGTTTACATTTTATGTATAACGAATAAATTCGTTACCTGGTTGTTTAATTTTCAAATTTTTAACAAATCGGTCACCAGCTCATGGCAATAAACCTTTCGCATATCCTTGACCGGGATATGCAAACATCAACCACATTTCCACCATGGCAAAAGGTTACTACTCATAGGCGTGAGCATGCTTCTTGTAGCAATAAAAGAGCAAGAATAGATGATGATAACAACAATGTTCCTCGAAGTAATGGAGTACCCGAAACCGTTAACAGATTCTCCGTCTTAACTTCAAGTATAGTCACAGATTGCGATATGCCGCAAAACGAACAAGTGCAGAAAATACCACTACCTCCTCCAATTTACATAGATGACGTCCTTGACATTCAATCTTTAACTAAATGCCTAAATAATGTAGTTAAAAAAGATAATTACACCTATAAAATTAGTAATAATCAGGTTCGTATATTACCAGCAGATGCGGACTCCTACAGAAATATTACTAAAACCTTAAAAACATTAAATGCTAGCTTTCACACATTTCAATTAAAACAAGAACGTTCGTTTAGAGTTGTGTTACGTAACGTACATCACTCTGCTGATTTGAACGACCTGAAAGACGAACTAATGGAGCTGGGTCACGAAGTTGTAAACATCAGTAATATTTATCACAGAGCTACACACAACCCACTATCCATGTTCTTTATTGACCTTAAACAAAAACCTAACAACAACATGGTCTACAATATAAAAAAACTGAATAACACAATAGTCAAATTTGAATCACCACGTAAGAAAAAGGAAATTGCTCAATGCAAGAGATGTCAAAAGTATGGTCACACTCAAAAGTATTGCAATCGCAATTTTCAGTGTGTTAAATGTTCTGGTCAGCATGCTACGGCAGATTGTAAGAAATCTATAGATACTCCACCAACTTGTTTCCTCTGCGGTGCCAACCATACTGCGAACTACAAAGGGTGCCCTTCCTACCAAGAGATGTACAAAAAGACGTTTCCTACACCTAGAATAAGGAAAACTGTAAATATTCAATCTAATCTCGAAACCAACCCACCGGTAAACATTCAACGTTACGCCGACCAATCTATGTCTTACGCACAAGCCGTAAATAAAAATATACAAATATCAGATACTTCAAATCCGCAGCATTCAAATAACGTAAACAATAATAACGGCTCAAGTCTTACAGATTCTATAAGTAGACTAGAAAAACTCATCGAAAAACAAAGTGAACTAATAAATAAACAAATCGAACAATCAAACAATCTCATTTCATTATTAACGGTAATAGTAAGTAAGCTGTCGTGTACTAATAAATAATGAAGACATTACGCATTGCTCTTTGGAACGCTAATGGCCTAATGAAACGTAAATTGGAGCTGGAAGCATTTTTAAAATTATATGACATACAAATTATATTAATATCGGAGACACACTTTACGGTTAAAAATTATTTTAAAATCTTCGGTTATAAGATGTACTCCACGAATCATCCAAGTGGAAGGGCACATGGTGGTACTGCGATTCTAGTTAAATCTAACATAAGACATTACGAGCTTGCGCCATATAAACAAGATCATCTTCAGGCAACAAGTGTCATGATATATGACTGGCATTGCCCAATAGCTTTCTCGGCAGTGTACAGTCCTCCTAGACATACTATCAAAAAAGAAGATTTTGATAATTTCTTCGAAAGTCTAGGCTCTAGATTCTTAGCCGGAGGTGACTTTAATGCCAAACATAACATCTGGGGTAGTAGAATTATAACACCAAGAGGTAAAGCACTCTCAAAAAGTATCGAAACTAATAGATTATGTTGCATTAGTTCAGGTGAGCCTACCTACTGGCCAACTGATGTAAATAAAATCCCTGACTTGCTTGATTTTTTTATCGCTAAAAATCTATCTCCTCGATATATACAGGTCTGCTCTTCATTTGACCTTTCTTCCGACCACACTCCAATCATAGCAACAATAAATACAACTATTATCGACAAAAAGCCACCAATCTCCTTATACAATAGACTAACAAATTGGGATTTCTTCCGCGAAACATTCAATAATACTGTTGATACCACTTTACCATTGAAAACAACTGATGATGTGGACCATGCAGTAAACCATTTAACGCACAACATAATAAATGCAGTTCGAGCCTCTACACCTTCTCTGGAGTATATTTCTGGTCATGACTATCCTGCATATATTTTAAATAAAATTGTAGAAAAACGTAAGTTGCGTAGAAATTGGCACAATAGTAGATCTCCTGAGGACAAACGTAAACTTAATAAAGCTACCAAAGTGTTAAAAAAATACTGCAGAACTTTAAAAATGAAGGTCTTCAAAGTTACCTTCAGAACTTAACTCCTACTGCAGACTCTAACTATTCACTCTGGAAAGCAACAAGGCGTTTTACTCGTCCAATTCAAGACATTCCACCTATCCGTCAGTCCCAGGGTGAATGGGCAAGAAAACCAATAGATAAAGCCAATCTCTTCGCCTCCTACCTGGCAGATGTATTCAAACCGTCTTCACCTTCAGTACCTGCAGAAGATGAAGACGTCTGGACATTTATGCACTCACCTTTCCAATTATCTCCACAAATAGAACCGTTTACCTCAATGGAAGTCAAAGCAACAATTGCATCACACGTTAATCCGAAAAAAGCACCTGGCCTCGACTTAATCAACGGAAAGATGATCAAAGAATTACCAAAAAAAGGAATAGCGTATATTACCTCACTATTCAACGCCATTTTACGCCTAGGCTACTATCCTACTTCATGGAAAGTAGCAGTCACTCATTCACAAGCCAGGTAAACCACCTCACGACGTTACGTCATACCGACCAATCAGTCTCTTATCCTCTTTATCTAAGCTATTTGAAAAAATGTTCACTAATCGCCTACTAAATGTCTTGGATGTCCCTACTCTTCCCGACCATCAGTTCGGGTTTCGGAAATACCATTCAACAATTGAACAGGTCCATAGAATAACTCGTCAACTATCGCAAGATCTTGAAAAGAAAAAATACTGCTCCGCAGTATTCCTGGACATAAGGCAAGCTTTCGACAAAGTCTGGCACACCGGACTACTTTATAAACTTAAGAAAATATTTCCATATCCTTTTTTCCTGATCCTTAAATCCTACCTTACAGATAGAAAATTCATGGTTAAATATCAAAACCAATTCACTTCAGCTTATCCAATCTTGTCCGGTGTTCCACAAGGCAGCGTACTTGGGCCCATACTGTACACAATTTACACGGCAGATCTACCTACCTCGGAAGGGATAACTACTGCTACATTTGCAGACGATACAGCTCTGCTAGCATCTGAGAGTGATCCACGAAACGCGACTGATATTCTCCAACGTCATCTGCACTTACTAGAAAAATGGTGTCAGAAATGGCGAATCAATATCAACGAAAGTAAATCAGCTCATATAACCTTCACATTGCGCAGAGGCACGTGTCCCCCTGTGGTCATTAATGGGGTAAATATTCCTGTTAGAGACTCGATCAAATATTTAGGTATTATCCTAGACAAAAGGCTGACATGGAAGCAACATATACAAACCAAAGTAAAACACCTCAAAGAACGAGTAAGAAAAATTTATTGGCTGTTTGGTAGATCGTCTAAGTTAGATTTGGAAAAAAGCTCGCTATCTATAAAGCTATTCTAAAACCCATATGGACTTACGGAATCCAACTATGGGGAACTGCGAGTAACTCCAATATAGAGATTTTACAGAGGTTCCAATCAAAAACTCTACGAAACATATGCAATGCCCCATGGTACGTTACAAACGAAAGAATTCATCAAGATTTAAGAATATCTACAATAAAAGAAGAAATTGTTAGCTTCAGTGAACGCTACAACTCCCGTTTAGCCAAACATCCCAACCCTTTAGCAAAAAATTTACTGGAAACAAATGAACTAGTACGAAGACTAAAAAGGTTCTACCCTTCTGACCTTAAAACAAGATTTGAATGATTTAAAACATAGTAATATTATTTGAGTCTAATGTATTATATCTACACTCACCATTGTAAATCTTATTTATTTACATTTCATGTTATTACATCACGCCAGCCTAAAGTACTTATAATTCTCGTCGAGAATTGATTGTATGTTCTGTAATGAATAAAAAAAAAAAAAAAAAAAAAACAAATGCAATACAATTTGCATGATTGCAATATTAAGAAAGTTGAGATAATGATTGTATTTTCATAATTGTGAAAATTTTCTTAAGAGGCCGTGATTTCAATGACTTGTAATTACTAGGAAAGACATGTTTATATGGATGATTCTCAATACAAAGTTCCTACACTAGTGGCTATTAGCGCGAACATATACGAAGCAAGTTGGTTAAATAGGAGACTCTCGTTAATTACTATAGTAGTAGGAGAGTTTGACCGGATGTGCTGTTATCTCACTTTCGAGCCAAATCTCAGTAAGCGCTTCATTTTGGTTCGCCCAGCCACGCACCGAACCGTTCAACTAACATCCCGTTAAACGTTCCCTTATACTTTGCCGAGAGAATCGTAACGCAGGAAACTCGCTTTCGAATCAGCCTCGAAACTCGTTTACGACAGCGATAACGTTCAAACTGTAAGCGTCGGATCTTCCACTGGAAGAACAACGGCAACCTAATCGGCTAGTATTGTCTCTCAGTCGTGCTCGACCCTTTTCCCCATTCTTGTGTTCATGCGTGCGAGCTGGCTTTCGTGTAGCAAAACAATTAAAATTACTTGTGCACCACTTAACGATGTTGTAAATCACGAAAGGAGTGTACCACGTAGCTCGTCCTTAAAGTATAGTACAAACCCCTCCCAGTCATAAATGTCCAACCATACATTGAATCGTAACATCCGATCTTTTACTAACGATGCTCTTTCTTTTCGCTTTTAAAAACTTACGATTCAAATTAAATGTTTTCTGTACGACAAACAACCCGAAATTCTATAATGATTTTTGACGAGAAATCGATATCTATGCTTTCTATTATTTACACTTATTTTATTTCACAAAACTTTCTTATCATAAGAATATTTATTACATATAAATTTACACAACAATAAACGAGCACCAAATAAAACGCTGTTCACGTATTCTTGCATTGTAATCTCTTCTGAACAATTAGCTTAACATAGAACACGTAGAGCTCTTAAATTCTTTTAATGACATTGTACCAATCTAAAATGATCTCGTTTATATAGTTTCTTTTAAGCTTTGTCAGTTTACTTATCATTTCTAGTATATTTTATCGCTTTATTTATTATTTAGATGTATGTATGTATTATTACTATAGTACTGTTAAAAGAGATGTAGTTATTCGTATGGAACGTGTAAAAAAATGTTTTATATATATATATATATATATATATAGATATAAAATAACGAGTTCTTAGGATAAGAATTCATTTCAAAGATTCTTAATCAAATATTTCTTTTGATAAGATAAGAGTTGAATAAATAGATTCTTGATTTCTCTAAAAATATTACACAGTAATCCTAAACATCGTAGTGTACAGTTCACGTAAGCTTTAAGGAAAACAATGCGTTATATGATACTTGCTCAAAAGATTAGTAGGTAGAGAAAGATAAGAGTCGAAAATCGTGTTAACCTTTTAAAGATCGTTTTTCCGACGTGTGCATCTACAAGGAGTAAAGATAAAACCGACTTTCTTAGAAAGGAAATTGTAAGTGGCACGAGAGATCGTTCCACTTGTTATCGCCAAGAGGGATCTATGTTGCGTGCGAGTTGTAAGCTGTACGAGCGAATCTACGCTGTAGTTTCGCACCTCCGATTTCGTACAATAAAATTGATTAGCTACTTCGAAATTCTTCATTAAAATACAATTTTCCTTTTTTCTCTTGATACCATATTTTATTTTTCAGCTTTATACGACAGAACGAATTTTGTTCTTTCTTATTGCATACAAATATTCATTGTCTTAAGTGTTACAAAAAAAAAAGAAGAAAAAAGGAAATAGAACATCCAACAAGAATTTCAACCGCTACTATAAATTCATTTTTTAAACAGTAAAACCATCAAAAGAATTAATGAGTTTTTCAATAAATATATATAAAATTCATCCGTCATTTTGCAAAATCAGACTTATCTTCAATATTAAATTCTTTGTTAAAACATTCGTTCCATAGAAGACTCACTAATACGGCACAGACAATGGGGTTAACGTCCGCTCGTGTCTCGTCTCAGAAACCTATTTGAGGAAATCTTAAGACAAAGTCACGAGATCTCCTGTCAGATTTCTCATAAAGATTAAAGTAAGGTTCAAATAATGTAGTTCGAATTTTGAATAATTTGGAAAATTTCTCGAAGATTAAGGTATGCAGGACATTAATCGTTAAGACTCGTGTATGTGCGTTAGGATGTTTGTTTCTACATGTTCTGTGTGTGTGCGCTTTTGGAATTAGCATCGAATTAGCAAGAACGCTAATTCCTACCTACTAACTGTTCTCTGTGCCCAAACGACAATACTATAATACGATGGTTGTAACCAACGGCGAGACGATGTGTTTGTTTCCATTCGAGGATGCAGTTACCGCGGCAAACGAGCCTCGACAGAGCCGAAAGACAGGGTAAGCCGAATTTCCATGTTCCAAGACCTCCTCGAAACTACAACGTGCGCGAACATTGTTTGCCTCTTATATAATACTGTTTGAAGATACGAATAAAGACCAGTTAATGATAAAAGCAAAAGTTGTTGAAGAAAAAACATATCTCTCGCAGATTCGTATCGCGTAAGTTTACGAAAAGATGAGATTCTCGTAAATCTAGAAAAGAGAAGTAAATAATCTGTTTCCTTGAGAACTATATTAAAACATGATTTTGCTAATTACACATTTATATTAGTTACATTTTGTATAAAATGCGATGTAAATTTCAGTATTATGTAAATGTTTATGTATTAATCTCTTGGACAGAGAAAGAGTTAAAAGCATGCTTGGTCTTTACGTTACCGCTATTCATCAATTTTTCGTATCAAGAACTTATACGACGTTTATGTACATATGTTCGTGTATCTATATAATGATACTGTATATGTCGATATCTTAGGCGCCGAATACATTAGACTGTCTGCCATATCGACTATGCCAAAGTACAACGTATATGATGAGCACGATGGGACGTAAGCGCATAGCTACATCCGCCGCCATAAGAGTAGGGAGCAAGAAGGGTGGTTAAATATTGCCTGGTATACCGTTCGGTAAATGGGGAAATAAATAATTAATCGTTTACTCCGGAATAAGGAATCGACGATGTCTCTAGGAATATACCCAGAGACATATTCTTATACGTTGAAAACGTTTACTCTCCCTTTCCTTTTCAGACTTTTAAATATTCATATATTTTTTTCTTATTCAACATTAAGTCGTTCGATCGATCAATGTAACTCGTGATACTTGGAATAAAATTGTTAAAATTTACCGACATTACTGGAGTTTAATAATAAATCAAAATCTTATTTTTATCACCATTCTGATATTTCATTATTTTTTACGTATTATCGTAATATCTGCCATATCTATTTATTTATTTTATGTTTATATTTACGAAGAGAATTTTCTTTTTTTTTAGTACTAATGATAAGTCGACATGAATATTTCAAAAGGTTATAGTCTAACGTACATCGATATTTGTAATTAGATAAACTTAAATAAACTCTTTTTTTAAATCCGATTACAGTTTACTTATCATAAATCCTTATTATTTTGCTACGATTTAGAAAACATAAATATGTAAGAGGAATAATATAGAATTTTAATCGTAATTCTTTGACTATAAAATATTTTTATTCTATAAGATAAAAAATATCGTTTTGTCCCTTGCTAGGAATAAGACTCAAACTCGACATAAATATAAATAGATACAAATTATTGTATTTATAAGAAAGAATATATGATGCAATTATCTTTCGATCGATATCATAGTTTTTTTTATATTGATCTAAAAAGTTGAAAATAAAAGACACTAAAACGAAAGCACGATATGTCATACCTAATTATAGTGTTATAAATAAAATATTTGAGTTACTGTTTTAACTCTGTACTCGTTCTAATTGTAAGATTATTAGATAATTGGACTTTTATAATTGAACAACTTGATTTATTAAAAACGACACTAGTTTTCAATCAGGAACTTTAATAGTTACAGTACACGCTATTCTCACGGTATTTTTATTTACACGGTAAAATCCAATTTTAGTATATTTTTGGAACATGTATAGATGTGATTGGAAATAAAGCTTGTGTATTAGTATATGAAATAGAAATGAATTATAACAATCATCAGATATATTTTAAATCTATACAATTTAGTAAATACAATAATAAAAAATTGCTTTAAATTGATATCACGCATGTACACGAAAAGAAAACACAGATGTGAGTATTCTACATATCATAAGTATTGGTTGGTAAAATTTTTCGATGGAAAATTGCCACTCGACTTTTCAAGGATTAATAACGGTCGATATTCATTGAGAGGATATCCTGAAAAAGACTGAGACACACGAAGGACCGAACGGGAAAGAAAAATGAAAGCGAACAAGCAACGAGCAACGAGCGACGAGTGCAAGAGGAGCTACTTCGAAAGTAATTTGCTCGATGCACGAACGGGAGTGAACATGTAGAAGAAAGAAGAACGAAGAAAAAGAATGGGAGAAGAGGTAGGGGTTGTATGAGAAAGAGAGAGAAAGAAAAAGAATATAGAAAGGAAAGCAGAAAAGGAATTCTACACGTGGAAAGAGCAAAGCTCGATGACGGGTGCCGTACTGATGCGGAGAAAGGGAAAATGCAAAATGGCTTTGTAGAATGTTCTAATAAAAAGAGAGCCCTTGGCCCTGCGTCCTTCTCGTCGTAACACCTTCATTTCAAAACTAAATGAGGACGCAACCACGTCTGAATACGCTGCTGGGAAAATATAAACGGTCTCGGGTTTGCGATAAAGATAGAACTAAAGCCAGAGAAAGACATAGCGAAAGCGGCCTTCGTATTTTTCCTCTCTCTTTCTTTCCTTTTTCTCTCTTTCATTCTTTTTCTCACTTTTACGAATTTTATCGCGCCTTTCCGTGCTCGCAAGGAACGGGTTAGAGGTGCGAAAAATGTACGAATCTTTAGCTACGCCAAGAAAATCTCTGAGCTTTTTCCTTCTACTCGTTCGAGATATTTAAACATACGGCGTATTTCTCACGAATTTTGTCCGACTAAGAGATGAGTGGTAAAAATTACGATGTTTGAAATATTAAACTTTCAGATAAAATGAAAGATCAAAAGAATTTAATTGTATGTTAATAAAAATGTAAATTTGGACGAACACCTTTTCCATTATCATTTTCTTTTTCATCAATTGTCATATAATTCTATTACGTGTAAAGTTTCTATGAATTACTTTAAATGTATTTTTGAAATTGATACTACCATTTTCATGATATACAAATTCTTTGATAAAAAATTGAATATAAAAATAGATTTTATAGATAGGGCGACTCCAATAGTTTTTTCTGAAATTTGATTCTTTTTCGTTGTTATAATTTCTTTCTTTCTTTCTTTCTTTTTCCCTTTTTTTTTAAGGTGACGTCCACGTATATTCTACAGACGATTAAAGTGTCATAGCGTTTAGTGTTCGTAGAATAGCGTAATGAGTATTAATCTTACCGTAAACTTCGGCGTAATTTACGTCACTGTACGGTAGCAGGGTTGTGCCGGTGCATGCATTGGCGTAACGTTGCAGTCCCCTTCTTCTCCACTCACACTGACTAAAATAATCACATGAATGCCATTATGTCAGTGAAACTTCGCGTTCCGGAATAATAGCGGAATATAAATGCAAATGAAAATTATGAAGATGAGACCATTAGAGACGGCGCAGCATAGATACAAAATTGCCGAAAGTGTTAAAAGTTAGACACTCCTACCCTTATATTTTTTACCCTTTTCACGACCAAACCCCTTTTGCATTTGCGAGCTTTGAAACACATATCCTATTTCTATATAAAATTGGCAAAATGAATTTAAATTTATCAATACTCGTTACGCGTTATATTTCCTAACGGAATTTAATTTTTATTTTTCGATCTATACATAAATTTACATAAAAATATAATCACATTCTTTTCGCGATTTTCAAGAACTAGGTAAACCATTCTCTGTTATTAGACTCTCGTGTTATAGTTAATGAATTAATGTAAAATATAGTTGCTGCTTGTATTTATATTTGCCGTCACAAAAAAAATATAAGTTTCTTACGCGTTTAATTTATACCCTTCTGTAAAATAGATTATCATCAAATTTCTTTGCAACATTAATGTCAATATTTTACTTAAATTACTCAAGATTTTTTATTAATATTTAAGTGTAATACTACGTGATTTTACGACAAAAATAATTGCAAGGACATATTAATGTAGTTACGGAATTTTTTTATGAATTTTAAAATATTAAAGATATGTAAATGCAATATGCTATTTAAAATAGTAATGATAACATTGAAGTAAAATTTAAAAAGTAGGATAAAAAAATGATAATGGTTTAGTTAATTAAAAATTCAATCCATGAATCTATTTTCTCGAATTCTTTTAGAATTTCTAGATTAAAAATGAAAGAAATAAAAATAGAGATTCCCGTTCGGAAATGGAAAATGGTCTAACGTAACGTTTTTGTACGCCTAAGGTTTTATCTCGGTCGCATTAAACGATTCGTCCTGATCGTCGAAAATCATTGAAGATAAGGGGATCGCTTGAGTGTTCGTTAAATATCCGATGTATTTACCGACATCCCGAACTAAAATTTGATTACTCTCCTGGCACTCGTGACGCCACGAGACAGAATCGACGTAAATATCTTCACCGACGCCTCGTCGATCTTTTTTAATTCGATGGCTTATAAGCGATTTTTTTAACCTTTTCGTTCTTATCTTTCGATCTATCCTCCTTTGTATTTCCTAATTTTTTTATTTTTCTTATTTTTCCAAAATTTCATCTATTTGCAAAAAAGACATTAGCAAACGCTATCACAAAAGGCTTGAAACCTATACAAACCATTCTTCTTATTCATGAATACAAATTATGTATAAATCACTTTTTACGATTACCAACTAATTTAAGGTTAAATTAAAATCAGTATAAATATTATATATTAGTTTTCAAAGTTGATATTAAATATCTTTATTTAATAAATTCCACAAGAAGGTAATGAACAGAAATAAGTTTGCAACAAAGAAAAATAAAGGAGAATAAATCGAAAGTAGAAGTGACAGGTGAACATTAACGAATTCTAGGGTTTTTAATTCAAAACCTGAAAAACCGAGCAGATTACTAATCCTTGCAATTGAGGCCAATTTCCTTCTACTGAATAATTTACTTCTTAATTTGAATTGTTTTTCTCAGGGACCAAGTCTTTTAAGCGAAAAATTATTTCTAACAATCTTTATTAATTTTTTAAAAGGTTTCTCTCAACCATCAAGGGAAATTTTTGATTGGCTAGAAATTTCTTTGACATATTGATCATTTCTCTTTTTTACTCCAAATACAAAAATAATATTATTCACCTCAAGAAATAATTTGTAATAGATGGCATAATAATAACGATAGCTCGAGGGGAAATAAAATTTTCACCAAATTTTTAAATTTTCAAAAATGTTGGGAAACGAGAAAAAGAGAAAGAATTCAGCGATCTGAAAAAGCAACATGAACGCTATCTCGATGCAATATCGAGCAGTTGAATGAGAGAAGATTCGCACCCACGAACGAGATACAAGCGCCACTGAAAGTGCATTGTGTGCAACGCATGGCTATACACTCGGCCTCCGAGGTAGTAAATATTCTTCCTCATGCATTATTTAAGCGTGAAGTGTCTTGTTTCCTGCGTTACGCTACGGACTGGGGCGGACTGGGGCGGACTGGAGCCGACTGGGGCAAACTGGAGAGGGTTGAGGAAAGTGGAGTCAAGCCAGGAAAGGGTAGATGCCAATTCTTTACGGCGGTACTTTCTTTTGTTTATGTTACGAGAGTGAGAGAGAAATAAAGAAAGAAAAAGAAAGAGAAAGAGAGAGGTGTGCGGCAATGATATATGCGTACGAGAGTCACACGGTACACCTGTAGAGTCTGCTGGCTTACCCTTGAAAAATTGTATTTTTACCCTTACCAATAACGATGAGGTTCTATTTTCTTGACATACAAAAAAGAGGACTAATCAATTTTATATTGTTTTTCAATAGGATTTGATCTTATATTTTACAAGGGAATATGAAATACTTTTCGTGCTAGTAAATAATCACAATAATGGGAAATTAAAATGAATTAAATGGCATATGATTGATTTAATGGCAGATTTACGTACAGACGGATGCCTCGGGCTTTTAGGGAAAGGGGCTTCTATATATGATAATATAAATTTAATTTAATATCTCTCTGGGGTCCGGTATATAATTTTTCTTTTTATATTTGCAACTAAATTTGAATTTGGGCAGTGCATTTCTCACTTCATCATTTGCATGAACAGCTGAAGCGAGAAAATATATCGGGTGTCCGTATCGCTCTTCTACGTGCTTCTACCGTGCTCATATCGTGTTCGAATCGTGTCCAATCATGCCCGTATCGTGTCTGTATCATGTATCGTTTCCGTGCCGTGCTGCTCCATGCTGTGCTATAGTTTATACTAGACATAACTAGACGAAATATTGATGAAAATATAGGCACCCGTTTGATTTATATTGATACTATCTAAAATTTTTGTTAGGCTTAAGTTAAACTTATATAAGTTAGACTACGTTTACAACAGGGCTATATTTCGTATGTCTCACTGTAGATCATGCATGTACCTCCAATGTTACATCTCGGAGTGAATGTGTTAAAATCTTCATTTCTATTAAAAAAAATTCAAACTGTTTTTGTGTATTTGAACAGTGATAAATAACTGTAATAATTATTTCATTTCTCATACCTCAAAACCTAACAACTTTTACTTAAAATATTTCTTTATAAAACCAATAAGTGTAGAAATAATTGGTTATATTGTTTGAAATGAAAAATTGGGTGTATAGTGTATGATTGGTTTAAAGGAGTCCCCTAATTCGTAACACCTCAAGAATGTTAACTAATTATAAGAGCTAAATTCATTTTTGAATTAAATAATAATTATTAAATTTTTATTAGTTTATGAATTTTTCCGATAAAATTGATAATTTTTCTTTCTTGATATATTTTAATTAAGAAACACCGATAATTATTAATAATAAATATTGACAGGTAAGCTTCTGTTGTAATTACCTTTTACAATTATAATGATATAAGAAAAAGAAAGAGATGATAGAGAAAAGCACGAAAAAATTCTTGTTTTCCAATAAATAATAACTTGCGTAAAAATTCAAGAATAATTCTACTTCCATGTGGAAAAATATTTTCTTTCTTACATCCTCATTTTACTACCTATATATACTTTCTTTCTTTCTTGTTTCATTTTAGTCTCAAAGCAGCCTACCTATATATAAGCACATCTTTCTTTGACGCTGAATGCGACTATTTTGCGATTTGGTATTCGAATTGCGAGTTTCGAAGTCAGTCAGGATTTCTCGCACGTATATCGTCGCGAATTCACGCATCTATTTTTACCGAAGAATTCCAAAGTTGTGTTTCCTCGTGTCTTCTTTTTTTCTTTCTATTTATATTTAAAACGTGCTTTTGCATAAAGCGTAAAATGTAATATTCATATGATCAAAAAGAATTAAAAAATAAAACAACTACAACGTTAATTAAACGATCAAAAAGCCAATAGAGAGGCTCGCTGATATTTTTCAATAATCTTTTTCTTTTTCGTTTCTTGATTATTGACATATCCCTTAATCAATTAGAACCAAATCTACAGAGTTTCGTAAAAAAATTAATTGCTTTCGCTTTGCTTCAAAAATAATATTCCCAGTATTATCAAAAATACATGTAAAACTCATTAATAAACAAAAACACGTGCGCGCGCATGCATACGCATATCCCCAAACATTGCAAAATAAAAATCACTCTTGAAATAATTATCTTTTGTTTTGTTAAAAAATTGTAATAAAATCGCTGATCTTTTGTTATTTAAACAAAATTAAATTATTTTTCTTTTGTATATATTTCTCCCTTTCAAATAATTTTGATTATTAGCAAATAGATGATAAAAAATATTTAATAGAATATTGGAAGCGTTTAAATGAATAGTGAAAGAACTCGTACAAAGCACTAGCCAGCAATCTGGCCTGATCTATGCGTTATTCCGAATGCGCACTTTGCACTTTCCACTTCCGCCCACATCTCGGCCGATAATCTCACCCGACTAGTTTTCCCTAGCCAAATATTTGTACGGGCTGTAAGGCAATTTGATTAAAAGCCACGCTGCCACCGCCATCGTCGACGTTATCCTCGAGGTTGTCGTTAATGACGCAAATGCGACTTCGGTGATCAATCGTGAAGTAAGTTTTCTCACGACGTGCAAAATTCTCTAGAGTACGTTGGATTCTCGGAGATGCCAAACGACTTTTTAATAAATACTATGTTAAGATTTCGCAAAAGTTCACTTCTAAGTATCCTTCTTTTCTAAACTTTCGACTAATTTTGTTTTTATATTCTAATTGTATTCGTACCATTCCATTTCTATAATTCATGTCTCACACCTTAACTACCAAAATATGTTTTAAAACGTAAGTATCATAAATGTTTACTTGTGTTTTTATTTTCTATTCATCATTTCGTTTTTTTCTTAATCTTAATGTTTAAGTCACCAAAAATGATACTTAGGGGAAAATGAAGCAGATAGGTAACACGAAAGTGCACTTAACGATCAACGATTATATTCTTATTTGCCTTGGCCTAAAATAATTTATTCACGTTTATCTACCGTTGAAAAGCTTTTTAAATGGTATTTTTATGATATAACCCATTCGTAGGAATTTTTATTGAAACATCACATTTTGTTACAATTATTATAAAACATTTTTATAATCATTGTACTCAAGTTTTATCATACTTATGAATTCACTATTTTAAATTGTACACGTATAAAATCGATATTAAAGAAAATATATAATACATTCAAATTTAATTGTAGCTCGTGTTTCTATGGTTACAAATTATGGTTTCAAAGGTAACCAAAATCAATTGTCATCCATCAAGTGAACATGAAAAACTAGGAAATTTATACATATATATTTTCACGCACACCAATACAGTATAAATATTGAACGAATTGAAAGAGAAAGAGAATGAGAGAGAGAGAGAGAGAGAGGAAGGACGGGACACGCAAAGAATGAATGGATAAAATTTGTAAATCCATCAGCGAAAAAATAGACAAAGCGCGATCTAGTAGTAGAAAGTTGGTTGGTACGGTCAATGGTAGCTAGCCTCTTGAAATTTTGCGATTGGTTTATATTCACAAAAAGCATGGACGAAAGGGCGAGAGGGACTATAGAGAACGGGTAACACTTTGAATGAGTTGGCTCGAACGAGCCATTCGCGGCTTTATCTTATTACCGACGAGAGCCACCGCCGTATCGCTTCCGTCGTTCTCGTTCTCTCTCTTTCTCCCTCTTTCCTCTATTTATCTCTCTTGGAATCCAAAATGCAAATTCCATCTGTCTGCCTGCAAAAACGAGATTGCGTGCAGGGCACGGCGACGACGGTGAAGAGGAAAGCGTAATAGTGTAGCTTCGTGGGAAAGAAAGAGAGAAAGGGGAAGGGGAGGAGAGAGAGAAAAAAGAATGATTGAGAGAGAGAGAAAGTGAGAGAGAGAGAAAGATAGAGAAAGAGAAAGAAAAAAAGGGTTAAAAAGAGTATCGGGTGGGTTAGAATGCGCGATGGCCGCGAGCTTTCTGCGCCATCGCGAAATCGACAAAGCTGGCCTGGCCAAGCGGCAATCGAATTCTCGTTTAATAGACGAAAAAATTGCACCGTCGTTGCGCTCTGACACAAGGAAATTCCGTGCGATCGGACGAATCCGTTCCGACGCCGTTTGTACGTGAAATCTCGTCGATACGGTTTGCCACCCCCGCCAAACTTCTCTACCTCTTTACTCTCTTTTCCACGCTCCTATTCGTTACTCCTCGTCCCGATCTTCTCTCTTGCACGATTACGCGAAATCGTCGAGTGTTGTTCGTTCTTGATTAAAACGGGATTAATTTGGACAGTACGAGGGAGTGGATCGAATCAACTCGCTCGCTCGCGACTTTAGCTATGCGATAGAAAGCACGAAGTAGGAAGGAAGGGAAAGCGTGATTTGCTTTTCGGAGACAAGGAACGTCGTCAGAATCGAACGAAACACGAATTGCAGATTGTCCAACTTTAAAAGAACGGAAAATCGCGTTATCTGTAATTATCATATAGTAAAAGTAAACGGAAATATAGTTTTTATTTTTTAGAATAATAATTTCGATACAATATTTTTCAGAATTTCTCTATAAATAATGTATCCGAGTAAAATAAAAACCTTGTCTTATAAATTTCCGACAAGAAAATGAGATTTTAACGTGGTTCCAAGCTCTTCCGATAGATATTTCCTAAAAATATCGTACTAAAATGAAGAGTACAATCAAAATAAAGAAAATAAGAAATAATAAAAGAGAGAAAATATCGTTTTAATCTTTAGAAAGAGGCACCGTCTTATTGTCTCCAAGCAGCAAGCCATTCACACGAAGCATCTCTTACATCAATATCTTTCAGTGCTGTAGTGCAAACAAGTCTGATACCATGACCTTAGCTATTCTATAAAATATCAATCGATAATTCTTTCTTTCTTCTTTAAAAGATCCCCAAAGATTTGTCAGTCTACCGAGACTTCTTTACTCTTTTCTAACAATAAATGAAATACGCGAAGTTGCCTTGAGTAAAAAAAGAAGAGCTTTTGGTAATTCGGTTTTAAAGCGAAAAAAGAAAATATAAACGTGTATGGTTTATGATAGAATCTTTGATGCAATATGAGAAAAGAGAAAAAGTTCACCGAATACAAATATCAACAAAGAAACTGGAATATTATCTATCAGATATCAAATAGCACGAATTAACAAACGCTATCCTAAAAGACTTAGAATTTGGAAAAATATTTTTAAAATCCTTAGTTTTTTGTTCTTTCTCATTTAGGAAAGCATATCACCCAGATTCATCTTCTACTTTCCCATCTTCGTTGAATCTCTAAAATCAAAAATTTTCGTATTATCTGAACTATACCTTTTCTGTCTCTATGAACGATCGTTCACCATCCATTTGTCAGTCGACAAGTCTTGACTCCATGGCATTAATGAAGAAGGCAATAACTTTGAGAGCAAAGGATTTTAAAGAAGATTAACGACCGAACTTCGAATCGATCAGTTAACTCGGAAATCGCCTAGCTCGGCGTCACCTCGACGAATAACTTAAACATTTTAGTAGCTCACTAGCAATTCTTCGAATATAAATCTATCTTCGTGTTCTCGGCTGCACACAGAGACGAGCTCTACGCTATCGCGAGTTCTTTGCATAATTACGATTCGGCTCAGGCTCTGCCGGCTGTTCACCGCGGGACTGTGTACTTCTCGCATTATCTGAATATGTAAACCTTATTTACATACATTTTCTAGCAAGTTTTGTCGCGACCTCGAAACCATGCGCATTTCTACACCGCGACATTGTACACTTTAACAAAGCTCGAAAGCATGTTAGAAACTTACGTTTTACGATCCACTAGCTAATTTATCGTCGAAGAAGAGTGCTTCGATGAAAGTGGAAACGAATAAATTACAAAACGAAACTGCAGATTCAGATAAGATCTAAACTTGGAAGAAAGCACGAAACGTCATGAGCGTCGAGACAAGTTAAGAAGTTGTGAAAAAGAAGCATACTTAAGCTCTAAAAGTTTAGCTTTAAGTTTCAGATGTAATCTACTTTAGATTGTAGACAATTTATTGTACTTAACTTTCCATTCATTTTATCACTATCTATATCTATATCGTTTACAAATAATCGTTATAAAAAAGTTAGATACTATTTTTTTTTTAATGAAATAAGTAGCTGTACGTATCGATCAAATTATTTGGATTACTGAAGAAGTGAGAGGTTTTCTAACAAAATTGGAGAAACGTTGCACATGATGGATACCATTGAAAAGACAAATTCAATCATGTCAGAAAAACAATGCTAAAGTGATTGTTATTTCATGAGAACGCAAGCTATCGTGCTCGTACTTGACCTATTTGTAGAGACACTTGAAGTAATCATCAAACTAGAACAAATCTTTAGAACGCAATAACGTAATTTTCGAGAAATATACGTAACGTTAGATATCTTACAATTATTAAATGCATTTGTTCTACCTTAAAGAGAGTTACATTAACCATTATTTTAAATAGACCTACTTTTTTTACAAAACAATTCGAAACGTTCAATATAAGAATGAGTTTTTTGGAAAATCGTTATTAAAGAAAAAAGTATAAATCTCATCGTTTAAATTTCGAAGAATGTGCAATATTTGCTTTTTCATAAGGAACATATTGAAACATGACTTTAAGGATCAGATATAAAGATTTGTTCGTTTTAATAAAAGAAAGTTCATACGACATTGCATTTCATTTCGATTACATGAACTTCGCAAAGGATATTCTTAAGAAAGATCTTATTGTACATGTACCATATTTTCAAGGAAATCTTTTCGAGGATTGCTTTCCTCGAAAGAAAATGAAAGAAAAGAATCCAAAGATCATTTATGATATTAGATATTATGAATGGGAAGAAAATATAGGTATATAAGTTTTAATACTTATTTTTTTTTATATAATTTCTCGATGTAATAAATCTCAAATGTATTTTCTTAAAATCTATTTAAAATATATTTTTTCGGATCCTGAAGAGAATTCTCTTGTATAGAAAACAATAGGTCAATAATGATGACATTTAGAGATTCACGGTATCAAACGTCACAGCTCTGCATTAGAAATTTTATAGATAGACAGCGGCTTTAGAATCGTAGCAGTATGCACGAAACATTAAATTTTAGTATTCTTGGATTTGTATCAAACATCTGAGCCAAGAGCCGCTTTAATATACCGAAGGATGAATGTAGAAGCCAAAGTGACGATAGCAAGCAGCAAAAAGGTCAAAGGAATCGTATTGAACTCAACTTTGACCATCTTATCTCTTTCTTATTTCCCAGTATCTATTTCCTCTTTTTTTCTCTCTCTTACTGCTGCTACTTTTACGGTCGGCTACTTGAAAAGTTTTCTTGATTTTCACGACGCGACGCTTGTGATAAAAGTTCCCGTTATACCGACGACTTCAACATCATGGAATATCAGCTTGAGATCAGCTTATGATATAAGAAAATGATTCTTTAAAATTTTTTCGAAATTGTTTGATTTGCGTATTTATTAAAATCAAAAACGAATTTTCTCCCGATCGAATACTGTCGATCGAATATTATCGATCGAAATTCTGTAAGAAAATTATATAGATCTGCTGATTAGTTCTATTTTTTGTCTAAATAATAAAAAACCTTATTATTTACTATTCACACGAGTAAATTATGTAAATATACATATTTTCATAATAAGGTTCTACTTGTTACACTAAAGATGTAGCTTAGAGCAACTTTTAAATGCAATTTACAATAATGTTACATCATGCAACGATTTTTATGCGTCAAGATAAAAATAAATTTTTTAAGAATATTTCATTTCCACGCCTTGGTGTTATCGGTTGAAATTTGATGTATCACGCACTTTAACCATTTGATATATTCCACATTTTTACATAACGTATTTTTAAAACAAGGTCGATTTGATATAAGCATCAGACAGGAAAACGAAAGAATAATTGTCATGAATGCTACACAGGAGGAATATTGAACCACTTATTCGATAGATAAATATATAAAAACGTTTGACAAAGTAAAAGATAAGGTAGATCTGATCATTAAGTATTATATAATGCGATGTAGTATAATTTTTAAAATCGTGAATATATAAAAGAACATATCGATAGGAATACAAATTTCACCGAAATTTCGCAATTTTCAAGCTTGGAAATCTTGCTCTCTTGGGATTGTTCTTTGTTGCTATCTTATCGATGCTTTTTACGAAGATAATATATATTTCGAGAGAGAGAGAGAGAGAGGTTTTTCACTTTATCATAAGAAATCAAAATTAGGCAAGTCGCACATAATTTCCCAACAGCAACTACAAAAAAAGAGAGAAACAGTTGCTCTTTTCTTCAATCTAAAATCCCTTTGACGCATTTTGAAAGGTCATTGCACGATGATGGAGGTAGAGAGTCGGTTAGAGTGAAAAGTGGATCTACGTGTTTTCCACGTGAAAGAGAAGAAAAGGGGTAGTATCGTCGGCCACATGTCGATCGTAAATCATAAACGTCGGACAATGTTGAACCTTTCATTCATGCTTTCATCATCACCATCCCTGCTACTCATGCACATTCGACGAATAAAATCAAGTATAAAAAAAAACCACAAGAAACTTCATAGATTTTATTCCTCTTAAAGATTTTTTACCTAATTATCAAAGTGCAATTTTTAATCATTTAAACATATGTTAAATAATCGTCGAAAATTCATCAAATTTATATTTACTTGAGTAAACGATTACTCTAACGCATCTATAATTGCAATACATTCGATATATATAGTTGCAGTCAATCTTTAGAGAGAAACTGTCGACTGAAGGATATCCCTCGTGTATTTCCGATAGCATCTCACGTTTCTGCCATTAGTTCACATTAAACTAGACGATTCTTGAATTGATCTGATGTTACTTTCAATACGAACTTTAATAAATAATTCATCTTAATCTCATCTCTTGATTCTCTAATAATATCCTGTTAAGTAGATGAATATTTAATTACAAATACGATCAATATTAAAAATAAGAATATCTCATATAATAATTTAATAAATCCATGTAAAGTATATTAAATTACATTCTATCTAAAGAAGAGATACTTAGCATCGAAATATTTACTGAAACTGTGTCGATGAAATTAAAAATATCATAATTAACGTTAAAAATGTTATGACGAAAAATATTATTGATATATTATAAAAAAAGAATATCCATCGCGGAAATACTATTTATATAAATATTATTTTTATACATTAATTCGGTGCACATCTTACTCCTACTTATTTTATTTTATTATAAGATTATAAAACTACGCAAAGTATGCACAGTAATATGTAAATATTGTAAAATGTAAATAAATAAATAAAATTTTTTATACACAAGCACTCAAATATAATAAGATATCAATTACTTTTCTCAACATGCCTTATATAATTTGCATAATTTACGAATATAAAATGTCGAAAATTGGAAAATATCAACGTTTTAAAAAGTAAAAAGACATCATTAAACATGCCAACACTTTGCCTAGAACAATGTGACATATTACTGTTAAATTCCATTTTTTTATCTAATTCTTGGATAATATAATATTTAAATGTAAATTTCAGGACAAAAAGTAGGTCCGTAAACCAATTCTCGAAGAAGAAAGACGATGATAACGATGTTGGCTGACATTAATTGTACAACTACTACTTTAACATCGTATGCAAAAGGAGACGACGTAGCTATCGTTGTCTCGTCTGAAGTTATCCGTCAGGGTGCAAAATAAGTGCTCGGTAGCTCATCGTAAGACGAACCGCCATTTGTTATGAGCGTTGCATCCTTAAGCGCCTCGGGTAACTCGATCTACCACTGTTAACTCACCCCTTCTTTATTCTTTCTCTCACACACTTTTTCTTTCTTGCAAAAATAAAAGCCTCCAAATAATCGGTCGACTTTTCTACGAGACATTGCCAATTGTCGTAGAGTTCGAAGCAACGGAAGGCTTTTCCCCTTTCTCCAGGCCAACTCTTTTCTATCCACGTTTTTATACCTTCTTTTTTCTTTTTTCTCTCCACTCTTACCGAGCGTTCGCTTTTTGCGTGTCTCTGAACGTTTCTCTTTTTTTTTTATTTGTAAAAACGTGGAACGTCGACGAAAGGACGCTTGCCAATCTTCTTTCTGTTCTGTGCCACCCAGGAAACGTTAGCTAACTTCGTTATCCAATGTCAACTTTTTTTTATCATCTATTTTGTAAAATTTTCTACATGCTACTCGACATAAAAAGAAAAAAAAACGATATATCGTATTCTGGTTCTTTCCAATGCGTTTTAATGCTCGTTGAAAAAATGTTATGTGTTGAATTGATAAAAGAAAAAGAGAGAAATTTAACAAGAATTTTATTCGAATAAATTATTTATATCTAAGCAAACCTTTAGTATGGAAAGCATAAAACTTTAAAATGTGTTACGTGATATTTGATATCGACATACCCCATAAATATTAACATTTACAATCGAATAAATGAAAAAGGAATGGCGATTAATATTCGCAAAATAGGAAATTATCGACCCTATGTACATATGCTACATATTGCACAGTAATTATCATATACTGCGGATGGACGTTAAACACCTTTCGGTGTTCCATTTGATAACGTTTTTCCGGCACTTAATAAATCCCCCAAGACCGTGAGGATTATTCTAATGATTTCTAATCCTAACGGAGAGTTTTGGTTAAACGGAGTTTCCTACATCCCTATTGCGATATTTGAATAGGATTAATAACTAACTACTAGGAAATTAGTATTTATGTTTTATCGATAAAACGCGAGTGTTTCATTAACAGAATCTATCTACATGGAATTTAAAGTTCTATTTAATTGACGTTCATTAATTTGTAATCCGCACGAAGGTTCGTTAAATCGACGGAAAAATAATGAACACTAACTAAAAAAACCAGTCAAATGAAAATATATTTCCGAGCACGTTCGTTCCACATCATCGTTGATGAACGAACTGTCTGAAAATGATCAATTTTCCTGTCTGCTGTTTCTAATTCCGGATTGGTCATGAAACTATTAGTTCTCTTATTAATTTAATTTTTTACATATTCGATTAATTTACGAAACAATGAATTATAATTAACAACTAGATCGTTACGAACGTGCTTAAAATCAAATTTAGTATATACAATAATAGAAAGTTAATTAAAAACGATTCAACAAAATTTTCAGCAAAACACGTTTCCTCGGTTATTGAAATATTTTTTACCAAATGTTCATTCTCAAATGAACAAAAAAGCAAGTCTCAACAAACAAACAAACAACACGGAATCATTTGCTTTACTTTTTCATAAAAAGATTTTTTGTCGTCAAAAAATATCTCAATCGACACATTCTCTTATTTTCTTATCGCTCACACACACGCATAATATAGAAACATACTAAATTATAAATCCATATAATATACTCTTTCTAAAGCTAGTTAGCTTATATAGGAAAGGTAAATTTCATTTTATGATACTAATTGAATATATCGATCTAGGAATAAAATCTAGTGAAAATATTTATGCAATTCTATGCGACTGAACAAAGTAATTCTAAGTGTGATTAACAAGAGCTAACATTTTACAGTCTTCGAACTTAATAAAATTCATCGTAAGGTCAACTAAAATTAATTAAATTCCGCGTGAAATTATCAGCTGGAAAAAGACTCAATATAGACGAGGGTAAGACTAACACTCGAGACTTTTCACTCCACCGTACTGTAGTTCAGCAACAAGTTGCGTTGAGTTTGTTTTCTGCGTCTGCGATTTTGTGGCCCAAACAAATAAAACCAAAGCTAAAGTAAGTAAAGAGCTGATCTTCGAAAGCAAAACAAAAAAGAAGAAGAGAAAAAACAAAATTTCCGTCAAGTTTGGCCAAAAAGACATTCTCTCTTCCAGCAGACGTTCTGACCCTTTAATCTTAGAAGTCGATTGTACCGCACGTAGGGATCTTGTAATTACTCCCGTGAGCGTTTCCACCCATATCCACACTTCTATCTTTCGAAGAAAGTCTCATGAGCATCAGCAACGTGTGGACAAAAACTACTTCCCTCTCTTTTTCTCTCTTTCTCACACTCACTCTCTTGAACGCATATACATATACATATACATACTCTTTGATAACGCTATAGTAGAAAGACGGAAGGGTGAGTCGATGGATGAACGAAGGCTAGAACACGGTAGTTGTGATAGTGGTAGTGATGCTTCTGGCGATAGTGATGGTGGTAGTAGTGGTGCTGGTGGTGTTGGCGGTACGACGTGACCACCCCCTATATCAAAGGCCTTGGCACTTTGCCACGTCGCACCGCATAATGAAGCAGCACGTTAGGCTTCGGTCGTGCCGGCGCCGACCGTCGTGTTTTGCTTCCCGAAGAATGGTTTATTGTACAGTACGACCCCTTTTCTATCCTTCTCTCTCTCTCTCCCTCTCACTCTCCCTCTTTCTCTCTTTTTATTTTTTATTCGTCTTCGTTTATCTACAATTTCGTCATCTGCAACAACTTGTTCTTCGATTTCTTTATTATTTCAATTTATATGATTTGCGTTGTGCATTTAGAACAGCAAACATGCCTTTCTATTTTTACTAGAAAAATTTGCATTTTTTTCCAATGTTACCAATTGATCGTTAACATTCAACCATATGTTTAATTAATTTGTCCGCAGATCATGTTAATAACTCGACAGCCCTACTATATTAAACATAAAACGCCAATTGGCAAAATCGAATCGTAATTCCATCGTGTTTGAATAATACCAGCAATAAAATGTTCTGCACGATTGGATTTGTTGGAATTCATATGAAATCGCTAATCATTAGTCAATGTACGTTTATAGAGTGTAGAATCTGGAAATTTGTATAATCGTATTTATGATCAGTTAGAGAGCAATTATGATTTAACAATAATAAGTATACTTTCATCCTATTGCTGATATATAATTTACAAACGGCTTAATAAACCGTTTTGCAATCTTTTTTCTTTTCGAAGGATTATCTAGAAAACTTTTAAAACAAATATTTTATAAATTAGTTGATCAAATAAACTGCGTTAGTGACTTTAGACTTTTTCTCTTTTCCAATATAACTATGGTCGATTTATTTGAACAAAAAAGTACTCGTTTGAAAAGAACACAAACTACAATAGCAATTTTATGCCACCGTAAACTTATTTGTGACGATATTATTGATGCAATATTTCGTAGGGGTTAGCACTATGCGAACAATAGCCTGTTAGGTTAAGATAAGGGGGTAAACGAGCGGAGAAGCCAACGAAGAGAGTGTGAAAGAGAGAAAAGGAGAAAGTAAGAGAGAAATGAGAAGAATCAGCTTAATGAATCTAAATCTTACGTCGCGTCGTGCGAGATTCCCCTTGCTCCTTCTAAGAGATACGTAGATGAAGAGAAATGAAGATAGAAAGACAGACAGGTGGATTAAACTTTCTCAAAACCTTACTGCTGTGTCTCCGACGATACTCAAAATGCAGACGACGTATTTACCATCTCCTATGACTTTCCTTTATCTTTCCTTTGACAGTCGTAATTATACATAAGACTTTAGCGTTTGTTTTTAACTCAAAGAATCTGTGATATTGCATCAATTGTAGCAAAATATTCCTTTTACCCGTAATCTTGTTTTTTTAATTGATTTTATTTTCCAGATCGATTCGACAAATATTTATTTCAAGCTAGGATAAAATGAACAAGTGGTTGAAACTTATAACAATAATGAAAATCTTCTAAAAGTATAATAAATATTTAGAACAACTATATCTGATGTTTTAAATTCGTGATGAGCGTCTGATGCTGAATGAGTGAGATCCTGTCTACTTGAGTCTAGTACTCTGATGATTCAGATGAGATAAAAGAAAGTTATAAACTTGATTATCAAGAAGATAAAGTCATGAGAAATTCATAACGTTTAAGACCCAATAGAATCTAATTTTTTCTCGATCTTTAGAAAATCTACTGTCAACAGTAATTATTGAAAGGTTAGTTCATACAGATCAGATATCCTGTACCATTCATTTTTAGATTTTTCAAGACAGTTATATTAGTTGAATCTTTTGAAGTTCAATTAAACATATAAATTCAATTTCAATGACAGCTCTTAATTCTTCCGTACTTTCAAATAAAATTAAATAAAAGTCTCGCTCGAGACTTATAAGCTGTAATTTTATGATTATAATTGCCTATTTAAAAATAACTTGTCTAGATAAGTTTATTTTGTGAAATCTTTATAATAAAAGTTCTATGTATATGTATTTAATCTAAAAATATAATCTACTGATGTACAATATGTTATAAAAATATAGTCTAATAAATTGTCCATGTCTATGAGTATGTTCGATAAAACATTATTTTTCATTATGGAAGTAGGATAAAACATGCGAGAAAATAGATATAACAGTGATCGATAAGTATGGAATTGCACGTATCGTTATATAGCGTCTAGTAGCACAGACGGAATATACTTTGATCTACTTTCTTAGAAATCACCCTTAAGCCAGGTCGTCTAGTGTATCGCTATACGAAATGTAGGTAGGACGTTGTATGGGAAAACAAAGAAGCCGTATGGTTAGGATGAAAGAATACGAATGAAAAAAAGGAAGAGAGAAAGTGATAGAGATACGTTCCGCTTGTACAAACGTAGAAACGAAATTCCCGCTTGTCTACGTATTTCTCTATCCGTGGGTTATATAACCTCTGAACCGAATGTTTCGCGCAGATTACCTGTCAGGATACGTATTTCCCACAGGCGAGAAGATTTTTCCCGTGGGAAAGAAAGAGAAAGAGAAGAGAGATAGGAAGAGAGGAGCCAGAAAATCTTTCAATGTGGCAGGCAAGTCCTTTTAGAAACTGAACACATTACTCTTCCCCGTCAGCGTCCTTTTTCGCTTTTAATTTCTCATAAGGAGAATGAGTAGAAGGAGAAGGAAGAGAAGAAGGAAGAAGGAAAAGGATGAAGGTAAATGGGTGATGGTAGAACAAAATGTAAGGCGCGATAAAAGACTCAACAGGAATGGTAGTGCAATATGTGCATGGCAACAGTATCCCGAACAACCAAGAGACTACGTTCCATCTCCTACTCTGCCTCTGATAAAGAATCTTAATTTGTTTTCAACCTTTTCTCTTTTCTCTAGAGAGTCAACTACCGGGCATGATAAACGAAACAGAGAAAGAGAAAGAGAAAGAGAGAGAAAGATTAAAGTGTCTGAGAAAATGTTCTATATTTTAATCATTTCTATATTGTCCCATCATTAAAAACAAAAGTTAAGAGCAATGATATTAATTTAAAATGAATCCACAAACCAGATATCCTCGTTAGAAGATTCGCGTTTATCTGTTTACATTAAAGATTATTTGCTAACATTTGTTTATACATAAATATGAATGAAATATATACAATATTTTACCTTTTTTTTCTGAAGCGATAAAATATACTTATCTTGTGATACCGAATTGATTCGATAACCCGTATGAATAGAGTTCATTTATCGTTCATTAAAGACGCTGCGGATATTTGATCAGTCAAACAACAGACATGGAGCTCGTCACTTTGAGTCAAATTATTATTATTTTTGTTTTTATCACGTAAGTATTTTTATTATCTTATATAAAAAACTCAATATTATCAAAATATTTATACAATTATGTCGTTGCCAAATGTAAAGAAACAAATCGAAAAAATCATGATAATCTACAATCTCGTTTAAAATTAAAATCTCACTATTTTAAAACTAGCTTGCACTTTACTCAAACTATTTAATATTAATTAGATTTGGGAAAGATCTAACAGAAAAGGGAAGACCGCGTCGCAAATTAAACTCCTTGAAAAATCAGATTTTATTGAAATTACAGTACGATCGATGCGCGATAAAATACTTTCTAGTTCGAACAACTTTCTCACTCTCACACTTTCTTTCTCTCTCTCTCTCTCTTTCTTTCTCTCCCTTTTTTCTTTTAGATCCACACAGGGGAACAACTTGTCGGAGGAGAATGAGGAATACCTGAGGTTTCCACCGAACTTTCTCTTGGGTGCTGCGACAGCAGCATATCAAATCGAAGGAGCTTGGAACGTTAGCGGTAGGTCTTTTAAATTCAAATCTGTCAGTCTCCGACTACATCTTCGAAACTTTTCCAACTCGTCTTTCTTCATTTTTCTCTTTCGTATTTTCTATTTCTTCTGCCATACAAAAACATAGACAAAGGAGAAAGTATTTGGGATCGATTCTCTCATGATGGAAATGGCCGTATGCTCAATAATGAGACCGGTGATGTCGCCTGTGATTCGTATCATAAATTTAGAGAAGATATATCTTTACTGAAACAAGTTGGAGTAAGTATACTATTATAAATATATTGTTATATAATTGAATAATGAACATTATAAATGACTTTTGCCGAAATCTCCAGAATATAATTATTGTATTTTTCTTGATTTTTTTTAATATTAATATTATGCTTTACAGGCTGATGCCTATCGTTTCTCCTTAAGCTGGCCACGAATATTGCCAAATGGTTTCTCTAACAAGATTAGTAAGGATGGTATTACATATTACCATAACCTTATTGATGAGTTGCTGGCTAACAATATCGAACCTATCGTAACACTCTATCACTGGGATCTTCCTCAAGTATTAGAAGATGCTGGAGGATGGTTAAATCCGCTCGTAATTGATTGGTTCGTAGACTATGCTAGAGTTGCTTTCAAAGAATACGCTCCAAAAGTAAAAAAATTCATAACGCTGAACGAACCATCGGACAACTGTATTCATGTTTATGCTATGGGAATTCACGCACCCGGTAAATTGTCTTTACATGGGATTGGAGAATATATTTGTGCGGATAACATGTTGAAAGCTCATGCTAGAGTTTATCGAATGTATCAGAATGAATTTAAAAACATCTACAATGGTTCATTGGGTATCAACGCTCATTCAAGGAATTTTTATCCAAAACACGAAAATGATTCAGAATCTGCAGAAATAGCATTTCAATTCGCTATTGGTTGGATGCTTCATCCTATATATTCTGAAAAAGGCGATTATCCTGATATAATGAAGAGAATGATTGCTATAAAGAGTCAACAACAGGGATATCCACGATCTCGATTACCCGAGCTTGACGCTAATTGGATAAATTATATTCGGTAAGTAATTAATATTCAATGTTAGTCAAATATCTATATTTTCATTGATTTTAATAATTATGTCATTCTTTTAGCGGAACCTCCGATTTTATTGCAGTAAACCATTATACCTCTGTAAGAGTCGAAAAAGGAAATGAAGAATTAGAACCTTCGTTTTTTAACGATCAAGGATTAATACAAGACCAAGATCCTACTTGGGAAGGTACTATTTCTTCATGGCTAAAGGTAAATTTATCTAATCTAATAAAATTTATAATAGTTTCAATTTTGAAAAAATTATATTTTATAGAAAAATGCACGTACTTCTACAAACCCCATACATCTTATGCCTCTAATAACAATACAAATAACAGGATTTTCTTTAATTTAAAAATAATATTCATATTGAGAATCTAAAATATTTTTTGTGAATAATTTAACAATATGTTATTTACATTTAGATTATTCCAGAAGGATTTGGTATAATTCTAAGAAAAATAGCAGCGGAGTATAACAATCCACCCATATATATTACAGAAAATGGTGTCTCCGGTCAAAATACACCTGACGATGATCATAGAGTGACTTATTTTGAGAAATATTTAAAAGAAATGCTTATTTGTATATATCGCGATAAAGTTAATATTAAGGGTTATCTCTTATGGTCTTTCCTAGATAGTCTCGAATGGGAACGTGGATATGGGTAAATTAAAATCTTTAAATTGCAATAATTCAACTGTTTGTATTAAATTAATTATTACGAAGTAATTTAAAAATTACACAACTAATACAGCTAATTAATAATTTATTAGATTGATTAAAGTTATACTATTTTGCAGTGAACCATTTGGAATCGTTTATGTAAATTTCACCGATCCAGAAAGGAAAAGAACTTTGAAAAAGTCTGCTCATTGGTGGCAAAAAGTAATAAAACACAGAAGTTTACAAATAAATCCCCCTTCCATTCGTATCATGCCATGAAAATGTAAATTCCATAGCTGATTTATAAATCTTAATAAAGGAGAGTATATTTTAAGATAACCATAGAATCAAATTTAATGTTTAAATTGAATTGAAGAAACAAGAAAATCTATCCTAAACTAATAAAATAAACAATAGAATATACAATTTTCATGAGTAACTCCTAAAAAGAAATTACTCATGTGCTCGTCAATAATTTAATTAAATAATTACAACCAGTAACTCGTGCCGATTAGGACCTTTAATCCTCGGCATGATTAAGCACCAGAGGGACTTTAAATTTTTTGACTCACTGCGTAAGAAGTTCTACGATGGCTCCAAAACACTCCTACTTCGCAGCAAGTATTGTAGTCTGACGATCGAAGAGTTCCTCGATTTGGTATTGAAGAAAATCCATCGAAGATCCATCGAAGATCCATCGAAGAATTCACTCCACATCTTTGAAAAGTAAGGAAATCCATCGTCTTATCTGTAACATAAGATAGAACATAACGATAAGTTATCTGCAATATAATCCAAAATAATATTAAAATAAAATCGAATAAAATGTTAATAAAAATGAATACTTACAACGCATTCCAATGGGATGAAGTTCAATTGCACCATGGCGATGCACCTCGCGTGAATCTAAAAACGCGGTATAAACGAAAGTAAGAAACTATAGATGAGTTTCTTATTGCGAAACCGAAATTAAATTATACGGCGAACAACACTGACTTTAATTCGCGTTTGATTTTAATTTGTTTTACGCCCGTTCACTGATTCTACAACTGCTTCCAAAGACTGCTTTGCACACAGTCAATGCAAGTAAAAAAATCTTCATTGATGCACTGACTCTAATACGCGAACAGTCTGTTCGACTGTTTTAAAATAAAAATACAACTTTTGTCGAACAAAATCTAATGCAATTACTGCTTTGGTCGCAGTTAATTTAATATGAAAAATTTCTAATACAATCGCGTAACACAAACGAATTGAAATGAGCGAACGAACGTGCTTCTAATCCGTGATTTTAATTTTATTTAAACGATACAACACTCCCGAATATTGCTTCGTGCACGATTGCAATCTGAAACAGAAATAAAAAACAATACTATTAATATCATTACTATTACTGAAAACAATTAAAATGTTTGTTGAATTATTAAATACAAAAATATACTCACTTTGTATCTTCATCGATGAATGCACGATGGGTCTCCTACCCTTAGGATGACGATGACGATGACCATGCACCAACACTGATTCTACAACTGCATTACATGCAGTTAATTCAATTAACACTAGATTAATGGACTAACAATAAACCAATTTGACTCATATCAAATTTCTTTGCTACATATACTACATATATATAAAATTTTAATATTATTTTTTTAAAATATATGTTGATTTTTAATACCATAATGAAATATATGTAAATATTAATTCCTCCCCTCTACCCATTTCTTCATGCAAATAATTTTTGTAAGTTTTTAAAAAATAGTAAATGAAACAATCTAGTGTTAAACGAGTTTCCAAATGAATTTAATTAATAAATTGTAACACTATTCCAACGATGATCTGAAACAAAAATAAAAACAAGATTATATAGACCATTGATATAAAAACATTATTATAATTATTGAGAAAAAGTTTAATATAAAAATTGACTTACGTTTATTCTTCAGTGATGAATGCACGATGGGTATCCTACCCTTAGGATGACGATGAGCACACGTTTAAACCGAATAAAAGAAACTTACGGAGTTTCTTAACCGAGCAAACGAAACTTTTACATACGGCGTACAACACTGACTTTTTTTACTTTCCGATTCTTTTATATTTTATTTTATCGATGCAACACACGAGTACTTCATTGCCTAAGCGCTCGATTGCAATGATGTTCTGAAACAGAAAAAGAAAAAGAACAATTAATATCATCGTTATAATAAAAATCCATTAAAGTTATCATAGAAGTGTTTGATAGAAAAATATACTTACTTTTAGTCTTCATTGATGACTGCAGGATGGGTATCCTACCCTTAGGATGACGATGAATAAAATAAAGTTAAATAAAAAATTTGCAAAGCTGAAACATACTAAAAATTATATTACAATATTTCCTGGAATCATTTCTAAAAACACAGTACACTTATATTATAAAAATATCAGTAAAAATATTCATTAAAAATCTTTAAAGTTTTCTAAATAAAACAAAATTTGTATTAGCAAACTCAATAAAGAATAACCTAAAACATAAACCTTCTTTTATACTGTTCTATGTAATAAAAAAAACTCTTGAAATTATTTAAATTAACACGAGAACGTTATAAATAAAATTATTCAATAGTTTAATACGTAGTCACTTTTGCCGGTCTTAACTTGTCAAAGGACGGAAGAGGAATGAGCATCTCTCTCTCTCTGTTTACCTTTGAAAGTAACGTATTTCGACTGTTATTGTTTTTATCTCATTGTTAGCTCGAGCAGTGCTGAAAAACACAGAGACGTATTAATACGTGTTTATATGCCTAATGTTTTGTTTTCTTATTCTCTTTCTTCCTCTCTCACTCTCTCTCTCTCTCTCTCTTTCTTTCTTTCTTTCTTTTTCTCCTTTTTCTTCCTTTCTCACATTCTTGCTTTTTTTCTAACACTCTTCCTATTACACTTCTCTACACACCCTTATTTTTTATTGCAGGTTACATAGGAGTCGGATCATACGAGGACTTAGTTATAATAAAGTATAGTGTAAGGTAATTATTTGTGTAATTATATGTATAATTAAATGTTTAATTTTAATCTATTTATTCTTCTCCCCTTAGCATCGCATGCGTGTGATATTTATTTTTTATGTATTTTATTTGTTCATAGGTTCCATGTTATTTCGATTCTATTCATGTTTCACTTCTCGTTTATCATTTTGTTATTTGATATTCCACTTTTCTCTTCATTCTCGATGGTAATTGTAAGGATTTTCCGAATAAAACTCTTAAGGTGGGGCCTAAGAGTGGGGCTCATTAAAAAACCTTCTCAGGGTGTTCATTTTCTTTGGTTTCCATTTAATTCGGATGGGGACATCTTCAGGATGCACATCCCTCGTGGGTCTTCAGAAGCTGTTACCTCCTCGTGGTTAGACCCGGACAATGTAGTTAGACCCCGGCAAGTAAAATCTAGCCAAAGACCGCTTATCATAAACATTATAATTGTAATTAGTTTCTTTTAACTTCCTAATTAATATCATATTCTTTTACTCCTTTCTTTGATTCCTTCTATCCATTTCATCTATAGAAACTAATAACATTATAATGTTTCTTAATAACTTTTATATTTTTACTAATACCGCACGGAACAATCAAAAGTTGTTTAAATTTCATTTTTTACTTTTCTTTGTTTCCGTAGATGATTAATTACAATACACCTGCAAGGCACCTTTTTCAAATCATTTTTATACTCTGACAGGTACCAGCAAATCCTGTCCTAAATTGTTAAAATTTAATTTTTATTTTATTTTGTTTGAGTATAGGAATGAATCTTCTAATTTATATAAAAGGACCAGTTTTAAAATAACTTTTTTATACTTACATATTTCTTTTATACTTCTATATTTCTGACCAAATGGCAGCCGCGATCGATAAAAAAAACTCGTACTCGATGCATTCGATTACTCGATTGCATTCTTACTTCGTATATCTTCGTTCTTTGTACATTAAAACTTTCGGGTGGAAATCTTGGGGTGAGGCCAAGAGTGAGGATCTTTGAAATGTGTTCTTGAAGAGATCTTTTTTTCAGTTTAATTTTATTAGAGTTATATTCTGATGGACATAAACTTGTAGTTCCGAATTCGATAGCTTCATGAAATTTATTCATCGTTTATTCGTATATATATTTAACGAAAACAGTAATATATGATATTTCTACAGATTTTTCTTTATTAGCAGATAGATTAATTGTTATTTGATATTCTTATCTTTTTACTTTTCTTTCTATGGATTCGAGTCACATTGCTACTAATACCTTCTTACACAATGCAATACTATCAAAGTATTTTCATTTCTTACGGCCTCTCTGGAATCGACAGTCTTTTTTTTCTCCGGACGTGGGTCAACCATCCACTTTACTAATCATGCCCAAGTTACTTGACTTTAATGATCTAGTAATCTTGTGAACTAGTAATTCAACGTGGCTAGGCTATTGACCTCTTTATTTGATTTTTTATTTAGTTTTAATAGTAAAAATTTAATATATAAATAATAATATCATAAATATAATTGCATTACTTGCATTATATTAAGAAGGATTTAAGCAATACCCAAACATTCTTTTAGAATATGATATAATTCGATACTAAATACTTTTACTTGTGTTTTATTTCGATATATATGTGTTTTATTTTTTTTTATTATATTTATATATATATGTTTTATTTGTTTTTTGTGTATAAATAGAAACTAATCGGTAATTTCTTATCAACAGTTTAACTCTTGTCCGCCGATTGCCTTTTTTTATTTTTCTTATCAACTAACATACAATACATAAAATAAAAATATTTTATCTAATAGTTACTGCGTACTTACATCAATGACCTAATATCTCATATTACGATAACAGCTTCAATAGAAGATATCTATTTACAATATATTTCTCCTCTAATAATTATTTAGTGTTTATCACTATTAATAAAAAATAGATAGCAATTGATTAAGCTTTTGTTTTATTAATTACAAATTTCTTAGAATAAGTATTTATTTTATTTAAAAGCTTACCCATTGCTATTGTTTTACAAATAATAGTTTTGTATATTGATTATTGTAAATTTGTAATTTTCTAAATTGATTAAAATATTTGTACGATTAGTTTAAATATTAATTATATGTATTTGCAGTTTATTATACAGCGTGAAACAGTTTATTTGATTACCTCAGGTAACTTTTGTTAATTACGTATTAAATAAAAATTATTTTTTCAGATGATATGAAAAAGACCATAATGTAATGTACATGACTTCTTTATGAGAAAAGGTGTCTAAAAGATTTAAAAGTCAATTTGGTTTTTCTAAATTGAATCTTTTATCTTTTTATGGTAGTTAGAAAGAGCAATAAGTTCAAATTAAAAATCTAATAAATATTGTTTGACGTAAATAGCTAATTATTAATGAGATATTATTGAAAGTTAGATCAGCATAAGATCATTTTGAAAGAATAACGTTACCTGTTTATGGCGATGTTTATTTCGTAATGTTTCTCAACATTTCACTTATATTAACTTCAATGTTGCTGTTAACGATTTTCGTTATCAATTTGTTAGGAAATAAAACGATGAAAGTGAAATAAGAATTAATTAAATCGTTTATGTTTAATAGTTTAATCTTTAATTAATGTCTTATTATAGATGTTCAAATTTAAATGTTATTCGAGATAAGCAAGTTAAGTGTTTCACATCGTATTATTTTAAAATTCACTACATTACGTCCCTTTTAATACCATGTAACAAATAATGTGCAAATAATAATTTGTGTAATGTTAAATTTAAATATTATTTAAAATAATCCAATTCGGTGCATTACACAGTACTATTTTAAAATGATTATAAGTATTCTATAATAGCTAAAACGATATGGAAAGTACAGTGATAACACAGACATATATATAACTTTAGATATAGATGCTATACAAGTAGTATTACTTCGTCATCGGTTGACCAATGATCAACATAATGGCTACTGTATATTCTTCTTTATTGAAGGCAGCGATACACACGCTGCTAGTAACGATGTAAGAGCTGATTTTTTATATATATAACATATATAATATTGATAAATTATGTAAATTAATTATGTTTGTGTGACTATAATTTTAGATTAATTTGGAAAGAGACTCAAGCTTACACGTATACGAAATTCCCTGGAGGATTTCAATTTGGAATCGCTACGTCGGCTTATCAAACTGAAGGAGCCTGGAACATTAACGGTATTGTAAAATGGTATATCATTGTATTAAATATGTAGAAATTCGTGAGAAGGTTGATCGAAAGGCATGGATAGTGTAATGATTTAGAGAAATTGCACGGGAGAAAGGAATTTCTCGCATTGAATTCCAGTGTAAACTACTGAAAGACCTAACCTTTATTGAGAATACTAAAAAGAGTTATCAGAAGTGATTAGTAGTGTTATACACTTGCAAATTATGTAACGGTACGAGAAAAATTGTGTAAACGAAAACCTAGTAAAAAAGAACGACGATGGAAGTGATGTGAGTGGTTGCCTGAAGAACTGGCAAGAATATCTTGACAAGCCGGCTCTTTTGAAATGTTCACAGTTGTGTTTAAAGATGAAAGCAATACATATATAGCCCAGGGAACCGGCAAGACATTATTACACTTAGTATTTTCGAGAAGTTGTCTTAAAAACGAAGGACTCGAGTTGAAACCTTCGAGATTACCTGAAGATCTAACTTTTCTCGCGCGAATCCTACAAATAAAGAGTGATGCAAATTTATAAATTAATACGTAAGTAACATTAGATAAATAAATTTTACAGGTAAAAGTATTAATGTATGGGATGTATTTACTCATAACCATAAAGAGTTAATAAAGGATCACAGTAATGGTGATGTTGCATGCGATTCTTATCATAAATATAAAGAAGACGTTCAGTTAATCAGCAACATGGGTGTATGTATACAACCAGTTTTTAAATTTAGGCTAAAGAATAATTCATAAAAAAAGAATAATTGTTAATTTTAGGCTGACTTTTATCGATTCTCCCTTAGCTGGACTCGTATTTTGCCGAACAGTTTCGAAAACGTTATAAACGAAGATGGACTTAATTATTATAGAAATCTTATTGACGAACTACTGGCAAATGGTATTACACCATACGTTACAATATTTCATTGGGATCTACCGGAAGATTTACAAAAATTAGGTGGTTGGACTAACGAGATAATCATTGATTATTTTGTTAACTATGCAAGAATTGTTTTCAAAGAGTTTGGGGAGAAAGTTAAACTTTTCTTTACCGTTAATGAACCAGAGGTAATCTGTTCATCAGGTTACGGTTCATACATATTTCCTCCTGGTAAATCATAATCATAATTATATTTAAATTCGTATTATATATTTCAAATTAACGATAGAATAGTATTTTTAATTAAATGGTGATATATATATCAGGGGTAAATTTAACTGGAATCGGACCTTATTTGTGCATGCATAACATACTAAAAGCGCATGCCAAGGTATATCATATGTATGACAAAGAATTCAGACCTCAACAAAAAGGATTAATTTCTATCAGCATGTCGAGTCTAGGGTTTTATGCCAAGTATGAAAATGATACAATAGCCGAAGACGTAGCTTTTCAATTTACTTGTGGTTGGTCAGGTCATCCAATTTATTCGAAAACCGGTGATTATCCAGAAATTATGAAAATACGTATAGGAGAGAATAGTAAGATTCAAGGATATTTGGAATCAAGATTGCCGGTATTCACACCGGAATGGATTAATTATATACGGTAGATATATATACATATATATACATGCATATTTATGATTA
The DNA here is from genome assembly GCF_010416935.1 of Polistes fuscatus. Classification (NCBI taxonomy): domain Eukaryota; kingdom Metazoa; phylum Arthropoda; class Insecta; order Hymenoptera; family Vespidae; genus Polistes; species Polistes fuscatus. The sequence continues at coordinate 3,516,864 of NW_025113162.1, read as the reverse complement.
ATTTTCATTGATAAATGAATTAGCAATTATTCAATGCTACCATCGATAATACAAGCTTCGATATACTTCTTAATGTAGAGGAACTTCAGACTTTTTTTCCTTAAATCACTATACATCTCGTCTCGTTGAAAGTGTACCGAGGGGACCGGACGGTCTTTGGTACGAAGACGTAGGAATTAAATTAAGCGTCGATCCAAAATGGCCACCTACTAATTCATCATGGTTAAAGGTCAGCTGCATAAAAGATAATTTTTTAAACGTTAACTTGCAAAATTAACCTACAATCGTAAAAAGATATTTTCTCGTGTAAATTCATTTAATTCGATTAATACATAAAAACTTTTTACTTTTTTTTCTATTTTTTTTTTACCTTTTCTTTTCTTTTGGGTTACTCCCGACATGCATCGCGTGCAATTAAGTGTATCGGTTATTCGAAGCTTCTTCTTATGAATAATTTACATAGTAAGTATATAATTCATGGGTGATGTTAAAGCCTGTGGAAGAACGCTCGAAGCTCGATCATGATCGCTAGCTTATAATAAGCACGATTTTCATAAACTTACACTTACAATTAATCGATTCTTTATTAAGCAATGTGAGTATATTCAATGACAAGAAAATCGATATTTCGAAGGGGAAAATCCTTGAAAATTAATAGAGTACTTTTTAATAGATATATTTATTTTGATTGCAAACTTGATGATTTCTATGACATTTGACATTGATTTTATCGCGTCACAACATTAATAGTTGTTTTCTGATAAGTTTATCGAATATTTAACGAATTTTCTGTCTAATAAAATTAAAATATAAAAGTAATTAAGTAAATTTCGCGTGTTTCAAAAGCACCTCTAAAGTCCCGTTGATGTTCAATGTTTATTATTTATCATACCAATTAAAAATTTCAATGAATATTGCAATAAAATTTTATCGAATAGGAGACTACTAATTTTTTTTAAAGTTAGTTATAATGAATGTAAAATACTAAACAGTATAAACGTAATTGGATGTGATGTATTATAGTATCTTGAATATACAATATCTACTATAATAGAAGTCTAACATTTTGTTTGTAGATAGTTCCTGAGGGATTTAGAAAGATTATTAACAAGGTAAAAAATGAATATGACAATCCACCGATTCTTGTTACGGAAAATGGTATTTCCGACAGAGGCACTTTGATGGATGAAATAAGAATTGATTATATTTCTAAATATCTTAAAAGTCTGTTGCAAGCTATATATGAAGATGGTTGTAATGTCTTTGGTTACACAGTTTGGAGTTTATTAGATAATTTTGAATGGCAGAATGGCTACACGTAATATATATTTAAATGTTTATAACTAAAAATTAAAACTATTTATTTATTTAAATTATGTTCACATACGTTTGATGACAATATTTCTTTTTTTCCAGTGAAAAATTTGGTTTAGTACAAGTTAATTTCTCGTCTCCCAATAGAACGAGAACTCCCAAAATGTCAATGGAATGGTATAGAAATCTAATCAAAGAACGCGAAATAACTAATTATACACTGAATAACAATTAATTCGATGTCGTAATTGTTCTTTAAAATTAAATTTATCTATGATAATCTAGAATGCATAGGCATATCAATTTGGCATGATTTATTTCCTCTATCTATGCATCAGTATACATCTTCATGAGTGATTGATTGTTAAAGATAAAATCTGCTTTTAGAGAAAGATCGATTAGCGTTTGAATCGAAATTTCAATTGAACTAAAATTCCAATTCAAAGAAATTCTCAACATTCAATTATATTTGATTTACTATTTAATATCTATTACATTTGGATTTATAAATAAATCTATACATATCGAACACGATTAAATAGATTTCGGCTAGTTTACATGAGCGTTCTTTGTCGACACTATTGTCTTCATCAAGTACATTATACGATCATTTGGAAGCGACAAAAGGGAGCGTAGACAGCAAACTTCGTTAGTCGACTCGGAAACGAAATTCCTTTCTTCGTTCTTCGATGAAAACAGGAAAGTGGAAGAGGAAGAGGATGAAACAAAAAAGATTTAATCTTCTTCCTCGTATTTGGAAGAAGTACGTTTCAAATCGAGTCGAGACCGATCCTCCGATTAATGGACGAAATGTTTAACAAATTGAACGATGACTCTTTCTAACTTTCCAACTTTTTCTGTGATCTCTTCAAAGTTTTTTTCTAAATACTATCGTTCTTCATAATAAATATCTAAGATATGATATAGAATTTAATGTAGAAATTCAATTGATTTGGATTCATTGGTTTGCATGTATCTTGATATTTTACCATATAATCTTTCTATCAAATAAAAAAAAAAAAGTAATAATTTTCTGATTTGTTATAATTGCTAAATCAAATGTCACTATCGTATGTATGAGGACTGCGTGGATTATCAAGAACCATTAACTATTTTTACTTTACAAATTTAGTAAAAATTGGTATGTACATTTAAAACATTACAAAATTATACATTACTTTGTGCGATAACTGTAGAAATTGTTTAATTGCTTGGAAATTAGCTTACTAATGGTAACCACAGAATTACTTTATCTTTTTCTTTTAAAAAAATTTAACAGTTAAGTTTTCTTATTTAAATAAAAATAAAAAACTGGTGTGTGTACTTATGTACGCACGTAAGAAGTTATACTTCTTTGCCGTACCAAAACGAATATAACCTCAATAACCTCAAAAATAACTTCAAAAAAAAACTTCAAAGAAAAAAAAATAACTTCAAAAAAAAAATAATTATTATTATATATATATATATATATATAAGAAAGAATAAAAAAAAGAAAAAGAAAATATCAAAATATAGATATCAGTCCACACTAAATATAAGAGAGATATATCGAATTACTTCACGCGTTAACAGCCATGGCGCGGTTACAGCATTAGTTCTCGCTTCGATCGTTTAAGTAAAGCAGCGCTGAGTACGATTAGTATTTGGATGGGTGACCCGCTTGAGAAAAAAGGGGGGAAGAAGAAGAGAAGACAACTTCATGCCGTATACTTGAAATCGCTTTGCCGCGCGTCGTAAATACTGACAAACTTCATGGTGTCGTTTTTCCAGACGCTCGGAACAAAATCACTCCCCATTACATTTTCCCCAACGCGCCAAAAGAAGTATAACTTCAAAAAGAAAATATCTTTTAGATTCGTTAGTTAAGGATTAGTATATATAATACAATACAAGTAACGATACTCGCTAATTAAAATAAATCGTTTAAAGTAATAACTATGAAAATAATTAAATAAAGAAGAAGTTAAATGGCATGACGAATCAATAAAAGAGATGGTTGAATTCATAGATAAAAAGGTAAAATGAATCTCAGTAGCACGGAATAAGGAGTTAAACAAAAGCTTTCTACAGAAATACAAGAAAGAAAGAGGGTATATTTCGTTTATATAGTTTTCTGTTGCGGTTGTAGCTAGCAGATAAGAAAAAAGAGAAGGAAGAAAAGGGTTTAGAAAATAACAGATCGTGCTTCAGCGAGCAAAATCTCGCGTAATTATCTTGGGTAATGGTGTACGCGTATCCATATCACGTTCGTCGATGCCTCGGGCGACAGCAACAAAATCGCTTCACCGCTAAAAAACGCACCACAGAAAAGTATGGTACTTATGATTCCACCGATTTTATACAAGATATACTGCACAAAATCTATAAATACTCAAATTTGTTTCATTTGTTAATCTCGATAATAAAACAACAAAAAGAAATAGACCATTTTGTTTATCTCAAGATGAACAAAAATGATTTCAAATAGACGTAAGATTTAAATATGAAAATTATTATATGAATTTTAATGAACGCATCGAATATGAGCAAGTGTCCCTTTGCCCGTTCACATTTTTTTCCTCGTCCATTAAAAAATGGATGCTTTTATCATCGCTTTAAAATTGAATTACCTTTCTACGATCTAATAATCACATTATAAGCCGTTCCATTTATCCATGGTTACCGAAAACGAATTGGATATCCGCAATTCTATACCTCTGTAAATCAACTGACCACATCATGTGAACCACATAAATGAAATCAACGTTGAATGTACAGTAATTATTTGTCATGTCTATTTATTTACTCGATCGTATTCCAGCCTGGCCGATTTCGCATAGTGATGTTTATTGGTGTGAGGAATAAGATTGATCGTATAAAAATATTCGTTAGCAGGAAATCTTTTCAAGAGACGTTGACAAAATGTTGGACGTCGTATTAATCATTGTCAATCTGATCGAAATAATATCATGAACTCTTTCTCGAAGCATAACTTTTCGTTTTAGATCAAATCGAATTAAAGTTGCTATTTGTCTACCGCAAAAACAAACAAGAAGATGAAGAAGGAAAAAAGGAAAAAGAAGAGGAAAATAAAAAAGAAGACACAATCATCTTTGCTTGCAGTAATTGTGAAACTTTTTCCATAACGACACGCGAACACGAACAACAGGCGTTTAAATTGCACTGAACGAAATCACTGTAGGTATAGCTTTAGTTCTTTCCTCTTTATCACTTTATCTTTCTCTCTATCTCTCTCTCTCTCTCTCTTTCTTTCTTTCTTTCTTACTTTCTTAATTTCCTCTCTATTTTCCTCTTTCCAAACGTTCTTTCACAATACTTTCAGTTACCATTTTATTTGCGATCTTCCAGTTGATCTTCGCGACAAATAACTTTCGCACCATTATCGGCTTGTGACATTGTGAGCTCTTTAAAGGTTTTCATCTTTTTCGAGATGGATTTAAAGATGAGAAAGGAAAGAGAGGGAAAAGAAAATTCTGTCTGGCGAAAAAACGATTAAATCCTTCTAGAAGGTGAATTTCAAGTGAAGGGAACCTTCGACCAGAAAGAAGAGTACCCCTTATATCTTCTATTCTCTCTTTGGTCTCGATGTTCTCCTATCTCATACTATCTCTCTCTCTCTTTCGTTCTTCCTTTCTGATAACCTCTCGGGGATGCTACGTCAAGAATAAAAAAGGATTTCTACCGATAATGGCACAGGAGCTCGTGGCGAAAAGATAAAGTAAACGGCGCGGACATTGGAAATCTTTTGATACGCCTCTTCGTTTCCCCGTTGCTGTCACATCGTAAACTCTTCGATGCCAGAGTTACGACGATCTCCCTCGCGTCTTCCTACATCGTTTCTACTTTTACTTACACTTTTTCTTCTTTCTGTCTTTCTCTCTTTCTCTTTCTCCGTCTCCGTCTCCGTCTCCGTCTCCGTCTCCTTCTCCTTATCCTTACCTTTCTTTAGAAAATTTTATCGAAGAGGTTAGATTGTTTTCGAAGCGTAATCCACGATGATAAATTGGAAAAATAAATTTTATATGTACAAAAAGATTTCACCGTTTTACCTTTCTTTATCTCTATATTTCTTTCTAATATACAAATTCCCTTTTGGCAAAGAAACGTTGTAAATAATTTTGCAGTTCAATTTGATGACGTAATTCTTTTTATTTTATCAATTTGAATCATTTGCTTCTTTTTAATGAAAGTTTTAAATGAAAATTAAGAAAATCTATTATTTCTTTTTTCTTTATGCTAATTATTTTTTTTTATTATTCAGTAGGTAGTTGATAATTGTATGCAATAAGGTATAATCGTTAAATATGGTAATAAAAATAATGCGTGTTAAATATTTTCAAATTCATCAACATTCTATTATACGCAATTCGTGTGCAGTGAAATACTTATAGGTTTTATCATTTATTCATTAGCAGTTCAAATAATTATTCTTATGAGTTATATTTAACAATTATAGTTTTCATGGTCATGACTAATCAACTTTAATGCGAATTATTTGTAATTTTATCATTTTTTTATGAATACGATATGCGAATGGTAATAATTTAATCCAAATTTTCAATGCTTCGAATATAATCGTCCTTTTCGCATAGTTGCAATGGCCTCGTTTTTCCCGATACGTCGTGTCTCATGAAATTTCTATGCGATCGATAAACCGACGTAACGTTATCAACGTTGGCGCTTGCGTATGATAAAAGAATTTTCATCAAATTCATTAAAATAAAAATGACATGTAATCGAATAAATGGCATTGAGGGAAACGGTAAAATCTTTGACGTATGCTAATTTCTTGTTCAATTTTATCTTATCTACTTATGTCTCTTTTCCCCTTTTTGTTGTCTTATCTGTAAGGTGCTCGAAATTCATAAATCTTATCTTAATTTTTATTATGTTTATTTAATTAATTCTCTTTTTTTTTATTCTTTTCAATCGTCATAAAAGTTACGTAATATTTTATAATAAATATAAATATTTTATAAGAAACGTATAAATAAAGGAGAGCGATGATAAATAAAGTAACAGATAAAAAAGCAATTACATCAGTATTATATCTTTGGTACCAAGGTTCATCGACAATGCTAGAACGGAGATGAGGTGCTCCTTTATGACGAATAACATATTCTGTCCACCAAATTACCTTTTCTGTTGAGTTATACGGTTTATCTTTAATGAGATTCTTCAGTTTCAACATATTTTCTTTATAACTAAAAAATACAAATTATTACGTTGGTTAATTTTATACTTACTATTAGAAAAATTTCATGTAAATTTGTCTCATCTTCAGGAGACTTGTTATAATTATGATTTTACCTTTTGTTATTTAAGATGTCCATAATTGCTTCGTTTAAGGATTCTCTCGTTATTTGTAAAATATCGACGCTCCTACATGTTCCTAAACTTTCCATTTTAATAACATTCATATCTTGATCGGCTATTACTGGTATTCCAACAAGGGGTACACCAAAGTGTATAGCTTCTTCCGTACTTTGAAGTCCACCTTGATAAACGAACAGCTTCAAATTCGGATGTGCTGAATTTTTATTTTGTAATGTAATATAATATAAAATAGAAACATATTAATTACTGGCTGTAAAATATATATGCCTATTATGAGTGAAAATATTGAAGAAACATAGAAATTCTAAGATATCTTACCTAGAATTGTTTGTTGTGGAAACCATGCTGCGATATATATATTTTCAGGTATTTTTAAGATGTTTCCATTGAATTTCCACACAACCTTAACCGGTAAATTTGAAAAAACATTGAAAAATATATCTAATAATTTTTTCGGAAACATTGATGGATGTATGTTTGTTCCAAGGCTGACGTAAATGAAGCCATTCGATCCGTTATCTATGAATTCTTTTAATCCCTATACAAATTATTATCAATAGTAGATGTGATTTAAAAGTGGAAACGAGAAAGAGAAATTTTCTATGCGAAAGTAGAGAAAAAAAGTATAGGATGTATATTATACAAAAAATTACCTTTGGTAAAGGTTTATTTGTAACATTATTTGCTATATGTAAACCACTAAAATTTATAATATTGGCAACGTTGGGTCTGGTAAATGAAATTTCTTCTTGCTGATCCATAAATAGAATACTTATGTTCTTTTCTAATTCTCTAATGGGAGGTATATTACCTAAATATTTTTCTACAATTTTTTGTTGCGGTTTATACATTTTATTATTACAAGTTACATGTATATACCACCATGTTAAGACGAAATTGTGTACTCTTTTCCAGAAGGGTACATTCAAACCAATACCTATATTTAATTCATAGGATGAAGGGTGAGACGGTATCATTGGATTACCCATAAAAAAATGACTCATTTGTGTAAGCCCCGATGGAAAAACACCTATAAATATATTAAACAATTATCAGAACCCACTAAACATAAAATGAAATAAAGATCCGAGACAAGATTAGTTTCGAAGCATTTTTAATCCTTATTACAAGTTATGAAATAAAAAATAACAATAAATTTAAAGTTTATAGTAGAAACATAACAGAAATTATTTTGCAAGCTTCGCAAAAAAGCAAATCTTACTGTGTCTTTATTTCGAAAAAAAGGTTATAAGAAAATTTTCGTGACGAAATGAATTACTTTCTCATTTATCAGACTATGTAACATTAAATTGGCATTAAATGGTTGAAAATTTTCATAAAAGGTCATCATTATTTGCTCATTCTATGAAAGGAATATATGTGTTCGTATCGTGAATCATTGATATCTTAAAAATATTTATTATGGAAATAATCAAGTATGGATACGATTTAAATTGTTAAAGACAATGATTTTGTTGTTTTTTAATAATTTATAATAACTTATTAATTATTTCTTTTCCTTTTTGTTGATTAATAAACTTGTATTTAATCGTTGTTACATAATTTTCTTTTCTTATGCTTACCTATCAAAGGAGCTTTGAATCTGTGTCCAAAAGCTAAAATAGCTGGCGTCCAGATTGCTTCGACCATAACAAGATCGAACTTTTCGTTACTATCAGGCGCGTAGATTTTTTTAAAGTCAGGATGCTCGAAAATAAGTATGCAAATCTTTTCTGATAATTCAAAAAGCAAAAGCCCAATAATTTCCAGCCATGAATATTCATGTCTTGTTTCCAAAAAATTCAGCGTTTTTATAAGTTTATAACTGTGACTAATGTCGATCTGTGTAAAATTTTTCAAATTTTTATCAGGTAAAAGATTTGGCGTTACTAAAGTAATATGGTGACCTCGTAAGTTTAAATTTCTAAAGATAGAATGATAGACTATTTGATGACTGTAAGAAGGGGTCGGCATAATAGCCAAAATTCTTGCGCTGCTGGTAAAGCCTATATTATGAATCAAAAGAAATGTCACTGTAGTAGCGATTAATGATGCCATGATGAATTTTCTTTTTTTCGACTCTTAAAGCAATACACGACGATGCACTCAGAGAAGAATAAGAAAAATAAATAAATATCCGAATGAAACAGTACAGGATAAACCCACAGATAAGAACAACAGTTTTCTAATTGCGTTACGTACTATTTATTACACTTATTTACAATAAGAAACCCATCCTGATTTCATTCCGTTTTTGTATGTTCTATATATGTATTATGCAGTCATAATCTAAATGAGTGTAAGACTGCTTAACTGCTAAAAGGAAGATATGCTAGCTCCGCCCATCCCCACTTTTGATGCTCTCAAGTTCATAGAATAGAATTTTTTAACACTTACCGAACGAGCATTTCCTTAAACAATTTATAATGTCGCGAGTATGGCGATATTCGTTCGCTAAAGGTTAAAAAACATCTTAGGATTTCAAATGTATGACATTGGAATGTCCACACGAATGTCTTATCGCAATACTACACTCTACTTCGACGTACTCTGTTCTATTTCTATGTTATACATCGGATTAGTAAATTTAATATTTTCTACCAATAAGGAAAATACGTATAGTATAAGATTACTATTAATTACCAATGTAGATTTATTTTCGGCACTGCTGTTATGTTTTGCAGCGGAGAACGCTTCTAGAAGGAATCCAGATTTAATTGGTTGAAATATTGTTACTATCTTATTCTTATTTGGCTCAACTTTATATCACGCGGCATAAAGAATAATTTTTATAATACTAATTCAATATCTAATAAAGGAGGAAAATGTGACACTTTGAAATTGTCAATAAAATGAGTAAAGACATAAAGCACTAACGTTTTTTGTTCTTATCAAAAATTGATATAGGCTTGTGAACGTATCTATCATGAATATGGAGATCACATAATTATGTAAAAATGTGTATCTTTAAAACGTCAAAGATATGAACAAACAAATATTTATTCTAGCCATGTGTTATTTTAAAATGCTTTATTTGATGTATGCTTTAAAAACAATAGAGATAATATAAAAATGAGTTAGTTGATGATTTCATCGAGTCAAAAAGCGGAAAATGTTTTATTTCTGGAATTCGTGTAATTTTGTCATTATTTAATGTTTGTTTCATAGAGAATACAAAGACATTTAAACCACTTCTTTTAAAATATTTCCAAACGCAAATTCAAATTTTCTTCTTAAGTTGGGAAATTACTTATTGCATATTTATATGCAATTGTATTGCATAATCACATCTACGGAATTATTCATATAACAAATCTATACACTGACTAATTTAACAATTTGTTTGTAATTCCCTTCAACTCATTTAAATCCAGATACGAGTGACTAATTTCACAAATCTGAGTCACTCAACTGCTAGTCAGCCCATCCATTATATTGTGCATTTTATTTTATGTTAAAAAATTCAATATTTTTAAATGTTAATTTTTTTTAGGAATATTAAGCAAGCATTATCGATGATCCAAAACGTTTTAACAACATTTAAGAAAGTAATATTTTCTAGTAATATATAATTTTCAAATTTTCAAGATGCATGTGGGTTATTGAGCACTCGGTAATAAGTGACAGTCGTCATTTACGATTTATTGTACTTATAAGGTACGTTAAGGTACGTTCAACATCTTTTTTCATTCTTCCATTGAAATATCCATTGCATTTTAAATTTTCAAATGGTCATATTTATTATAGACAAAAAATATACGTGAATTTTTTTCTTTAAATTCTTAAGATTAAAATACGTTCACGGTCTATTTGCACGAAAGCACGGCAGGCGATCCAAAGTGAAATTGTTTTTTCGGGTTAAAAAGTGAAATTCGTTTAAACGGTAATAGTGGGTGGTTCTCTCGAATCGGGAGCGTGTTCAACGAAGCGGACGAAACGAAGAAACTCTGACGAAATAGAAATAGAAGAAATGCTATCAAGCTTCTCTATTTTTATATCCTCCTGTTTGTTTTTTCTATTTAATTTTTGTCTGTCAATGTTAAAAAGTCGCGTTATTTACTTGGTTTGAATTTCAAGTAAATAGAGTAAAAATTTTTATTTTTCTAGATGCATGAGAAATGAAAAATGAATAACTTCAATTTTATCTGTATTTCGAAAATAATTTCTTTTTATATATATAAAAAAAAATACGTTCATTAAGATTATCATGTATCATTAATATATTGAAATTATTATCAAATTTTCGTCATCACAAAATTCATTAGTAAACATAGCTGTGAGATAAGTAACCCTTAATTGAATATTTAAACTAAAATTTGTCGATTACATAGAGATTTTCAAATAGATGATAAGAGAGATGTTGAAAAAGGAGGTGGAAGATTCAGTAGATTTCTCCGAAGAAATAGGAAGAGCAAGGAAAAAGGAACGATAGTGAAGCGGAGAATCGGAAAATTTGTCGATGCACGTGCACTAAAAGAGAATTCTATGAAAGCAAACATTTGCCGGTGAATTCGCACCCACGCATTCGCGTGCGTTTCTGGGTCGGTAGAATTGGCAAACAGTTGTTCCGATTTCTCGGGAAGAGCCAAATACAAGGACCTCTTCCGGTTTTGGATATTTCTACACTCCGTTGTATATAACATGCGAGTACGAGAGCAGAAAGAAAAATATGTAGAAGAAAAAGAAAGATATAAAGAAAGAAAGAAAGAAAGAAAGAAAGAAAGAAAAGTTTCGTACGATATATGTAGCTCAAAGTCTTTGGTACTTTGCCAAAGTGCTATCGATCTTTCCGTTTTCATATCACCGAAGAAATCATGGAGAAACGCTTATACGTGAAAAATCTGAAAGGTACATCTAGGAAAGGTCACGTATAAGAGCGTGCATGCGTGGGAGTAAGAGGAAACGGAAGCAACTTAAACAAAAAAGAAATAAAAAAAAAAGGAAGGAAGGAAGGAAGGAAACGGCATCGTGCGTGCGCAAATCTTAGCGACGAGGAAACATTGAATCGATCGTGCTCGCCCAATGGCACTTCCGCTGCGATTTGCTCACTCAAGCGAGACATCTTTGAAATCTTGCATTCTCTTCCTTTTGTCCTTCTCCCTCTCTTCTTCCTTCTTCACGGTACCTTACAAACAGTTTCTACGTCGCGGTAAATTTTCTAGCATGGATTTCCCTTTTGTTTCCCAAGAGATAAACGAAGATATAGCGATAAATTTCTAAGAAGTATCTAAGCTTTGAACGTGTGAGTAATTCACGATTCAATTTTAATGATATTTTGTGCATCATAGAATTGTTCTAATATAATTAATTTCATTATTACGATTAATTAAAACAGGAAATAATGACATAAAGCATTCAGTTATTAACCATAATACGTATATAATATGATTCCGATAAAGCACACGTCAAAGAAATTAATATGAGCAGGATATGAGAAATCACTGAGCAGGATAGAATAAACTGTTGTAATAATTTATATCTAATTGTATACCTATCTATTTTTGTACATTTCTCATTTTTTTTCTTAGACAAAATGAAATTGCCTAATACCGCTTTAAATCATAGACTTTATCAAGAAACAGGAATTACGATTGTCAAACAACTTCGACGTTATCGAAGCGTCGTTATTTGGTTGATAGGAGCTAAGTTCGATGATAACAGTTGAGACAGTTCACAGCCGAAAGAGATTGGTCTTATTATACTTTATCTTTTTCTGTTCTCTTCTTTTTCTCATCCCAATAACATCTACAAGAACATATATATATATATATATAAATGTAATAGTAATAAAATCAAAACATTAATCTTTTGTCGTGTAAGCTATGGCCGATGAAACTACCAACATACCCAAGAAAAGAACGTCGAATAAACGAGAAAAGAAAATCAATCTGAATCCAAACAACGAACTGCTCAACCCCTAGTCTTTCATATAAGCCCTTTTCTTCTGCACCCGGAACTAACAGAAAGTATTTATGACTACCATTCATTCATCGAACATCGTGAGGATGTTATCCGTAAATTGCTTTAAACGTGTAATGGCTCGTTCCACTTTCATGGATTTAACATTTCCCCTTTTCTTTTTCTCCCTCCGTGTACCTTTTGCCTTCTCCTTCTCAGCTACTCCCTTGAAAATAAATTCGTGAATAGTTTGCCATAATAAAAAAGACGAAATTTTGTTGGCGATGGCACTGCACGTTGCGTGACTCTTCGCGACGACGACGACGACGACGACGACGACGACGACGACGACGACGAAGAACACAAATAGAAGGGAGAGAGATAAACGAAAGAGTTTTTCGTTTCCCCTCGTCGAACGAGAATACGAAAGAGAATTCAAAGTTAATTTGACGGAGAATACGTCGTCATACCTGATGCTTCCATCGAAACGGATCTGCTTCTCATGTTACGTTTCTTCCGCAATCTACGAAGGAAGTATATGCAAGAGTTGGAAGGTGAATGAGAAGAAAAAGAGAAAGAAAGAGAGAAAGAGAGAGAGAGAGAGAGAAAAGACATGTCGTATTAGGAGAGTAGAATTCCAAGCATCTCCATGGTAATGGCGGAACTCGATTATCCGTCGTAGTCCGTGACATACGGAAGTAAATCAAGACAGAAAGAGAGACGTAGATTAATGTAACCATTTAAAGTCCGTATGCGGAATCAAGCATAAGAGCAAGTACAATTCTTATTGTTAGTTCTACGCTCCGTAACTTTCTAAATCTTGTCACTTCTCATTCTCCTCCTATTACTTTTCGTTTTCTCTCATGTTCCATTTAAATTGCAAGAATTTTTGTATTAAGGAAATTCAAATAAATTACTGGCAAAATAATTTACCGAATTACTCTGACGAATAATTGTAATAAAGAAAATATATATTTATTGTTTTGTAATAATACTTATCTATTTTTTAAATTACCAAGAATTGAAAATTTCGTGTTTTATTCAATTTTAAAAATAGTTATTTGATAGAAGATCAAATGGTTATCAACTATAACACGTGATATTCGTTTCAGATATTCAAGAAATCTAAAACGGTATGGTAATACCATAATAAGAATGAAAATGCAATGATATTGAGGTAACTAAATAGGTAAATCCAAATCACGATGCATCATTGTTTTGTTGATAGGACTGACTATTTGCATGTCTGAAAACTTACCCACTAGGTCATACCACGCATAAATCATGAGCGCGATAATGACAAGAATGACTACCGTAAAAACCTTTATTCACTATTACTTCGTCCCTTTATTAAATAGAGCTTTTATGTAATTAATAATTATTTAAAATAGTATAATCACGTGATGCAATTACAAAAGAATTTTACTAACTTAAGAATTTTTTAAATAATTCTACATCCTTTATATCTTACATCGTTGGTTATAAAATAATTTAAATCTCATTATTATTAATTTGTTCAAATGAACACTTTTACGGACATGCCCTACTTTATTAAATTCAAGATATATCAAATATGAAGCGAGTTGACATTAAAGTAAATCTGTCGGGAAATGTGGAACGAAAGACGAGGAATGGTCGCAAGATGGCTCAACCATGGTCTATCACGACCGGTAAATCATGCATAATCGTAATTTACACCGCGCATCGTCCTATGTTAATTACAACGAAGCTCCCGGCAGCTAGGATCGTGGTCGAACGAGTTACGAACCAGTGGAGGTTCACAGACTGGTAAAATTTATGAGCTTCAGAACGGAGAGACCTCTCCTCTTCTCTCTCTCTCTATATATATATATATATATCTTTATCTTCTTCTCGCTCTCCTTCTCTCTCTCTCTCTCTCTCTCTCTCGCACGAATGTTCCATACCCATATCTCCCTTATTCTCTATCTCTTTTTTCCGCGTTGGTTTCCTTTTTTTTTCATTTCCAACTTCGTGTTTCTCATTTTTTCTATCCCATTCTTGTATTCCTTCACCCTTTTTCATCCTTTTACCAGCAGCGTTCGCACAGCTCGTGACGTTGTGATATCTCGCGAAGCGAAAGAGCGATGAACAACTAGACGAGAACGTAACGAACGACCAGTGGAGATTTTCCCCAACGGCGACCTGAATTCCGACACGAGTTCTCTTTCTTTGTGGATAAATCGAAAATATTATTTCATGTTACAAAGATTCAACTTCCATCTTCCAAACTACGTCTTCTTTCGTCCGATTTCTTCGTCCAAGACTTTTTACGTATGTATCTTACATACTGGAAAAAAAAGCTTGATATTATAAATATAATATAGAGATTTTATTTCTAATAGGTAAATATTTTATTTTTAACTCGTATGTAACGAATAGAAAAGTAGAATAGGTATACGAAAAATAAAATCTCATTAAAAATCATAAATCTACGTGCTTCTCCATTCGAAATAACTTTTAACTCGAATGTATAAAGTTTAACACATTCTATAAGTTTATCTTCCTTAAGGCGAGAATACCAAATTTCTTTTTCAATTTCGTGGGCTCGAAACAAATACATATACTTATTTACTACAAAAAATGATTTTTAGCGGTCTTGGCAAGACTCTTCTTTGTCTTTTTTCTCTTTTTCTAAATTCTCTCTCTCTCTCTTTCTCTCTCTCTCTCTCTCTCTCTCTCACTTTTTTCATTTCTCTTTCTCTCGATTTTCGCAGCTGCACACATAGATACGAGTTAAACGATTTTCTTATAAAAAACTTTCATAGCACGATAGCGTGCACGCGCGTTTCCAGGCATAAACGTATCGCCCTTGATATCTCGAAATCTCCTACGGCATACGAATTTCACGAAACTTTTCGAGTTATCCTCTTTCGTTCAATCGCAAATCCCGCGTTTAACTTATGCAAAATTCCATAACGCAAGAGATTTTCCAGACTTACGCGGTTTCTGTTTAATTACGAAATTTTATGTTCTATAATATCATACAGATGAACCTATACAAGCATACATTTATTATACCTGCCTATATAAGTTAACGATAAACGTGTATGAAGAATTGACGCTCTATTAAACGTAAGATGTTAGTATTTTTAGAACGTGGAAAGTAGTACGATTAATAAAGATTTGTGATCTTAGTCGCAAATATAATAAAATACATACTGCCATTTCGAGTAAATTAAAATTTTCTATTCTTCCAATGATTCATAATTGTTTTTGAAATAAATGATCCATATCAGAAATAACTAACGAGCTTAAATTTTCTTCTCTAACAATAAGTCATTGTTAAGAATACACAAGAATTATTAATAATACACAAGAATTCTTAAGAATATTCCCTACTAATAGATAGTGTGATCTATTCGTCAATAAATTGCTCGTCCATTTCTAGGGTAGGAAGGGTACCTACCATGGCTGGTAGTCTTCGTCAACCGTATTTGAGTAACGATCAACACTTTTCAGGATAGAAGTAATTTGTAATATTATATTATTTCACAATAGTTAATTATCGACAGCAAGCTTGGCGTGTATATTAGACCTATGATCAATATTATCCATGTAGAATACTGTCAATAACAGTATACATACCTACATCAATATCGAGCAATCAAAGCTATAACTATCATTGTCTCGTACCACCTCTTCAAATAACATGTAATTACAAATGTCTGCAATCAACTTTGATTTCTACGAATGAATACGTATCTCCACCTCGATGTGGTTTGTCAATTTTCTAAAGATTAAAATAGTATCTTGTAATTTCCGTCAATATATTCTCGACGTAGCATTCCGATTTCCATGCTATGAAATACCACCGAGTAATATTTTAAAATGATACGTATCGCGATATTCGAGAAGAAATATCTCGATATCTCTTGGCGACCTTCGTTGGGTACGTGGAGAAGTAAAGGTACTCGAATGGCAGCGATAACCGAAATGGAAGCCTTCGCGGATAGATCTTATCGCGGAGAAAAGCAATTTGCGAGCAGCAGCAGTAGCAGGAAAAAAAAAAGTTAGGAAAAGAGCGTAAAGCGCTGGCAAGAGAAGGTGGGGGAGGTGGAGGAGATTGAGGAGGTGGCAATGGCGGTGGTTCGAGAAGAGAGAAAGAGAGAGAGAGTGAGAGGTGCTTTTGTTCGAAATCGATAAGTCCGGTTAGCTGTTAACGCGCAGACGGTTCGAAAAAGTAGTCGACCGTGCGAAAAATCGTAGCGTTAGCCGGCCGTTATCGAACGCTCGCACGTTAGCACTCTGCAAGCACGCTTTTAATCCGTTAAATGCCATTTCCTTGTACATGTCAGCTGCGAACCAATGAGCTTCAGATTCTTCAAATGTCTGATGCTTTCCCCGAATAATAATTGTCATTCGTCGATCCTCTTCTTTACGCCATACGCGCTACCTTCGCAGCATCCTTTTGATTCCGTATTTTACACAACTCTCAAAATATAATGGCAAATTTGCAAAATTACAGTCATTATAATGATTAATAATAACAAGTATCTTAGTTAGACATAGGAAATATATATTTTACAAGATATTAATCTCGCAACTTTGGAGATTTGAAAGAAATCCTATCGTTTTGTAGAGTAATTCTTTTATCATAATATCTTGAATAATGAAGGATCCGAATATTCAACAAATATTTCATTATTTTCTCAAATCCCCAATAAGGAAGAATGCCACTTTAGAAAGTTCCCATTTTAAAACGATCTCATGTTTTTCCTATTTTCTCGAATTTTTTGCCGGATTCGTTCGAGCACGTGTACTGTAAGCGGAGGGAGAAAATAGAGATTACGGGAATTGGGCAACAATCTACGCTCGAACTTCATGGTTAGAATCTATAGCTGTATTATTAAGGTAGAAAACTGAAATTTGCACCGTCCAATTCTTCGTCCATTTCCTTTGGTATGTAGTGGTAATTCGTCGTCTAATAAAATCTTCATGGTCAGAATACGATGCGTTTCTAAGCAAGCAAAGGATATACAAATTTCAACAACGGAAATTGTATCTATTCAATCGATTGAGTGTACTCGTTTATATATTTGTGTTTGTTTCCAGAGCATGTAATTTGCAATTAATTCAACGTATCATTTCTGAGTCTTTTTTTCACTATTCTAATTGGCCAAGTGTTTTTAGACAAAACTCAAATGTTCGTCTACTTTTATTTATTAACGATCTACTCGTTCGTATGTTTCTACAAACGTGTTGAACCTCTGATAAATTTTCAACATACGTTTATGTGGTATGAGTTCTTGAAACATCGTTTAAATAAATTATTTATAACAAATTGTATTTAACTATCGTTAAACACCATTCATCCCATTTAGCAATAAAATAGAGAAAAATATTTCCTCGAAAATAGTTTTTGACTGATGTTTTTACGACTTGTTTTGAATATATTTTTCTAGAAATGTTTTGGATCCAATGTCGTTTCAGCTTTTTAACTCGAAATTATTATAACGTTTGTAAACATTCAATGAATTATTATAATCGACTTTTTGTTGTAATCGTTAACCCTTCCATAAAGCTATAAAATGTTTTGTGATTATAAATTTAATATCGAATGAAAAATGTTTAAAATGTGAAAACGTATCGTTAGATAGAAATAAATGTATGCTCTCCATTCGGTTTTGGTCGACGAACGATAACAATGGTTTGAGCCACTTAAATTGGAAATCTCCGATGGAAATATTCTATTAAAACGATCGAGAAATCTATATCTCTTATGAAAACACAACGTGATGGCTGTTCATTGATTTTGAAAAATCCACAGGAAGGTAAATATCTATAGGCGCTGAAAACAATCTGAAAATTTGCAGTACACCCGATCTCATTTACATCGATCGGTTTTCGTTTTTCACATATTCGAGTACGAGCTCGAGTTCGCATGCATGCCTCTACCTACGAATTGTATATCAGTCTAGATGCAATACTCTTTCGCAGTTGTATCCCATGCCGACACCGTTTCGCGTATACACGAAGCTTAACGAGTTTTGAAAATTGATGAGCCACCGCTCGTGATTATTGCGGCTCTTAACAGGACTCGAAACAACATTCGCTATCGAGTCGTCGCTAAAATTCAACATCCGCACCGTCACCTTCGTTAAAAGCATTAGTTACGCTTACGGGGCAACTTTTTTATGAAACATATTTTAAAAAAACCAAACTATTCGGAATAAAGGTGATGGTTGTAGGATGGAGGTATAAATATTTAAACTATTAAAAAGTTCTATGCAATTGTTTCGGAATATAATCGATATGTTAAAAACAATGAATGAATTTACGACATTTTACTTTTCAGATCAAGTAAAAATTCCATTAATAATAAGAGTACAAGTCGTTGAATAAGTTTATCGACATATTGATTGAGCCTACTATTTCATCTTGTTAGTTAGAAGTTCTTTCTCCCTAAAAATTTAACCGAACTTCGATTTATGAATAGTTCAACTTTTGACCTCTTTACCTATTCGACTCCACTCTATTACTTTTCGTCATTAATTCTTTAGCGAAATGAATTCGATAGGAATTCTTAAACCTCATTATAATAATTGAAAATTGACTTTAACAAATCTTTACGTTCACCGATATCAATTTTCTCTCGATATATTAGTTTTGAAAATAAATTAAGTACTACCGATTTAATTTCAATAGGTGCTTGAAAGAAAGTCTTTTTCCATAGAGGTTCGTTGTTTTATTGTTCACGACGAAATAACACATTTTCAGGTCGAGAGAGAGACATTAGTGCAATGTCGGACGATAAAAATTCGTTACACGCATAGATCGTTATTGTATCGCGTGCGTGTCGTGAAAAAACACATTTCTTTTTTCCTACCCACCATTTTCGTCGGCTGTCCAGTGAAAACGTTGATGACACAGCGTAACGATTAATAACGCGGGCATCGAGATTGATGGCCGTAACGCAACGAGACACTACGCCGGCGAATTTGAGAACCTGAACGATCATTTCGCGCTGAAGAAATAAACTGGCGCTTTTTTACGACGTTACAGAAGGCTATTTCTTTGTTGTGTAGTCAAATGAGATTGCAAAAAGCCACGCCTATGGTGGCTTCGTTTTTTCTTCTATTCATATAAAAAAGTTTTGATTAATTGTCCTGTGAAAAAAAAACGGACATATTCTCATCGTTCACAAAAATTCAGGATTAACTCAAAATTAATCGTCAGTCTTTTACACTTTAAGCGCATAAATATGGATAAACATTTGAGATCCCCCGTGCATGTTGATTTCTCGGATTAGAAAATTTGTTTTTCTTTTTTTTTTTTTCCTTTTTTTTCGAACTATAAAATTTAAGAGAATGTAACCGGAGTGTTGAAACGTTGACGAATTCTAGAATTATCGATTTTTATCAATGAAACAAGGCGAGCTTTTGTATTTTGTATTTGCAAAAATAATAAACAAAAGAGTGAACTGAATGGAAATCTTGTGGAATAAAAGCGGTTAGCGGTGTTACTGTATCTTTTTTTTTTTTACGTAAGCATAAACGATAAACGATGATGAAACGAGCAGCAAGAGACGAGTTCGTGTTGGACGGACAAGAGAAACCAAATTTTAGCGCGAGTAACAAAATCCATATGCAATGCAAACAGACGAGAGACTTTTTAAAACATGCGAATGGTACCGTTGGTTTTCAAAATGTTATCTCCTACGGTCACTCCATTTGCCGGATTGTCATAAACAACGTGCTTTTCTGTAACAATATTATACGATAAATAAAAAGACAGTGGTACCTAGCGTTTTCCTGCAAATTTTGTTAAAAGACTCGACCGTTCAATTTATTACATGTATACGCGTTTACTCTGACATTTCTTTCAAAAATATTGTTATTATCTAACGTTGAATTCATAAAACTAACGAGAAATTACCTTATTTGAGTAAATATCATTACGTTTATTTTTTGTCTCTTTCATGTAATTTTCACCGATGACAATAGAAACAGAAGAGAGTAGATATAACGACGTTGAATAAAATTCATGCAGGTCGCGTTTACGTTCTATTTGTCCAGGTGCTAACGAACTATGAATTTGTAAAGAAAAAAAGGAATAAATGCCGCGGGGAGGGAAAACCGTGACGGTGGTCAGAAAAGATAGACAGAGAAAGAAACGAGAGTTGGATGGGTAGATAGGAAAAAAGGAGGGGGGAGGTGGGGGAAGAGAAATAAACAGAAAAGACAGGCAGAGACTATGAGTAGGAGGGGTGCGGTGTACGGGAAGGGGAAATGGAAAGGAAGGGTGGATTTGTTCGAACAACGTTTTTCGTACGAGCCGCGAGCAACCGCAAGTGCGGATGAAACTCGATGAATTATTCACCTCTGTTCTTTTCCAACTCTCCTCTCTACTTCGCTCGAATTCTCGCGCACGCGTATCAGCAAGCGAGAAGTAACGAGGAAACTATACGTATGTATATTCGCGTGTATCGACGGTGAATGACACGACTTCGTTTCAGTGGCCAACACTTCCGAACTTTCTTTTCCATCTCATTGAGATCCAAATCTTAATCATGTTAGAAAAGATCGATAGGGTTCAGTTTCCTACACTTGATTGTGAATTTTAGTGAAAATCCAAACTTATCTTCAAATTGTCAATGGAAATAAGTAGAAGGAAGTTTTTATTAAATCATACCTCGTTAAAGGCAACCTTAACTATCATCGATCCTACTTCGTTTTATCTTTTATATAGATAGGTTGAATCGTTTAATAATTATTGAAACCTTGAAAATATCTCTAACTGTTAGAATTTGGAAGAAATTTTATATTAACATATTTTAATTTACATTGTCTACGAACTTTGACTAAAATGATGCAGTCAATATTTCTTATTTCAACTTTTATTCGTGTATTTTATCCTTTATCGTACTATTTATTAAATATTATTTGAGATATATTTCTTCTCAATATAGAATTCAAAGAGAAAGGGAAAGAGTGGGAGAGAGGGGGTTGAGTTCGGACGATAACGCATAGATAATGGTAGGAATCGCGCGTTCGTGCGTAGTCACGCTCGATTCCGCGTGTAGTTCGAGGAGGTGGGCATCCCCGATTTATCCCGTACGTGCAACCTGACGACCTGTATTAATAGTCGTCGTCAATCAGAGAAGGTCCCTCTCGACCGATGGAATGCGATTAATCTCGATCAGCTCGTCCACTGTGAACGTACGGATTCAACGCTTAACCGAAACACAAAATTGAGTTGGTTGTTTTCGAAAACATACCGACATCGGCATGTTCTTATTCGCGTATAACTTTGTACCTGAAAACAAAGAAAATAGTATTTGTATCTTAGTCAAATTTTTACTAACTTTTAAAACGATGTTTCAGTTTTTTTGGTTTTTTTTTCTTAATAATTAAATACGTATATACTTACGTACGAGTATAATTTTACTTTTTATTCTGATTTCCACGAAAGAATTATAATTTCTTTCGTTCCTAAGTAAGAGAAGAACTTTCGAAGAAGTTCGTGAAAAGTCCAATGGAAAGTTCTGGAATCTTCTAATTGAAAAGCCATCTCTTCCCTCTGATTCCTTAGCCTTGTTATCGAGGTTACCGATAATCCTTTTCATATCTTCACCGGCCAACCAAGACGACGACGAAAAGCTCGATCATATCTTAGAATCTTGAGATATGACGAAAGGGTTCCATATTAAAATCTGTTAGAGAGTACTTAGTCTCTTCAATCGACATGAAATAAACGGACCATGGAAGCACTTAGCCCGCACACTTCAAATTCGAAAGCTGATTAGGCTCGATTCACCAAAATTATCCCTGTAATCCGTTGCAAGTCTGGATTAAAGGGATCGCATTCAAATGGGATTTCGAATTCGAACATCTCAGCGTTTCGTTTCGTTCTTCTGATCTCCCTTCTCTTCTTTTTCTAAGCTCCATCTTCTTTTCCTTCCCTTGTTCCTTACCCCAATCTCTATCAAAATTCTCGAGGGGCCACAGATAGAGATCCATTTGTCATATTCTCGAGGATTCCGAGCGCGAAAATGAGACGCCGGTGAACGCCTTCTGGCACATGGCTTGAACGGCTTCTGTGATTCTGAAGAAAAGAATCTTCTTTGAGATGGAAAGAGTAATAGATAGATAGATATCTAAGAAAGAAAGAAGGAGACGGAGAAGGAAGCAAAAAGAAGGGATTCGTGCCAAGGTAAACTAATGAGTTACGTGTCGACGAATTTTCCTTCGAACTTCAAAATCCAATTACGGATATATGATATCTACAAGTTTTATGTCTGCATTTTATTTAGAAGAATTTCTTATACGTGTGAGTTAGAATCCGAAATAATCTTTTGGTAGTACAGTAATAAGAAAATTTCTAATACTAATTTAAATTTTTCCTGATTTGCTAGCTGTGTTTAATACGTAGAGAGACATATTTATACTATTGGATTGGCAACTAAGTGAGTGCGGATTTCTTGGTTGGCAACTAAGTGAGAATGGTTACCTTTAACGAAAACCTATTGAAAACACAGGCCCCCGGGGCCTTTAAAAGTTTAAAAGACTTCCTCTTTAAAAGTAGGAATGAAAGTGAGAAAGATTCTGGAGGAGATGTTTCTCTCGGTAAACAAAACGAAACGAAAACAAATCAACAAATAATGAAAAACATCGAGAAAGTAAATATTGTTTAAATTCTTAACTGATATTAAAATGTGCTGATCTTTCGGTTTTCAAATAAACAAGGGTGTTTATTTTAACAAAAATCTACTGAGAAGCGGCCGCTGGCTTAAATTGGCACATTTTAAATTTATTTTAATAATTTCTTTATATATGTAAAATTATAAAAATTATAAATTTATAAAATTATAAAATTATAAATTTTTTATTTTTTATTTTAATAATTATTTCTTCGTAAGTACTTATTTATAAAGATATAGAGAGATATATAGATAGATAAAAAAAAAGAGAGAGAAAGATAGGTTCCTCTAGGACTTGTAGGTTTCTATTAAAGTAACCATACTCACTTAGTTGCCAACCCAATAGATGAAGCATAATTGTCTTTAATAGTAAGCATAATCAAAAAAAAACAAAAGTTACTAGTCATTTAAAAAACTAAACTAAATTTATTGTTAATAAAACAATGTTAAACAATATCCGGCGCTCGTACTGAAAGGATTTAGATTGAACCCCCACGATGAAACGTAATAATTCTAATTCTTATTACGGAATTATATTATTTCCATATTTATTGAAATTTTTAAAATGACTTATTTACATGATACATATTAAATTCAATTAAAATATTATTCATCTTTTACTTTAATCTTTCATCCCATATTAATTTTATTACGTTTTAAGAGAAATTGGAAAGCTGTTTGAATAATAAATCAGATTTTAACAAAAATTATAAAAATAGGGGCTACTATCTTTACCTTTATATAATATTTTCTATAACTTTATGATTTTGTGTTTTTCACGACAATTTATTTCTTTTGGTAAAGAATTATATATAAGCCGCTTTTGTACAATAAAGCTGAAAATCCTCCTACGTGGACATTCGTTTTTCAATGGTTATTCGTATTACGCTGTGCAACAAAATGTTGTCCGTGAAAAGAGAATGGTTACATTTTTCAGTTAACTATGAAACTTTTTTAAAATGAATTATCTATTATTTTAAATTAAAAATAAAGAAACGCAAGATTCTTTTTTATCAAATCATGCATAGTAAACAAAAGAATGATCAAACAAATTAAATTCTTCGATTAGACTTTCAAGTTCGTTTTCAAATCTTGGTCAAAATAAAACTCGATTCGCGACGAACGGAAGAAAGCACTCAAAGAGAGAGAGTATAATCAAGATGGTCTAATGAGAGACGTGGCATGAAATTTTTATTTGCATCTCTTTTACTTTCCCTTTCTCTTGCTCTCTCTTCCTTTCTTTCTCTCTAAAACTGAATTACAAGAACGAGAACAAGAACGTTCCTGACATTGAGTTATCCCAACCAGATCCACCCTTAAGTTTTCTTCTTTCTACCCTGAAAATAAGATGACGACGTACTTCTTTTTGTATATCACCCATAAAAAGGAGGACTGCGGTATTATTATAAAGTTCGTATATTTTTCCATGTATATTACGCGAAATATTTCTCCATTATCGTTTGACGAGACTTAATAATTAAGATATTAAATTTTTCGTAAGAAAATGAGATATAACAGAGAAGGGGAAAGAGAGATAAAAGATGTTGCTCATTCTGCATGCTTACGTGAAGAATACGCAATAGGACTATACATCTACTTTATATAGCTTAGCTAACTTCTCATTAACCCAGATATCTTGGCAAACAAACCAAACTTACCGTACATTCTATACGGCCAACGCGTTCAGTATCGGTGTACTTGCATCTCGAGCATACGTATTTACGCCATCGTGGATTTGGTGTCCCTCCTTCCTTCACCCCGAACTCTTTCACCCCACTTCTTCCCCTTTCTCTCTTTACACGAGTTCATGTGCATTACTGAGCGTATTCTAGCATAAAATATAACTTCCTAGTTGAGAATTATTTGCCAAGCAACTTTCCCTTCCCTCCCCCCACCCTCCCCCTCCCATATTTTTCCTCTGTTGCTAATTAAGATACCAAGTGACTACGTACACAATCTACATAGATACGCATATGTATATTACTGCATATGAAAGAGGATAACTTACTGAAATAACAAACTCTTAGTAGAATAATGCACATTTAACAGCTTTGTCTTCTTCTTCTCCTTCTTCTTCTTCTTCTACATTTCAAATTTATTATTTTACATTAAAAAATCGAATAACGTGCATTGATAGTGGGTAATTTAAATGTTTCTGAAATACTGATTTATGTTTGCATAATTCTTGACACGAGCGATGATCGGACTTAGTTCGTGTCATCGATTTTATCCGATCCACCATATTCTAAATCCCGTGGACAAAGTTTCGTTCAATCATGTGTTCTGTTTAGATTATAAGTTCTATACTAGTTGTTGGTCTTTCAGATCCTGAGTCTGCGTAGATATAAGGAAGATGAATTCTAAGTTTCCGAATCTATATTTGATAATCCATAAGTTAGATTTCAATGTGTACATTTATCTTATATATGAAATATTTTTTATATTCTTTAGATCATGAATCATTTATCATCAATCAGCTTGACGGTTCGAGAGCTTCCAGTAATTTTGAATCCTGATTTGTTCCTTATTAACATAGGAAAAATTGTAAATAAATTATTTCCAAAAATGGCCGATATCTGATTTCACAGAGCGATCGAAACGTTTTTTAATTTACCACGAATTCTCTCTTGGCAAGCCATCGAGTCGCCAAGGACAAAACTAACAAACTGTGAGATGACCGCAAAAGAAGGGAAGTAGGGATGGTTCAGGGAGAAACGCTAAAGTTATAAACTATAATAAATTGTACGTAATGTAGGTTAACGCGACCAGTGGAAGAATTATCAGCCAAATTTACGACGAGCTTGTTGCCAAAACCTCCATCGTAAAGAAAAGAAGGAGCAATCCGTGTGACTGGTAGGATAGTATCTAACCGCGACGATAATGGTTTCCTAGAACGGAGTAAAGAGAGAAATAGAAGGGTATCTAGACGAAAGAAGCTTGAGGAAAAGCATAAGACGCGCCCGCGACAACGAAGAAGTTAATTTCCGAAAGAGGATTCCGTTCCGCAGGAAACGTTTTGTAATCCCTAACAAAAGACACTTGGGCCGTTGCCCCAAAATCTCTCCCCTTTTTTTACTTTCTACATTTTCTGCATTGATTGTTGGATAAAAATAAAAAAAAAGAAACAATAAAATTTTAGAATAGATATTAAGTAACAGTTGAAGCTATTTAATACAAAAACAAAAGAAATTTTAATTTAATTATGATAAATATGAGATAAACAAATATTTAATTTAAGATCAAATATTTAAATCGTCAATGAAATTGAATAGATAATGTCTATGATAAATAATAACCTTTAAAAAATATGACCCCATCAATAAGCTAGATTATATAATATCTGATAAGAATTATTTGTATCTTAATTGCTCTTTAGTCATAGATTGTTATATCGGTAAATAAATGAGAAATAATTGAATAAATCTATGCGGTATTTGAATAATTCACGTAGGCTTTGAAATCCTGCTTGATTTTAATGCAACGATCGAAGCCAGCCGAGCATTAACGTTATTATATCTAAATAACATGGGAAAAGCTGCGAACCGAAACAGGAAATAAACGCGAGAATCGATCACGCCATCATTGCTCGATAGCGCACGTGATTACGCGTAATACTCGCAGATAATTACGCACAACATCGTGTTTGTCGTTCGCTTAATCAAAGATTAAAAACATTTCCACCAAATCGTTTCTTCCATGTTATTAATTTTTTTTACCTTCCATCCTTTTTTCAAAATAATGTCTCGGGAAAATGAACCGACGACAAGATGACCAACGATATCATAAAAAATAATTATTAAATATTCCGTTCGCGTGTTGATCATTCGTAAAAGAAAAGATTATTTTACGTTTTGTTATTTTTCCTACGTTTGGAAACTACCACCGAGATATATTATATATATGTATATAATTGGAATTAAAAAAATACGCAAAGATAATAATCATAATACCCATCTGACAAGTGGATTTTTCATGTTAATATATATAAAAAAAAAAGGCAAAAATAACAATATAAATGGAATATTTACATTGTAAAACGCTCCGAAATAATGCGCGTAAAATGAAAAATGTTAAAGAAAAATAAATCATGCTCGTTGAATATTTATGTGAAAATTACACGATGTGTACTTAAAAATAGTGGACAGCCAAATAAAAACGCTTTGATACTATTTAGAGTTAATTTAGGAAAGCATATGAGTAGAAAGAATTTAAATGAAAGAAAAGTAAAGTTAGAGGGAGAGAGAGAGAGAGAGAGAGTGGGAAAAACGATGAAATACAAAGAGAATATGAAAGGAGAAAAGATTAATCGACTGAAATAGAGAAAGATAAAGAAAGGCAGTGTCAAATATGGAGAGAGGTTGAAAGGAAGTGTGAAAAAAGTAGATAGATAAATAGATAAATAGATAGATAGAGAGAAATAAACGTAGTAGTCATTGTACATAAATAACGAAGAACTTATACGCGTTAGCAATAAATCATACAGCGACCACGTACAACAAAGAGACGAAAAAAAAGGAAAGAAAGTAAGAGAGAGAGACAGAGAAAAGGGAGAGAAAGATCATGTTGCGTGCTACAAACTCATTTTTATATGCGACTCATCGATGGCTTATTCGATGGCTATTTCAAATATCGGATTTCAAAATAACCATACGACCGACGGAGAGTCAGTCCGAAAGATCTGAAAAATTGGAATTTTTTGATATAAATCACGATCCAATTGAATTACGAAGAAAAACTCATCAAACGGTGTATTTTTTTTTTATATTTCTAAAAGTAAAATTAATCATCATGAAAAATCGTAAATATAAAAAAATTAAAATTATCACTCAACATCAGGAACATTCAGCCAACTTTTATCGTGTGAATCCATTGCAATTTTTTTCTCTATCTGCAATCCGTTTCCCATACGTCTTTCTCTCCATTTCTCTTTTTTCTTTTTTCATTTTTTATTCTTTTCTACTTCCGTACATCGTCATCCCTTCTTTCGAGTATCCTTAAATTTTGTTTTCATGGTACAAGGGTTGTATGGTAACCAGAATAAAGTCGACCAACTTGAAACTTTCTTTTGGAATATACCTATTTTGGTTGAGAACTTTTTCAAGCTTCTACGATGCCACTTTCTTTTCCTCTATTTTTTTTCTTCTTTCTTTTATTCTCGTACTTTGTTTCAACATACGGTGGCAGGGTCACACGAAACACGTCGAACTTTATATTGTCGGTCATTAAAAATGATGCACGAGCTTCGAGGAGAAACACACCGAAAGAATGGTGGTCGTAGAAAAATCGATTCTAGCAACATTGCAAGCTCGTGCCGAATCGCAATCTCTATCGATGCCGGTGTCTACTCCGAACGTTGGTACTTCGAGTGCCGTACGATTTAGTTTTTTGCGCTCATAAAATAAGCGCCGTGCTTTGTTTCAAAGCACACGCATATACCTACTCAAACCACCATGCCCTACAGCCACGCCGCACTATTAATCATAACATTTTTCCCCCAAAGGTAAAAGCTTCCAATGAGATGCAAAGCTCTATCAAATCGCATTCTACGTTTCGAGACTTAATGATTATAGTCTTGGGAATATGAAAATAGTAGTCTCTCAAGAAGTTATCTGAATTTGAGAACTATTATTTAATTAATTAAAACGTTTACATCTTTATTATATATATCTTTAGACATTTGTTTGTCCCTACAGTTTTAAATTCATACGTCCATTTTGATTTTGAATTGCATTGTTTTGATATGGATTTGCAGAAAATTTACATCTTCGGATAGTTTTGCAATTTTGAGTAAAAAGATTATAAATGAAGTATCATTATTTATTGGTGAGTTTTTGAGAAAACAAATTTTAACGATACTTCATGATTCGATAACGCAGAAAAATATAATATATGCGTATTTTGTTCTTGTTTTTTGTTTACAATGACTCGATTTTAAGAGGCAGAAATTACCTCTAGTTTTTCATCATATTTTCATATTTATTATTGCATTTATAGTGAAAACATCGTAGATAACCTACAGGCTATTGTCTTTTTGATAGAGAAATATTTTGAAATCGGTTTACGCTAGGAAAAAAATCCGTGACATTTTTGAAGCAATCAAAGCATGCGAATAGTTCGGAATTGTTTAATTGACATGCCACACGCACTGTCTGCACGCTTTGATTGCATAGTCAAAATTATGGATAGAGGTGGAAAAATAGTTGTACTTTTTTTTTGAAATAACGAACAATCACGGAAACAAAAATCAATCATCTAAACGAACTAAAGTTAGATTTTCAATATTTCAAGTGATCCCAAGGAGGATCTTTAATCGATGCACCGATCCAGTTAAATCGTTTCAAGATGATTCGAAATTCGATGATCTCGATGAAAGCTTCCTTTTCTCAAGAACAGTAGTAGTTGGCTACCTGGGCTAGAACATGAAACTATGAAAAAGAAAATGAAGAAAGGAAGATGAAACGCAAGCCAAGGAGAGAAACGTTTTATTCGTTCATTAGTCACATCGACCAGATTGAATTCCTCTCGTGTCTTCTTCGAAGCTTACGATCCTGGATAGAACGCGATGGTAGTACGAATGCTAGAGCCGGAGGTTACGAGAAAATCCTTCGTCTTCTCCAGTTTTACGGGCTATAGGGTGAAAGCTAACCACCACCGCTACCAACACAACCCAAGATGGAAATCGATTTTTCCAAAGATTTTCATTAGCTAGGCTCCTAGGTTCGTTCTTCTTTCATCGACACTTTCTCTTAGCCTCCTCCTCGTCCATACTATCTACCTTCTTTCTTTTATTCTGTTTCTTTCGGTCTATAAGTTCCGAGAGTGACGCAAGACGAAGGTGAACGTGACGCTTCGTAGATCGATAAACCCAATGCATTGTTATAGAAAAGACGATAACGCCTTCGAAACCGATTCTTTAGAAACTGAATAGACTGAACTATGCATCGATGGACCAACCTTCTATTATCCAGAATATAGAAGAAATTTAAGCTTTTTATGAGCAACTTTAAGATAAATCTTACCCGGTGTATACTATCGAACAAAAAATAAAAAGTATTAATAAAAAAATATACGATATATTAAATTCATTAAATTTTTCTATTCGTGATTTTTTTGTTTCATTTTTTTTTACATTATTTGACCGTTGATCCACGCGAAACATATTTTATTCTTTCTTGTGACATATTTCTTTTTAAATAATATTTAGTGCAATATATAATAGTAAGAAAATTACTGTGTTGTTTTTGAGTGTAGCTAAAAGCAACTAGTAAATTACCTTACGTACGTTACGTTTTACGCAAAAGAGTATGATCAAACAATTTAATTTTCACTTACGCGAGACAACCTTGTGTAAGTTATTTTTGCACAAACGACGCGTCATAAAGTACTTTTTTACGAATTTTCACGATATTTAGTAGTTTGTAACCTTTCAAAAAACTATCAAAAGGCAACCGAACGAAGGGAAAAGAACATGGGTTGGGGGTTCGAAGACGAATAGGCAATGATGAGGAGGGAGAGGAGATGAAGGAAAAGGAGGAAGAGTAAGCAGAGGAGTAGGAGGAGTAGGAGGAGGAGGGGAGAAAAAGTAGAAGCGACGTTTGAAACACAGAGAGCCGCTAAGATGAAAAGTTCGGCCTTCTTTCCCTTTGAAAAGTTCGTCATCCGATTACAAAACTTTCCCTGGATACTCGCGCGGAAGAAAATTCTAGAAGCGGCCACTGGAGGTAATAAAAAGGCGTACATAAACGCTCAAAGATATTTACATGATGTTCCTAATAATAACCAGAAACTTTCAACTTGTAAGCGTTGGCGTTCCGTAGTTACCATCAGAAAGAGACCGTCTTTTCATCAAATTCCCAAGAACGAGAAGATGAAACTTTACGACTTTGTGTCTTACTTTTTGTCGATAATAATATGAGGCGAAATAAATTACGTGAAATGGCTTACTTCCATTGCGAATGGAATATACAAGAGTATTAAGAAATGTCCCCTTCATTATTCAATTATTTCATGGTCTATATAACGATTCTTTTTCGTGGGCGTATTTTTGGTTATGCGGAAGAACATATAGATATGATAAATATCTACCTCTAAATTATTTCAAAATATCTTTTGCCTCGCTGAAATACATAGACTACCAAGGAACAATAAATTAAGATAAATTGCTAACGAATCTAGAATGGAAAGAAATAATTAGACGATAGATCGTTAGAAGGTTTATATGATACATTGTGAATGAGTTACTAACGACGTATCTTATATCAGAAAGAGTAATTAAATAAATGCAATCGTTATTAGAACGCTCATCACTAATGAACGAATTTTGTCTTCAATTGATGACGTCGTATTCGTTAATACGAAGACAATATGTTCTAGTGATATCAAGAAACAGCGGTTGCGATAGTAAGCTAGATTTTGGAACGACCAATGTAGACCAAATATTTCCAGCTGACGCCTTTATTGCGCGCAACGTCACGTATGGATTAAAACGCCCTTTACGCGGACGTTAACAGTCGCTCGTAAATCACGTCTTTTATAAAAGGCAAGACGTTGAGACAACCCTTCGTACCTTTTTATTTATGACAAAGTAGCAGATAAAACGTAGAGAGTCAAGAAGAAGAGTTTCGGATTAAACGTGAAAGATGAGATTTTATACGATTTCATCTATCCTTAAGAACCTTCATTTTTTTTTCCCAATAGTTTGATATTTATATGCATCTTATTTATGTCTAGTATCTAATACCGTAACAAATTATACCCCTTAATAGAGAATAAAATAGTTCGTAGGTTCGATTCAATCGAAAGACCGAACTATCGATCGTCCGCAAGCTCGACCAATATTAACAGTCTCTAGGAAGCAAGCTTCCCAGCAATTAAAACCCGCCGATAAAAGAGCCATTACATTCAAGTCGACCGTTCTCGATCCAAATCCGTAATTACCAAGAACGCGTCGCATACTATTGAACTTGGTACGTGGTTTCTTTATCGACAAGGGTGACAGAAACAAGAAAAAAGAAACAGTAAAGGAGATGGAATACACCCGACTCAACGAAATGAACAAAAAAAAGTCTTGAACAGGGAAAAGGGTTAAACGGAAGGACGAGATACTCCTTTTCGAAGTAGGATGTGGACGACGACAAGGGGCTTCGTGGTTTTCGTGGTCGAAAAAAAAGGGGGAGAAGAAAAGAATAGGAAGGAAGGTGTACTGGTGGCTTTTCATCCGATATATCGAGCCACGGTGGC
Organism: Polistes fuscatus; assembly: GCF_010416935.1. Lineage (NCBI taxonomy): Eukaryota > Metazoa > Arthropoda > Insecta > Hymenoptera > Vespidae > Polistes > Polistes fuscatus. The sequence continues at coordinate 3,484,412 of NW_025113162.1, read as the reverse complement.
CACGACCGAACACGCAAGACTTCAAGCAAAAGGAAAAAAGAAATAGGAAAAAGAAGAAATAAAGAGGCTACGAAAGAACTGAAATATCAGAAGAATAGAGTCAATTATTTCTTTCTCTTTATTTTCTTTTCTTCTTTTTTTTTTTACTTCATTTCTTTTTCTCAATTTTGGCAATACCGATTATCATACTTAAACGAACGTTCTGAACGTATTTTGCATTGAACTGGGGATTTTCATGATTTTCCTAACTTTTCTATCGAAAGTTTCGAGTGGAAAATATTATATTTGCTTACCTACCTATCTACCTACCTACCGTCCGTTTTCGATTACTACAATTCAACCGTTTTTCTCAACAACTTTTTCCCTAAATTTTCTCTTGTGTTCTCTTTCACCCGCTAAAGTGACTTCAAGTGGAAAATTTTTCGAAGGTAATTAACGGAGCTTTCGACCTTCTCGGTAGAAGTTTCACGATTTTTATCATGCAACTACTGTAATACCTTCCGTCGTCTTCGTTCATTACAAACCGTGTATTTTTACCAAAATACAAGAAACTTGTGAAATTAATTTCAGATAACGAATGAAAATTAAAATTAAAAAGAAAACAGAAGTTAATTGAAGAGCAATTTTATTCAAGTATTTTAGTTACTTTAATTTCCCTTCTTGGATATTGTTACTTTAGTTCGTGAAATCTTTTCTCTTTATTCATTCCCTATTATTAGCTGAATAAGATGGATTCACAATTCATTTCTAATCCTTTCGTAGTCACACATATAGAAATTTGCCCGCGGCGAAACGGACCGTCGTCCTTTTTGGCACTACCGCTCACGGATATTTGGTATCTGCAGCTGACTCTGCACAAAAACGTACTCTAAATAATTCACATTTAATTACTGTTCTCCCTTTATTTTCACGAAGCGTAACACACTCGAATTCGCAATGAAAAGCAAATCTTGCTGTTTCTCTCTCTCTCTCTCTCTCTCTCTCTCTCTCTTTCTCTCCTCCTATTCTCCTCGGCCTCTGGTCGTCTCTCCTTTCCAACTTTACGAAGAAATTCTCTGCCTTCTAAATGTACTCATTGACTTTATGAATACAGATATTTAACAAATAGTAGAACGAAACAATTGCATCTATAATTAATAATATTTAGGCATTTTATTCTATTGTTAAGGAACGTGAAATTTTCGTAACGATAATAAGGCATGAGAATATTACATTGTCAATAAATCAAATATAAATGTTGATAGCCTTTTATACCTGTATAAAAATGTAAAGAAGAATAAGTATTCAGGACGATAAAATCGAAAGATATTTAATGTCTTGATAGAGATATTAGCATTTTTATATGTCGCAGAATAACGCTAGAAAAAATGACTGTACATGTAAAAAGAAAAAAAGGATCGTATCGCACTCTCCTGTTCGATATACATATAATATGATTTCCCACGGAAATGAGTTTTGCGTCACGTTTTCAAGCTACTCTCTTTCTCTCTCTCTTTCTCTCTCTAGACCGGACTCGTTGTTATCGTTGTCGCGAAATCTCCATATCGAAATTCCGTAAATCGTTCGACAAGTTACGCGCGGACCTATACAAAATATGTAGATCTGCTTGGAGGATAATGTTTAATGACTGTATTTCGTGTTTATTCCGTTATCTGATTTTACACGAAGTTTAACGGGATATTAGTTTACAATCAGTTGGAAGGATCGTACTAGTCCGCCGTCTGGAATATCCTGTATCTGTCGCAGTCAAAGTTTCCGCCATTCCAACGTGGAATATGCATTCTATATAGACTAGACAATATGCATGGGAAACCCAAGAGACGTTCTCTCTTTCTCCTTCTCTCTATCTCTCTCAACGACTAAGTTTAAATGCTTTCAAGGTGTTAGTTCTGACCCAGTTTTGACGACGGGATATTGGTTTTATCCCACGGGAGATCGTCAACGTTGGATACTTTCCGCTTTGCTAGACACAATAAAGGTGCGCGTGACATTAAACGTTTAAACTGTCGAACCGGTAAAAGCATTTTACGATAATTCGAAAACGTAGTTTCTTTCATCTTAGTACGTCGACATCTGAAGACGCTTATGCAATATCATCATACAACTTATAGAATCTATATACTAGTATATTATTCGAATATACGTTCGACAATGCATCCCTGTGAAAGTAAAATATACGATGTAGTTAATATGAACGAAAGAATAAATGGACGATCATTTTGATAGGTGCGAATATTTACAACAAATACACACATTCGTTTTTCTTTCTATGCAAGTATTCTTTCGACATTTTGAAATCGCATGAATCCGCGTTTTTTGTAATTACAAAGCTCTACTCTACTCTCATTGCTAACTCTTTTATACCAGCACATAGAAAAGCTCACTATGTACAACGGCCGCAACTTTAGCACGAAACACGCATATTTCGAATACGGCTTGTTAAAAGTTTGCTGGTTAAACGGAAATGGATTTTGCGTCGAGTTGTAGGCGAACTATGAAGCTACCGAGTAAGCGAGCAAGCAAGCAAGTACGCGAGTGGGACTAGGAGACACGAAACCACTTCGTGATCTCGACTCGCACATCTGCCTCAAACTCCGCTCATCATAGTTTGCGAACGAGTAAGGGAAAAATAAAAATCAAAGAAACAGACGGGAATAAATTCGAAGCAAAAAAAAACACACTAAAGTGTTTTCTACAATTTTCTACGATTTTTCCAGCCTGACTTTTAGAAATGCACGTGACACGTTCTAACGACAAGAAAACAAGATAATAATTTGGGAAACAATGCATACCCGACTATTTGAACACTTTTCTCTTGGCTGTTTCTCCTATCTCTTATATCGAGAAGATTTAAATTCCCTGCACTTTTTTTAGGTTTCTTTATTATCCTTAATTTTTGAAAATTTTTCTTAAATAACATTATTACATCGGTAAACGCACTCTCTCTTCTAAAGTACAAAAGGATTTAGAAATCAACTTGATAAAGAAAAATCTAAGAAAAATTGCAAAAATCAACTGTATGAAGTTTACTTAAGTTTTCCGAAAAAAAAAAAAACTTTACAATCTCTACTCTAAAGTTTAGATCGCGGTAAGAAGATTGAATTGATCATTCGCTCGGTTGCTTGACATACGTCTAGCGTCCGCCAACTTTTACAATCATTTTTACCGTCGAAATAGTCGCGTTTTTATCTCGCACAATCTCGGGGACAACGGTAAAACAACGCCGAACCACTGATCTCTGTCTCTGTCTCTGTCTCAAAGCGGAACATGCTACAAACTTCTTCGTTGCGCTCGAGCGAACGAGCAACGAAGAAACGAAGATAAAAAGATAGAAAAAAAGAGAGAGACAGAACTAGATAAGGGCTCTTCGCTTGAACGAATGATACAGGGAAGCCGTATTTTTTTCCATCGAAAGTGACAGAGAAAAAGTTGTGTTCACGGAGCATCCACCGGACCTCGTGCTCGTAAAATCCTTGTTGAACGACGAGATTTATTCGTGAAAAAAGAAGCTGAGAGAGAGAGAAAGAAAGAAAGAAAGAAAGAAAGAAAGAGAAAGAGAAAGAGAGAGGGAGAGAAAATAAAGAAGAGGGGTTGATGCGCAACACAAGGATTATCATATTTTCCTCGACGCTCGAAGCTTGAGAAAGTCGACCGAGATTGTACGGCATTATCGTTCGCGAAAAAGAGGTGACGAGGAAGAAGAAGAAGAATAAGAAGAAGCGGGGAGGGATGCTGGCGGCGATGTTAGTAAAAGGGGAGAGGGCAGATGGTAGAACGAGGAAAACAGAAGAAGATAGAAAGAACTAACAAGCAGCCACAAGAAAGGGATGAAGGTAGAAGAGGTGAAAGCTTTTAATGCACCTCTCAAGAGCCACTGGCACGGTCTTCAAAAAGAGTAATCGCCCGGGAATGGCCTTATGATACTATGCCATGTAACATCTGGCTAACTATTTCAAGGTTTAGTGAGTTTTCAACTCATATTAGAAAAACAGGAAATTGTTTTCAGAAACGTGAGAGATAGTCAAGAAAAATAACACAACATGGAGGAATATAAATAATTAAAGGTGTTGGAGGTATTTTCTCGAATTTAAGCTCGAATAATAATCGATCCTATTGTTTATTCTACTACGTAAAACCAATCGATCTTGACGGTACGCGCGAGAACTTAAGCGGAATTCGATATATTCCGTAAAACATCGTCCCTCGTTTTTCATCTCCGCTTCCACAGTTTTTTCTAATCATTTGTCCATTTTATCTTTATCCTTCGCACCGCGTTTACACGGTCAACTGTCAAAGGGCAAAACAGAACAATATTTGAAATGGCGAAAAACAAGTCAAATATACATTATCGACGAAAAAGTTTGGAGCAAATGGAAAGAAAAGAAAAAAGAGAAACGAAACTTAAATAGTGTTATAATTGAGATCAAGACATATCTATGGTATATTATTACAACGGAGAACATTTTTATCGATCTTACAACTCGAGGACGTAATTTGTACGTTTAGAAAAATAAATTTCTCGTTTTAAGACGAAAAAATTCATTGAACCATATTATGACTTGTAGAATTCGTTCTATTCTTTTTACGAGGTTATTCAAACAACGAACGTAGTGAGATCGATAAATCGTACTGCTCGAGGAGAATTTTCTTTTCCATTTCTTTTTAGGCTATACGTTTCCCCCGATGCAGGATGAAACAATAGACAGGCATGGGAATTGGCTGTAATTATGGAAAGACGGCGCGACGTGGCGAGTTGATATGTTTGCGCAGTAGCTGGTCTTCAGCTCATTCAAGAAGACCCCTTTGTCGAATGAGCGCTGTTTAAACGATAACTCGATTAAAAGAACCAAGCTGAACCGAACAACGGCATTTAATTAACAAAAGTGCTCGCCGAAAGTTTTACTGCCACTCTCGGCCCCGTCTTCTCTTCTCAGCATCCTACCATCCATTCCCTTTCTCTCTCTTTCTCTCCCTCCGCTCTCTGACGTCACTACCACCAACGGCTATCCAAGGGAGAAAAACGAGAGGAAGAAAGATAGAGAAAAAAGAGAAATGTAGAAATAGAGAGAGAAACGGACGCTCTTTCCCAATTCTCAGCCCTTTTACTTCCTGCTATTCCGTCTCTTTTCTTCTTCTCTTTCTATCTTTTTCTGTAACCTTAACCCGCACCCTCTTCTCGCACCACTGTCCCTTCCTTCCTTCGGTTCTTCCTTGTCTCTTCCGCCAACTGCCAGAGAATAATTGCGAGAATGTATTTAGTACCACGGAGTAGTCTCACTAGGTTTGCCTTTCTTCCTTTTTCTCTTACCCTCTTCGTATTTTATTATTCTTCTTGTCTTTCTCTTTCCCTCTGACCTCGCCATCCGTCCTGATTCCTTAATGTCCGTTTCCGTTTGAACTTCGACAATGTTCGCGTTAATTTCACGAATTCAAATATTTTTCTCTTTTCTTTTCGTCGCCCCCGTCGTTGTCAGAGCAAATCGCGACACATTCTAATCATCAAGTTCAAACTCACTCATCGTAACTTCCTGTAGCTGTTAAATCGTTCATTAAAATTTCATGATTTTATATACACATATGTACATTTATTATTTTTATAATACAATAAAATGGAATTTATTACTTAATACAATTACTCATTGATTTAAATCAGAATATTTATATATCGTGTAAATTTAATTATTAATTTAATTTCGTTTCGCTAACTGTTTCATTACGAATAACAATTCGATTTGATTGATAAACAAAAAATAATATCTATAGATGTATATTTCGATAGTGAATAGGATAGTACGTCACTATCGAATTTAAAAGACCGTTCCATATAACGGATGTTAACTCTCCAAACGGTTTTCTCGAATTTATTTCCACTGGGATATATGTTGTAATGAAACTTTTTGCATCGATAGGTTTTCACGCTCGAGCGATCAACGAACAATAGGAGAGAATAGAATTGTTAAAAAACTTGCAACCCAAATGGATACGTTGTTTATCGTAGAAAACTTCGATTATAAAGATCAATAAATTCGATCAAAGATCTTTTTTATTCCGACTTGTAATATTTATAGGAATTATTTTAGAATGTGATAAAAATCTATTATAACATGCATGCATGTATGACAGAGTGTTGGTAACAACGACGAAGATGCCGATAATTAATTACTCCAGTTATTTAATATTCAAGGAATGGCGTTATTATCATAAGACGGATGAGATAGTAAGGAAGACTACGTAGAGACGACGATCTTCTCCAATCTTCATCTTTCTGCTTGGATCATCGTTCAGATTAGACGACTAACAGACGCTCGAATATTAAAGGAACCTCATCTACTGAATTCAAACGAGTAGAATCAGAGAAGTCTAGCTCATAAAGTAAGTGTCATATTCAGAAGCATCCAAAAACTAATATCGACTATAGAGAATGAGCGGATACGGAACAAAAAGCTATCACCGAACTACCTGGATCATTGTTCAGCGTTCGTATACCTATTGATCATTCAGAAGAAATAAGCTTAATGAACTTTCAAATTGTATGCCTTATATCATTGTTATCTACGTATATCATATCTATAAATAATTATTGATCACTGTAGTCGAAATTATTAATCTCTTTTCATAATCTTATATCCATTGAATCCTCCTTTTATACCGTTAAACTTCGATATTTTTCAAAGTAAAAAAATAAGTATTCAAAGTAAGAAAATATCGAAGTTTAGAAGAAAAAAGTTCTTGCGAAGTTGTATCATCGTTTGAAGGTGCCAATCTTCTACTATTAAAGCTTTAGTACGTTCGTGTCACGCAAATCGTGTTATTGAACTCTTCGGTTTCCTCGACGTTCACGCTAGATGGAACGGAAGAGGATGCGTCTAGCACGACAATTTCAACGAGCAACAGCATGCATACATGTACACACGTCTTCCTCGTCGTCTATTCCTGGCTCGCTTAAACCTTCCCCACATCGTCTCACACTCCTATTTCCGCATAAGCGAGTCCGCAAATACGTCGAGGACTCATGTCGCAGAGACGCGTCTTAAAGCTCTTTGAAGTTCACCAGAAAACAGAGAGTGTGCGTATGAGTGAGAAACGTAGAGAAGACATTAAGTAGCTAACGTCGGCATGTGGTCCTGGCATCAATGAAAAGAACGGGAGATGAAATCAAGAAATGCACTCGCACATCGATTTGTTTGCTCTCGTTTCTAGCAAAGCTGTATACTCTTCATGAGCTACCCTTTGGTTCCTTCATCTCGACTCATCATCTCTTTATCTCTCTTTCTATCTCCTTTTCTTCAACTTTTTTTACCCTCTCTCACGCCACTGCCGTACACTCGATCCTTTTCCGACCTTTTCTCTTTGCCACCTCAAGTGGAATCCGATCGACGTAAGAATTCTACTTAAACCACCCTCCATTTCTTTTCACTCGTTTCTTCGATTCACACACAACGTTTCCACTTTCCTTCTACCCTTATCTTCTTCTCACTCTCTATCCATTCCCCCGTGCCCCCCCCCGTCTTTTCTTTCACCCCTTTCTCTTCCTTCGTCTCTCTCTCTCTCTCCCTTTGTCAAGAATGTCAGGGAATAGACATTCGTCGTTGGTGTCGCGCTCCGCTGCGTTTAACGTTTCCTACGACGTTTCGCTATTGTGCAGGAAATCCCTATATTTCACATGAAAAAATGTATTATCCGCTTGGCCATTCTATCCTACAGATATCCTAAGTTTTTATGACTTATAGCACGACGTTGACATTTCATTTTAACAGATATTTTATTGTTATATTGTATAATTGTTATGTATACGTAATTAGAAATCGTGAGGAATTAATTTGAACTGTTGTTTAATAAAGATAAGATACCTCGAGATCAGAACAGCTACAATTTGCCGTTTATTTTAAGTTGTTCGTTTAACAAAGCGGATAAATTAGAAAATTAGTAAGGCATTCCTTGCATAATTTTAATCATTTAATCTATTTAATCATTCCTCACCTTATTTTGTCTCTTTTAAAATGCACGTGTCTCGCTAAGAAACTATGAGACCGTTTTATTCTCTCTCTTTCTCGCTTCTTTTTATTTTTTATCTCTCGCAAAACATGCATTTCTCATAGTAAATACTATCATCATCTTTCTTAGATTTCTGTTAAAAATAGAAGGATGTATTTCTTAGTAATATTTACCTATCAAGAGTGGATTTCCTATTAAAACTGCGAAAACTAGTTATCCGAGGAAGTTATTTTGTATACGACTGTGTTCATGTACACTTTATTTAAAATTCAGGAAGTATTTTCGTATTTTTCACAGGCTTCTTTTCCATTAAATTATTCCGCACGTTATAATTGTCTTCCGTTCATTTCCGATCTCTAACTGCGTTAAACATATGAAATGAAATGTAACCGTAAAGTAGATATAGAAACGAAGTTGTGGTGTTGATAGTGATGATTGTTACGGAGACAAGTATAGGAACGAATTTCACTTACTCATCTTCGCAAATACGCGTTCAAGATTCTAAAGGCCGATGCAACTGACAGGAACGGAGATGTTTCTTGCGAGTATTTCAAATCCGAACCACGTACACCTGCAGCCATAAATGACGTATAGTGGGAGTTCCTTCAACATGGGACTGAGTTTTCCTTTCCATCAGTCTTATGTTATCCTTCCGTGTTTATCATACAGTGAAGTGTTATCTTGTCTGACAGAAACTTTTGTATGTAGTAAAAATAGTAGCGCATCTATTGTAATAAAATTAATCAAATAACGTATGCAAATTATTAATACTTTTACGAAGATAGATTATATACTTGAAAAGTATTTTTTAATATTGTACAAACTTTATATTTTTTATTTTTACTTATATCAAATGTACTTAAAGGTAATGTTTATTTCAGAAGAATGCATAGCACATAAGATAGAATATAAATTATAACAAAAGTAATATCGAGTTCCATGGTCTTATCACGTGGAGATTGTTGCTTCATGAAACAACTTCCTCGTTCTTTTTCGTCTATGTTAATATATTTCAAACTTTTACTTATCAATTCTAGCCAACGATGTTGCAACGACTCCGAATTTGGAATTTTCACTTTAACGACAATGCAGAATCAAATGATGTTTGTTTCAATTATCATAATTAAATTTTTAATTCTTTCAATATAGAAATAATGAGATCTTTCAATTAACAAGCCCTTATTTCTTCTATCCTCGAAACGTTTTTCTTTTCTTCCGTGTTGTCTTCAACGTCTTTCCTGATCACCAATGGGACACATATAAGCTTGCGTACGTACGATCTATGAGAAACTTTTCTGTGGCTCCTTTTAATTCGTTCGGGGATTTCCTGCTTCGAGTTCACTTTCAACTTCGGTATCTTGCTGCGCGACACACACTCTCCGCGTTATGAGGAAAATTAAACTTTATTCCCTTCGGTTTGATGCAAGATTCAAAGTGTTCGAAATAAGGCGACGGTAATTCTACTTTTTTTCATGAAATTTTAACTTAATTTAGAATGAATTATGAAATTCTTGATAAACTTCATTCCTCTTAAGATATTCTAACTCAATTTTTACATATCTCGACATTGAAGTATTTCATCCTTTTTTACAAACAACTTTGAAACTTCTGCTTCATTAAGATTTTCCATTTTTTACATTGTAGTTTTATTATCTGTAAAGCAAATCAATTTTACCAGTACGTTAAACTGAAAAAATATGCAGAATATCGATTATATTCTGATGAACGAATTTGCAAATGAAATTTTATTAATCGCTACGGTGATTATTCCCTCTCTCTCTCTCCTTTCTCTCTCATTCTTTGTCTTCCATTGTTCCCTATCTTTCTCTTCCTTAAGCTTTATGTTATATTGCAAATGAACGAGCACCAGAGATAAAAGCGCGTAGGCGTCCAGAGCGTCCTTTGCCAGGAAACTCGTTGCTCACGCTACCGGTGGTCTTTGATTTATTCAAAGGGTTCTCTTTGACAAAGAATTATATATATATATATATTCTTATAAAATAGGGAATTTTTTTAAACGACTATAACATATCTTCCGCAAAGCGGGATACCTATATTTAGGTATTATATTATTTTATCAAATAATCATTTAATAAGTTATTGGATTATGCTTTGGATTATTTCTGCCGATTCTTACGAAAATTATTAATTAACTAATGAAAACCAAGAACAAAGGTGAAGTTAGATAAGAAAGTTGAAAGACAGAAAAATTCCAGTAAGCATCATCGAAAGAATTCGATCTGACAGAAAGTAAATGTTGATGCGGTTAATTGACACAGGCAGTAGTTCAAACTTAAAATCGAAAGAGCCGTTTTCATTCATTGATTGAAATTCCATGGTCTTAACTGAAAGGCAATTAACTTTTAATCGAGAAAGTTCGAGGTTAGCATCTCTTTGAACTCATCGTCTTTCTCCCTTAGCCCTCATTCCTTTCCTTTCTTTTCGTTTCCTTTTTCTTTCTATCCAATCTCCAGATTTTCTCGAAGAAAATTTCGATCACTTACAATTAGTATGATTTGTAAATTCGATCTTATTTCAAATACAAACGATTTATAGTATATTATCTATCGATCAATACTGTTAATATCTTGCGATCTTATTAGAGTTGTATTCTGTTATTATCGAAATTACTTGTTTTCGATTGATTAGATTTTCTACTATTGAAAAACTCTTTCTTTCTCTTTATTTTATTTTCGACGCTAATCAATATTATTTTCTCTCAAGCGATTCAAATTGTACAAAGTTCACTACAATGTTACAGTATACAGACGTAATTTATCAAAAATTTATTGTTTGTATTGTACGCTCGAGTATATGAAGTAACAGAGAAAGAAACTTTTATTTCCCAGTGGATATACTAGTCGTACCTGTTCAATTTAGAAAAGAACTTTATTCCATATTTCTGAATCATCAATTTTCTTGAAAATCGTGAAACAATTTAAAAACATTCCGTCAATAGAATTTTGATATTCGAAATACTATAGGCTTTGAACCAATGCAAATCGTTTTTTTTGAGAGATTAAAAGAGAATGCTGATCCTTTTACAATACTTGTATATTATTTATATTATTAATTTTCGTAACAACGACATGTTATTTCAAATATAGAATTATTAACGCTTAAATAATTTCTAGTTCTCTTATGGAAAATTTTACGCAAGATCAGTTTCTCCGATAAAGATTCATCGTAGCGTAAGCGTAATTAATGAAACAAACCCACAGAATTTCTCATGTCTCGATCCAAGCTATATAACAGCCGGTAGCAAGTAAACGATGTATGCAAGTATTACCACGTCAAAGCTGTTAAATTATATTCTCATCGTAGATGGTACACGAGAATCATCCACGTTCTTGTCGCAACCTACTGCAAATGCAATTAATTGTTCGTAATATATCAAAAGCGCATCAATCTACAAATATTAATTAAACTTTAATTATTTCAATGATTTATAGTTCATAAGAAATAAATTCCGTAGCATTGTTTTTTCGAAATATACCTATAACGTTTTATACTTATGAATAAAAATTCTAACACATTACAAACAAATGATCACGTCAATCGAAAAAAATATGAGAATATATTTTATTCTCCAGTGTTATTTTATACTCGGTTACTGCTGGTAATAAATCACGTTGGCATTTGGGAGACAAAGTATTACGTTTCATTGCATCGATGGAATTTCCAGTATTTTTAATTTTCGAAATCTTGTTTTCACAAATTTACGCACATATATACATATATATAAATATTCACACAGCTGATAATGATGCAAAAATTAATTTCACATAGTAGGGAAAAAAGTTCCCCTTTAATTTACTACAAATTATTTTACTCATGTGAAGTATTCGAAACATAAATTACTCTCGAATAAAACAGTATTTCTCAAGAAATTTTTTCGCTAAAAAAATATATATTTTTCCAAATTTCATAAATCTGAAAAATAGAACTACACATTTGAATCCTTATCTTTTAAATGAGACTTTTATCATTGAAATCAGTTAAAAATGGTGTTTGGTGTACTCTGCAGTGGAATAATAACAGTAGTAAATAATATAATTAATAAATAATAAATTCGGTTAATATTAAACCAACAGCTAAATAACAGTACATTCGTTTAAACAATATTACGTTTCTTAAACATTAGATACTTTCATCCTGCTATTGTCTCCAGAAGCAACAATTTCCACGCGGTCAGATTTGGAAATATGATATTATTTTCGATATAATGTTTATCATATTTTACATAATATTTAGCTATTGCATTTCTTTGCAAATAGCTACTACTTTTTATATAAATCGTACAAACAAATTATTATTAAAATCTTTATACATATTTCACTTCCCATTAATAGGCTGTTTTTTTTCTTATTCCATCATGTTTTAACTTTCCATTGAATTTTCATGGATAAACCAAGCAACGATGAATTCGTCTAAAGATGAATCGAAATAATCAAGTACTCGAACAAATTTGCATACAACAAGCGGCTCGACCGTGCCTCACTGGGTAGTTGAGCCCTTTGAAAGGACTCCTGATTGCATGTACCCAACCTACACTCCTCTCGAACAACACGTTCGCATTCACGATCGTTAATAGACGTTCGTATAGCGTAGTATCACCGAGAACGAAAAGGCCGTCGAAAAAGGATTCAATCGTAAAGGTTACAGGATGAGGAAATGGAGGTCGGTTAAAGAGTGGCCTTCGTCATCGCCACTTAAGCTTTCAGCGGATTTACTTGCGTAGAGGACTGACTACTAGTGGGTCTGCTCCCTCTAATTCGATGATCCTATTGATCATCCCTTACAATTTCGTACCGACTTCTAACTTATATAGTTTTTACTCCACTTTTACTCGGTCCATCTTCAATTTGTTTTTACCCCACTTTCTCTACTTCTTAATACTTTATTTTTATTTCGATCTTATTTGTGAACTTAGTATATCTATAGATAATCATAGGTACTCCTTTGCTCTGAAAGCAATCGTTGAAACTGAAATTTATAAAGTTGATGCAATATTTAATCTATTTTTATCTTTCTCTTTCTTTCTATCTGCCTTCCTATCTGTGAGCTATCTTCATCAATATACGTGAATCCGCAGATATATACTTAAAAAGTTTGGTAATCTCGATTGAAGTACTTTTTGCAAGACCATATATATCCGGTGCTCCATTCAGTAGACATTTTGAGAAAAAATTTATACGGAACTCGCGTTCGGGACACCTCGAAATCGTGTTATTTTCTGTGGAAAAACGTGAGTAGATTTTTCTCCCGACGCCAACCACTGTGTTTTCTTCACGGCCATTCTTCTTATCTCTAAGATTTATTTTAATTCGTTCCTAGGTTCTTCTTACACCTTACGAAGTCCGAGCACGCAGCTGCGGGATAATTGCGGATAGTGGACAAAGAGATTTTCGTGCGACTCTTCTAAACGTACAGACGCTTTCCGTGCTACTTTCGTTATTTTCTTTTTCTTCATTGTACCGAAAACGTCACGAAAAAAACAAGAAAAAGAAAAAAGAAAAGAGATAGAAAGAAAGAATAGAAAAGAAACCAAGAAGAAAAATTCAGCAGCGACATATGCTCCCCGTGACAAACTCGAGGCGAAGTTTCTATGTGTCCTAGAAAACCGTGAGCTTAAAATTTCATGAGATTATTTCTATTCTACGAGAAAGGAGATACATTTCTTTGCGTATTTAATTTATAATATCAGGAGAGGATGACGGGAAAAGAGAGAATACGAGATGTCTGTTGATATGAGGAAGAAGAAGAAAAATAAAAATAAAAAGAGAAAGAAAAGCAAGAAAGAATATTGTCATTCCAATGGCGTCGTATTGCGCGTGTAATTGTCACGCAGCTTCGGAAACGGACAAGGTAGAACGGAGCGTGATATAAATCAACCTAGAAGGATAGACAGAGATAACACAAATAAAAAGAGATAATAGGAGTGAAAGAGAGAGAGAGGGGGGGAGAGGAAGAAAAAAAGAGGGAATGAATAAAATAAGGGAGGACTGGTGGAAGAAATCAAGAGACAGAAAAATAGACAACACCGACAATGTGGAGTGGCATGGATAGAGTGACTGAGGGAGAGAAGGCTTTAAGATAGCGAAAAGGAAAGGGGTGAGGAGAAAAGAGGGAAAGGGTGGGACGTGAAGAAAGTATTTTCATTAAAGTACTGACGGTAACGGAAGGCGTATAAATAGCTCTTGACAAATATGCTTCGATGCTGGTAGTATAGAAGAAAGTTTCTCTCTTTTTTTCTCTCTCTCTTTCTCTCTCTCTCTTTTTCTCCTTCTTTCTCTTCTTCTTCTACTTCTTCTTCTACTTCTTCTTCTTCTTCTTCTTCTTCTTTCTATCCCTTTCCTCTATTTCCTTCGACCGGAAACTCGCGAAGTACCCGCTCGTAAATATTTGCCATTACATTAGCGCGAGAAAAGTGAATCCAGCATCGGCTCCCGTAATTACATCCGCGCGGCACGATAGCTTCAGCCAGCTGAGAAATTGATTTTTCCAAGTGTGTTATATTTTTATTGATTTTGGTGACGCTAAGAGGTCTGCTGAACGGAAATATCGAAAATCAATGTAGCTATTTATGTATAATAGAAAATATAAATATGTAATAGTGTTATTATGAATATTTTCAAATATTTAAGTATTATCTATTTTCCTAATGAATTAATATCGAGTATCATTTCGGAAGGATGGGTACGTAAGAAGAGACGAGCCATGATACTAAAGATATTGTTATATGTTTTAGATACATGGCCGATGTTTTGCGTCACGAAAGCCAATTACCAAGAGGATTAATGCCGTTTCCGAAACGCTAACAAACGTGCCCCTGGAAACTCTCCAGAGCTATGCGAGCTCTGCCAAATGCGTTAAACTTCATTGATCCATAAATTACTGTGCGAACACATTTAATCTTTATAGCTCTGACAAAAAATTAGAGAAAATGTATGACTGCTAAAAGTTTGCAACGCTGTGATGAGTACTGTAACTAATTTTTGTTTATCGCTTAACATCTGCACATTTTGTTGATTTTTCTTTCCTCCTTTATAATCCCCCTTTCTTTCTTTTATCAATATCAATTCTTATTATTATTAAGTGGCGTTGGAAACTCGAAAGCTCATTGCCGTATATACCAAATCCCGCCAGTGTTCTCGTTTCTGAGCGCGATCTCTCCATTCGCGATCCTCATATCCCATTTCCTTAATATCCCTCCTAATATTGTCCTCCCATCTACTCCTTGGTCTACCCAATGGTCTTTTCCCATTGGATATATCAGTAAGTATTTTATACGCTGTTCGTTCCTCACCTATGCGCGCCATGTGGCCAGCCAATCTTAATCGGCGTGATTTTATGACGTTTATTAATATTAATAATAAATATTAAAATGGAGATAATCGTAAACTCGCTGGTGTTATTAATTTTTATTTAAAACTAGGTGCCATCTAACGGCACATAATCGCTATTCATCGACGATCAATTAAAACGTAAGTTTCCATGCAATCGGAATTTATCGTTTATTGGATTGCTCTCTTCACTCCATTATAATTCTTCATCATGCGATATAATCCCAACAATATTTTATGTGCTTAATCATGAAACCAATTCTTCGGTTAACGTAATTTAATATCTCTGATTATTTTTATCCGGATTAGTCTGCTCACCTTTTATTTTCGTGTTTTCACAATTTTATTGAGAAACATGAGAAATCGGTTCGTGACATAAAATCAATGATTTATATAAAAATGTATAGACACGAATACAATTACTAATATTAATACATTAAAAACCGTAGAAAAAAAAAACGATTAAAAGAATATTCTTCGAGATATAAAAAATAATAGTATGGTGAATACATCCACGATATAATATCTTATTATCCTTTCCTTTCTTAAATACCACGTTAAACAAATGAACTCTAAAGGATATAAAAGGTATATTTCATCGTCACAAGAGAATAAATAATGTATTCGTGAGAATTATAACCATCATTATTCATAAATGCTATGTAGCAAATAGCAAGGTAATAACAATACATTATTGCATAGTAAGTTACAGTATAAGTAAAGGGAGGAAAATACACAAAGGAACAATTAATGAAATATTTCGTTTATAATTACGTCAGTGCGACTGTCCGAGTTTAAGCCGTTGTAAAATCTTAATAGAGCTACAATAGGGAGAAAGAGAAAGAAACAATGAAAGTAAAAGAAAGAGAAACGTTAATCGGACGTTTATAACGCAATGCCACAGCTGTCCGTATCGCGAGGTCTCATAGAGACACCTGCATGAAGTTTGCAAGCTTACCGCTCTTTGAATACTCATACACACATATATATTTGCGTGAATATAAGAGAGAAAGAGAGAGGTAATGGTTGTGCGAGTATCACACTAGGCGATTACAACACGCGCGAGTGCTCACAAAGCCGAGAACGCGAGCTTTTCATCATCGTTTCTGCTTCGCGGATTATGTTATCTCTCGAGCATGTGATATATCGCACGCGAAAGTGTTCGGCGCAAACATAATAAACTGACGAGTTGTGCCGCTATTTATGGCGATGAAAAGCCGTACGAGGAAAACGTTTAAACAAATCAAACTTAAATGGATATGATTCTTACATCGATAGAATTTTACTAAATTATACCAACCTACCATGTAATTTACCATGAAATCTTTCAATGATAACGAGGAAAGTTTTAATAAGAAAATTGACAGAATTATATCGGACAAATTGTGTTTTTTACTTTAATAACATTTCTATTAAAACAACAATTTTACTTACTAATTTAACTGACAGATAAGCTGATTAGGTACTTATTTACTTATTAAAAGAAATATTCAAAGAGAAGCTTTTCTAGAAAGACAATCTGACGTTTTCTTTCATTATAGAAGATAACGAAATAATTGACAAGTTTTCAATCAAGTTTTTTCTTGTTACCGAGAGAAAGAGAATATATTATACGTTAAAACAATTTATCTTGTTTTCAACCTTTTTTCCGGATAGATTGACACAACTGCTAAATGAAAGATTGAAATACTGCATAAGATTCGATATCCGTAAAGCGTATTGGTTGAATATGGACAATTCAAAAACAATTTACGTGTGATACTGAACACGTCTGTCACGTCTGTACAATTTCGAGAATAGGAGTAAATTGATGTAATGGACTTTGCTGTTGCGGTTCGTACTTCTCCGAACCCAATTTCGGTAGGTGAAGTGTTTTCCTATTTTCTCTCTCTCTCTCTCTCTCTCTCTCTCAGTCTATTTCTCTCTTTTTCATTTTCTCTACTATTCCATCAGCCCTTCATTCTTTTTCATTCTCCTTCTGAATATTGACACGCGTATATGCGTGTAATTTTATTTGTTGATGTATTACAAATATACCATTTTATAAATTTGAAAATTTTTGTTTCCGTATTATAATAAATCAAAAATATTTGTATATAAAATCAGTACTATTTTATTTCAAATTAAAATTATTAGTATTAATAATGTTAATATTCGCGTAAAAATTGTATATTGTTTAAGTTAAAGTATAAATTTGTATTATAAATACGAGCCATTAAATAAGGAAGATCGTAAACGTAACTAATAAAAAAATTGTGTCCCGATGAGAAGAAGATCTTAAAAAAATAAAATGTCGTTCTTTATATAGATAAAGGTTTTTCTTGATTACTTCAAAAGAATATATTCACCGATTCGACTTGGAAGCGAACAGTCGGAATATGGCGAAGAGCTTAATGTATATAGAACAAGAATAAAAAGAAAACGAAAGGGAAATGAGAAAAGAAAAGTAGAAAAATACGATAGTAAAAGAAAGAAAAGAAGAGAAATAAAATAGGGATAAGAAGTTGGAGTATTTTAACGGAAATATGTCTGTATGTAATAATTTCGACGATTTTCATGATTACACACGTCCATACGTATGTACTTATACGATGCTAGGGATGAAATGGCGTATTCGAAAGCGTTGTCGCCTTTCGCGAGGAAACTAGACTCATATATCTTTCGTGTCGTAGATGTTCTTGAAATTATTCCCATAAGAATCTTTCAACGCATTCGGAAAATAGAACGAATAATGAATAAAATTGTAAGGGAAAGGTTGGTAAGAAAATAAAGAAAAATAAAAAAATAAAAGCAAATCTGCGACAGATTGAGAAAAAAAAGAAAATGAAACTGACAAATCATGATTGATGACATTTAATTAAAATAATCCAATCGTTAAGGAAAATCGTTAAATTACCATTGCCATTACCGAAAGGATTAACATTTTCAGAATTGTTGTCAAAGTTGTTTGCTTGTAAAAGTGTCGAAATTATCTGCCGACAAGAAAATTACCTGCGCTTCAGTAGAGATTGGCCGGACGAACTTCAGCCATCTGCAGCTGGTATGCAACAATCGTGCTCACTGCGTAGAATAACATGGAACTGCAACATTTGTACAAATGTTCTGAGACTATTCGTATTCCCCAAATTCTCTCTCTCTCTCTCTCTATCTCTCCTTCTCTAACTTCTTCTTTCAAAACTTCTAGCGCCTCTTTTCTAAAACAGCCCCTTGTATTTACGTGCACGGCTTAGATCGTCCTTGTCGTCTTTGGAAAATAAAAGGAATGAGTAAAAAGAATAAAAGATAAGGGCAGATAGTAAGGAATAAGAAAGGAAATAATAGAACAGAAGAAAAAGATACGTAAGAAAGAGAGAAAAGGAAAAGGAGAAAGAGAGAGAGAGAGAAAGATCCATGTAGGAAAACGGAAACAGTCTTCCAGCACGAACCATAAGACAGCGAAATCCAATTCCATTGCCGGTTAGTGCGTTGTCCGTTGCACCTGGAGACACGTCCGACGAATCAACGAGGTTTATATCTTCGACGAAGTACAGGAAGAGAAAGAAAAAGAGAGATGAAAAAGAAAATCGTAAGAGTATCCGGACGAAGGTAGAACATTTATTCTTTTCTTCGAAACAAGTTTCCTTTTTTTTTGTCTTTTTTTTTCTTTTCTCTTACAAAAAAAGCAACATGTTATTCAGATAAACCAAGAAATCAAGCAGAGCTTTATATAATAAAAAAGGAAACTTTTTTAAATACGATCGATTATTTAATAAAATTGATAAAAATACTCTGGAGAAGATAATGAAAATTGTTTAAGATTTGTTAATAATAGATAAATAGCTCACTTGAAACCTTTTTGAAATGTAAAGAACTAAAAATAGTACGGATTTCGTGAAACGATACGCTGTCAGACTTTATTCGAGAATTCTCTTTGCGTTCTACCCTAAGTATTGCTCGTTGAGATACCGACCGAGAGTTAATTCGTTGATTTCGTTACGCGGCTAATTTGACTGAAACTTGGGCCAGTTTGAAGAGACCAAATTAAAGGTCCTTAACGTTCTTCAGTTTTAAGTGACGCTTAAAATATGATTTTCATTGGTTATTTAACCTCAGTAAGTAATATAATATTTGCGTTAAGTGTTATCAAACTTTCAAGAAAGTGCTTCAAAGATGTTACGAGTTACAGATTGTATAATACTTTTTTAGAACTTTAATCAATAGAATTAAAATGCAAGAAAATGTTTACATTATTTCCTAAGGAGTATTCGTTAATTAAAATCCACAATTTAAAGTAGAAGAATTTCGCTTGCCAATTCAATTCTATCTCGCAATTTCTCTACATGCATGATCACATGATATGGACCGAAGAAAGAGAAAGAGAAAGAGAAAGAGAAAGAGAAAGAGAAAGAGAAAGAGAAAGAGAAAGAGAGAGAGAGAGAGAGAGAGAGAGAGCGAGTGAGAGAGAGAGGAAGGGAGGGAGGGAGGGAGGTATCCAGCTGATGGTAGATAAGGGCGGATGTCTCGACTCAAACTATTTCAATTCGGCAAACAATTCCCGATGTTAGACGGGTATTACTAGACGCGAACGTGTGCTCTTAGAATTGCACCGACGAACGAACGCTTCGCGTGTAGGATTGGAATTATGCAGATTAAGCGCCTTCACACCGGTTTCTCAGATGCATCGTGATCCTTACTTCGTCCATTAAACTTCAAGACAAGCATCGGTTTATGTTCTTTGCAGAAAAAGTGATATTTATACTTATTAATATTCTATTCATTAGTACAAAGATTAAATATATTTTACAAATATTAGAATTTAGAGCAATGTATTTAAATTTTTGTTAAATGTACTGTCAGAAAATTAAATTAATAGAGAAAACCATTTAACTTGGCATTTACATTTGTTACAAAAGGTTAATGTAACTTTGACTTTGAAGTCGCTATAATCAGTTTATCTCATTCAACAATTATATATATATATATGTAAAATAATAAAGATTAAAAGAGACGTCAAAATGAAATTCCATTTATGAAGCAGACATTTTTATCAGTTTCTGATTTTCGTTCTTATGTACCTGCTTCGGCAATACGTAGGTATACTTTCATTTCGGTGCCGCTGTTTTAGTTAGAGCACAGATGTCGCGATTCCATAAATTTTGCAATACATTTCTATGAGCAAATATTTTTAATAATTTCATTTCTAATAAAATGTACAATAATTAAGGATTCCTTCGTACAAGAATATAAATTAATATTCCTTAATTTATCAGAAATACTTTTTTAAATAAGTCTTATGTGATTCTTATACATTACAATAATTTAAACAAACATATTATTTGAAAAATGAATTTCTAGATATAAAGTACAATAAAAATTGAACATAATTCTATACATTCTAACATAGTGTTTTAATTCATAGAAAAATTAAAATAAACAATAACTCAAGTTAAACATTCAGCATTTTATAACAAATGTATTTGAAAATTCATGAATGACACAATGTATTGTACCTCGCAATAGTTTCATACGGGTGTTTTATAAGACTACTTGGAGAAGGGGTTAGTAGGCATTAAATGCATTTCTACTGTATGTCGAATCAAAATCAAATCGAGTTTGATACGTGGTCGGATAGCTGTTTCAAAGCAGTCAAGGCAGCTAAGGCGACGAGAGAATCCTCCAACCGAGACGACGTCGCACACTCCTAACTTACCTCGAAGTTTCTCAACTGTAATTCCGACTCGATAGTTGCCACGGTATTACGGAACTGCGCGTAGCTCTTCTAACTCCATTAATCATTACAGTTTCAAGATCGGCAGAAGATACTTTTTGAATTGCATCAAGATAAGAGAGAAAAATTGTTAGGGTGTGGTCTGTTTGATAAAGAAAAAGAGACAAAGGGAAAGAGAAATTTAAAACAATTGCAATTGTTTTCGCCTCCAAAAATAATTGAGTTCTATATTCTGTATTCTTTTAAATGATCATCGTACGTTGATTAAAAATATCATTTCAATTCTATCTGATGCTTTTATTCGGTCTCATAAAAATGTGCTCTTCAACATTTGAAATGAGATGTCGACAGACTGTCATATTGACCTAGATGATTTCTTAGAAATCTGTTGAACGATAAAAGACTCACTGTAACGTGGTGTTAATGAATTCCATACCGCAGGTTATTCTTTATCCTATCTGAATAGCGCTGACTCTTACATACATGAATTTTGAGTTCGAAAAGACGCCCGTTGGTAGCTCGAATAAAGTACAAAAAAGATGTTTTACCGTCACGACGTTAAGTCTCCCGTATAGGGACATCTCTGGCCTATATAAATTCTCAGAACTGTGTGTGTTCTCGGCCACGGCAGCATTTAGAAAATAGGTCAGTACTGTCGTTTAAAGAAGATGGATCGATATTCTCTATCTTCTGAAGGGCGTATTTTAATAACGAACAGTCATCGACAGAAACCTACTTGTTGATTTTTATGCAACATCGATTACTGATCTATGCAGGCATCTAAAATAATATACGATTTTTTCTAAAGTAAATTTTAAAGTATCGTAATAAAGATCTCATACGTATTGCAAATGTAATATACCATAGTTTAAAAAGCGTAGCAACGTTTTAACGTATTTATCAAAGCGTTCAAGTTTTATTTTATATTTCTTAAATAAAATTCTTTGCTTTTTGATATAAATACGTCAGAAACACAATGTTTGTTCGTTGCACGGCTTGCACGAATTCTCTCTTTCTCTTTCTTCCATAAACTTAGAACGAAGTTGACGAAATAAAATATGAAAAGTACTGGTATGTAAGTATATAAATACGTAGACAGGTATACTCACTGGATATACCACCAACGTCATTAATTTGCGTTTAAACTGCACCTGAAGGTGGCCAGGAAGTGTTAGACTGCCTCCTGAACGAGTCCGCGTACACACGTCGTACGAAGGGTAAGGGTATCCTAATAAATCGTTGGCTTTAATGGATTTTAGTTAAGACCAAAGTAAAGACGACGTACACACTGGAGCACAGCGCGTACAGAATTTATCTCTAGTTGCACCGATGATGCATGCGAGCAACCCCCTCCCCCACTCGAACAACCCTCTCGTAAACACGCCCGTAGAGCCCCACTATTGCGGGCACTTCGCATTACGCCGATGTATTTCGCTCACGGCACCAACAATTCCACTTTATCTTCGAGCCAAGAGAGGGCCGAAATATCCTTCTGAATTTATTCACCGTGCTGGATACCGACGAAAAGTACAACTTTTTAAACTTACGCGTTTCATTCATTCTAAACACCTATTTCATATATTTTATGATGCCATCTCTAGTCAAATTATAATCTTACGGTACGTTGTAAGAATGTTAAGTTATTCGTTTTTTATAATAAATTTTATGGTTTTTATAAATAATGAATAATAATAATCATTTTTTCCAATAGAACAAGTATAATTGAAAATATATATAATTGTAGATTCATATTGTATTATACAAACGGGTGTTAATATCGATAAATAGCATTGACTCTAAATCTAGGAATTGTACGAAATGAATAAAGCACATTTTCAACTCGATAGACAATAATCCAGATTAATAATATGTTTTGAAATCTTTCGAAATATTATATATGATAAAATAATTGTTAATGATTATTAAAGATACCTGGATTGTTCTCCAATACAAATTATCTCTTTTCGTTCTCTATCCTTTGCTATTACTTTGACTTAGAGCTTTTATATGGCAAATGGTATGCTTCAAGAAAATTGACACGATCGACATAAACCTCGATCCCCGTATGAGGTTCTTGTATATGTTGGAATACCATTTCGCCGTTCTTGACGTATCGACAAAAAGGTATCGTGCAGATTTTATTCCATCCGAAACCTTGTGCGATTCTAGCTGTGTATCTACATAAAAGAACGTACATAGAAAATACAAAGAAAATATTTCAAATTCGGGAAATAATATTTTCTTTTATGAAGTAATTATATAAAGGAGCAAACGTTGAAATAATAAAAATAACTTGAATTTGGAATTTCTACTTTGGAAATAACATATGGTATTTTAGTTGAACGAAAAAAGTCGACGATCCGAAAAGAAATAACCATAGTTCGATACTTTTAAAATGATCGATATTACAAAGGTTGGGCTCACCTGCTGCTACAGTCTACACGGAACAACCGATAACTACAGTCTCGTGCGAGATACCAACTCTCTTCCATGAGCTTCTTGGCTATACCCATTCCACGATATTCTGGATCGACCGCCACATTGCTGCACTCAAACACCTTGTGAACGCAATAACGATTCCAGACATCTGGCTTACTACACACGTAAGCGAAGAACTCTATCAGATCGCGTAATGGTCCCTTTTCCTCGATCCTTCTAGCATATTCCATCATTTTCTTTGCATCCCATGGGCACGAGCAAGTGTTTATGGCAGCACCGATTATATAATGATCTGAATTCTCTGCGATTATCGTCATACCGTGTTTCATTAGTTTCTGCGTGTAGTTTATCAAAGAAATTAATGATGGATCCTCGCTAATCCCAATATTTACACAAGTTGCTTCATATTTAAAATAAGCCCCACACATAAAATTTATTACGTTTTCATAATCAATTGGCATTGCCAAACGAGTAATATAATCTATAGATTTCTGGAAATAGAAATGATTATTTTTTTGAGAATTAAACATAGAAACGAAATAAATTCAAAGAATCGTTTAATCAAGTAACGTTATCTTTATTCTTTTAAATAATACTCACAGAACAAATGAATTCTTTACCCACTTTCGATGCATTAAAACGAGATTGAGAATATCGAAGTTTTTCAATACTCCGAAAAAGTTTGGCGCATTGGAAAGTTGTAGCGCTGGTGATTAATCTTGAAAGTAACGATACCATATTTCTCTATATTTCATCGTCGATCTTCTGTGAAAATCCTTCGCTTCGTAAAATAATGCATAAATAAAAAATAGAAGCTTGCTCGTGTGCACCGAGTAAAATACCGATAGACGTTATATATGTATCAAACAAATAACCGAGCCATATGTGTGAACGTGGTTTAATATCTGTCAACTATAGCGATACTTTGTCGAACTGTAGCCACAATCACGCGGGTTAAACTTTTCACGAACTAATCCTGTGTGCTTTGAAATTTGATAAATACTGCTATTCCATCAAATTAAATTTTTTTAATTGATATAGTTATATAACAGTTTATTTAAAATTATCCAACATTAACATATGAGGATGGGTTGAAAAGTTTTGAGCCTCAGCAGAAAAAAGAAATTGTATTTTTTTTAAATAAAAGTGAGTTTGACAGAACAAATAAAATGCTAGACTCGAAACTTTTCAACTAACTCACGTATATTCAAATACGTAAATTTGATTGTAATAATATTGTTTAAAAAATTGACGATATTATAAAATTAATAATATAAGCCATATGATATCGCAAAAGTTTATAATTCTTGTTATCTCTTTCTCAATTCTTTCCAGGATGGATTGTTCTTCATGCGGGTGTCCGTGAGACAATAAAGTCTCGCATCAAAGTGATCGAGCCCTCAACATTGCTCGTTCACGTGAAATCGCACGAACACTTCTCGACCATGTTATTCTCGGATAAAACGAATAAAAAGAGAAAGATAGCGAAAAACGACACACGGAATGCTCACCTCCCCTTTCTCCTCTTCCTTCTTCTTTACGCTGGCTTACTCGGAGAAAGATTAACGTAAGATAAATTGCATTTCTTTCGGAAATCGATAGATTCGTTTGAAACGACGTGATCGAAAAGATTTCAACATGTTTCTTGTTTGCTTCTTTTTTGTTCAACAACAGATACAGACGTTTTGTGGTAATTTCTTTCATGTTGTATCATCGTACTTATGGTTAAATATACTTAATGCCAATAAATACTTCGATTAAACATTAAATATTAAACAAAATATTGACACGCGATTGATTTCAAGCAAAAATGAATGATAAATGATTAGATAACATATTGAAGAATATCATTTTATCGGAACAAATTTGACACTTAAATATTTAACCATAGAAAGAAAAGAATATTAGCAGGCTCGTCTTTATCATACTTTTATTAAACGATAAAGTTTAAGGTTTTAAATTCACACTTGTTTACCCGTTGTTGTCGTGGAACGTGCGCGAGCGTCCTCTCAGTATCTGCAAAGGCGGACGATAATTCAGGTACGGCTCTATTCATTCATAGCCGTTGTGCCAAGTGATATGGCTGGCAGCAGCCTGCAGACTGGTGCACCTGATTTATGTATTCCAAACGCGTTCCACAACCTACGACGTACGCTCATCTATGCACACAAACAAACATACACGCATATACATAAACACGTGGACGTACTCATGAGCGTGCATGCATACACGTAGATTGGGAAAAGGAGGAAAGGGAGGAGTGTGTTTGGGGTTGCTGCGGCTTATTGTTGATGAATGCACGGAACCCGAGCTCACTGAGCCACGAAGGGAATGGTACCTCAGTTATCCTCATCCGAGTCAGAATACAGGGGGGATGCGCGTATACCCATATGCGCGCTCGCGCGTGTTACCTGCTTGAAAAGCTGCCTCCTCCTCATCCTCCTCCTCATCCTCCTCCTCATCCTCCTCTTTCTCCTCCATCTCCAACGGCCTCCTTTCTCGTCCAAGCGAGCGACGCATCAATTATCACCTTTTATTCGCGTCTGAGCTAACCGCGACGAAAAATCACGATTTATTGCAGCAACAATGGCGAACATTATTAATATCCATTAATCAACGTAACCATCGTCGGCAAATCACGTTGTTCACCGTGGGAAACGTAGTCGGGGGTTGCTCCATGGTCGTTATCAAGGAACAGGACAATGCGTCAAGATGAACCTGCAATCCGATCGAGGTATTGTCCCCTTGGGAATGTATCGATTATCGATACGACTCTGCTGTGCTCTTGATTTTATTTTACACCGGCAACGTAATTCCTTAGAAATCGATACGTCAAAGTAAATTTGTCAGAAGGGAGAAACATGGTTACAATATCTTTCTAATCTTTGTACGTACAATATGTATCTTTTAAAACATTCTAATCGCTTACTACGTACGTACATACTATGAAATACATTCGTCGAAACTTTTCTTATCAAACAAGAAGAATTATAGAACACATTTTTTAAGATTTATCATTTCATTAATCAACATGGAAATATTATCTAATAACGTACCGTAAATAATTATGAATTTCTTCGATAAACAAGTAACACGTAAATCTACGGTCTATTCTTTAATCGTATGCACAACGACAAACAATCAAATACACCTTATTAAAATACATCGAACGGTACTTTCAACCCTCAACAAGTCCAGCTTTTTTAATTCGTCGAAGGTTATGAAAGAAGCCAGTAGACTTAGCCAGTAGTCAGTAGCACAATAGGATGACCTTGGACTTCTTCCTTGACCAGAGACTTCGGTCCTCCCTTTTTCTTGGCTTCGGCCAAATCGAAGGCTGAATCGTGACTGGATCCCTTCTTGTAGACATGCTCAAGAGAACTATGTTTTTCGCCGTATCTTCCGTGTTTCTTGAAATGTCCACCTTGATGATCATTGTCGTAAAAATCCGAATTTTTGTTGTGTTCGTCCTTGTGATAAACGCTATGAAAGCCTTCAGCTTTATAATCCTTATTGCGATTGTCTTTAATCCCGTAACTTCCATTTTTCTCGTCAAAAACCTGATCCTTCCGATCATTGAAATTGTTCTTGATCACGGTATGTGCTTTCTTCCTACCACCGGCTTCAGTATAATCCTTTTTCTGTTTTTCTTTTCCCTTCACGCCCTTTAATCTATTTTCAAATTCAACCGCCTTCTCACGACCATTCTCATTTTTTAATCCTTGAGATGCTTGATTGAAAAGCACATATCTAACACCGTTATCATAAACACTCCTTGAATTAGTAGCCATAACTTGTGGTTCTCGAAAACGAAGTTCCATATGATCCACGCCCGGTGGTACAACACCTTTAAAATTAGGTGGTAACATTTCAGCGTCTGGTTCCAAAGTTAAAGGTGAAAGAACATTCTCTACCTTCGTATTTTTTTTATCTCCCGGCTGGAAATCGAAATCTTCCAAACCGCTGTCGACGCCAATAAATTTAGTTGGCGACAAATCTTCGAAGATATAATCGGTAGAAAAAGATTCGAGATCGGATCGTGTTGTGTGGTCACTTTTGTTCACCGGATATGTTGAAACGCGAACAACGGCGACGCAGAGAACGTACCACCGCAACCCCCAGACGTTTTTCATTCTCCTTTCTCTATGTCTACACCTAGCGTGTCTAGTTTATCGTGTCTGAGATAAAACAGAAGGTTCTATATTTCTTTTTCTTTCTCTTTCTCGAGCGTTTGTGGTTAGGGAAAACGCAACGTCGACGTGACTAAGTATTTCTCTCTCTCTCTCTTTCTCTCTCTTTCTCTGTTGTTTTCTTTCTTCTTTCTCTTAAATCTCGTTGCGTCTACTCGCGGCGTTTCGGTTCTCGCGTTGAAATAAACTGTAATCAGTGTGCCATGTGGCGAGCTCTTTTATATCTCCTGACCGATCGGTGAAACGCCCGCGCACGATTGGCTCTCGTCCAGAACTGTTCGAGTACATCTGAAAGGACGGTACTTCTCGGGACTAGTGATGCTATGGACGAACTTTGTTCTCTCCGATTTTGCGCGACCCACCGAGATGTCTCTCCGTCGCCTATACATTCCATTCAAGGTCGTCCTACTTTACTCGATCCGCTGAAAGTCGAACAGTTTCGTTCGACTGCTCTCAAATGTCACCCCAACTCTTGAAAATAAAAAACTCCCAAGCCTACACGGCGGGCTTCGTTCTATCCGTTTGAGCTTTTATTATAATCCAGCCTTGACACATTGAATATCACATCAAGAAGATATTATCTTGTAGTTTTCAAACAACACATCAACACATTTTGATATCCTTTAAAGTTATACTATTTTAATGACTCGAATATAAGTTTTCTAAAATTACTTCTAAGATATTTTTATTATTTTGTTTTCTAATCGCTGTGAAAGATTAACTTGAGAAACATGTGTGATTCCTTTGTAAACTCATCTCTCTCTTAAATCCATACGTATTATTAGAAAACCATCAATAGAATTAAAATGTTGAATAACAAAAATTATGAAGAAATATCGTTGAATATGAGATTAAGACATATCATAGAATCGTTCATCCGTTGAAAATAACTATCGATCGACGCAAAAGCGTGAACGAATGTTGCGCATACGTAAGATATTATTATCCCACCACGTTGAATCCAGCGTGACTAAAAGAGTAACACAATAATATCTTTTCTCGACATAACAGATATATATATACATATTGATCCGACCGAAATTTGAGTTCCCTGTCTAAATGAAATTACGCAAATTTGAACGATTCACAGGAATGGTCACGATAGGATAATTGCAGTGTCAATAACGCTTTGTTCTTGAATTTATATCACTGACCGTGGGATACTTAGGTACATAGAAAGTACTTACGAGAACGACTACTTTTGATTCGACGATCGAAGGACCTTAGTTACGCATAGGTATATAAAAGCTAGACCGGTTACTAACATGGGTGCCAGAGTAAGTTAGGCCACCTTTGGTTACACCTAACAATTCTCGAGTTTGCCCTGTGTTTATCATGATCGCGATAGCAACGATACTTGCATTAATCCTGATCAAGTTTAACAATGGAGCACCAACGAAAATGGAAAGGATGGCGATCTCAAAAACGAATATAACCGACTTGGAATCATCTGCTACGGGTTATACGTACGAACAAGGACAAAACTATCCCGTAACCTACGTTCATTACACCAATTATGGGAACGGACGTTACTACGATACGCCATTGCCAATACATTATGTCGTCGATGGTAGTGGTAAGGGTGCTGTTGCACCTGTTGCTCTGTCGGTTCCTCAAACTGCAGCCCTCTATGAAAGGCCTGTAATCTCTTATACGAACGTAGGACAGAAGCCGAATCCCTACATGCAACAGCGATTGCCTTACGTAAAGACGGGTAACAATCACATGGAAGCTCAAGGTGTCTACGTTGTCCCACAGAAACCCTTACCACCTTATTACGTGCATTTAAGTAATGAGAAGGTAGTAAAAGGAAAGGATGGCAATCAGGGTCATGCCAACGAGAAAAGTAACGAGGACATTAAGGAAACCGACGATGAAGGCAAGGAATACAACGATGAACATGAAGACAATGATGAGAATAACGACTATGAAGACGACGATGAAGACGACGATGAAGACGATAGTGGATATGACGATGCTCACAAAACGCATCATTCCGAAGGATTTAAGCATGATCATTTGGGACATTCTCCAAAATTATATAGTAAGGATCATGGTCATCTTGGAGATGCCGGATCTTCTTTTCAAATCGAAGAGCATTCATCTAACGGGAAAAAAGGTGATACTGCTCGTAATAGCTATGGCCAATTTGATGAAGAACAAAAAAAGACGTATGATTCAGCTGAAAAAGCTGGTTTGTATATTGCTCTTAAAAAAATTGAACCATATCGTTAGACAGAAATAGAATATAGACGAGATTTGTATTTTGTAATATTTGGTTCACTTCCAAGTACTTTGTTTTTCCAGGTCACTACAATCTTAGGGGTGGGCAGAAAAAAGAACACATTAATACATCCGGTGCCTACGGCCAACATGATGACTTGAAAAAGGGTGAGGAGGGTGCTAAACGTGAACATAGCTCGTATTATAAAAAAGGAGGAAAGACTAGTGGTTTCCATAAAGTCTATCATAAAGACGAATATAAAAAGAACACCGACTTTTATGATGAAAACCACAAAAACGGACAGTTCAGTAAACACTTTGCTTTCGATCAGCATAATAATGCAAAGGAGGGCGATTATAAAAAGGAATCTCATCATGATTCCGGTCTCGATCAATGGGATAAGACGAAGAAAGATGATTTCAAGAAAAGTCACGATGTTAGTCGCAATCAAGAACATCATTCCGAAAAAGACGAAGATTCTTATCACAAAGATTACTCTGATTATTCGAGGGAAGGTGGAGAACGAGCTGAAAAGAAACATGGATATTCTAAAACTCACGATGATCATTGATATGTAAATATTTATATATTTACTCTATTGTTACTGTTGTACGACTTGCATTTGGAATAATATAAGAAATAATATTATGCACCATTTGATTTCATAAATTTCTCATATTGTTTAATACTAAGTAACATCGCAAAAGTCTATCCATCTATATGATTTACATACTTAACAAAACAAAAAATATAATCTAAAAGTAATAAAATGTTTTTTGATGTACAACGTACATAACTAATAAATAGATCGTCACTGAACATTGTCAATCATAGCTAACATTTTTGCAGTGCTTTGTCGATACACATAACACACGAAATTCGTCGTATAGCCAGACGAGTCCTATTGCAAAGTATTCATCAATCAATTAGCGTAACACCGAGGTGAGTAACTGTCAAGTAAGACAGTGATGTAATACCGTCTGTTATACATTCCCGTTGTATTCTACATTCTAAATTAGAAATAGTTCATTCTACGGATTAAAAACAATGAATCGTGTATCGATCGGAAGCTACTTTTTTGAAATAATGTCACGTTTACGGTTAATAAATCGAACTCTACCATTAAAATAGCGGATATGCAATTTATTTTCGAAATCAAAAGGGAAATATGGTGTAATAAAATAATCTATCTAATTTTACGTATCGTATTTGGTATTAATTATTGGACATGATATATCCTATAAAAGAGTCAGCAGATCAAATATATTTACAATTAATCAGATACAAGTAATTCAATCTCCCGGAGTTTAATTATCTAAACCAAATAAAATAAAATTTATTGACGGAGTTATGAAGCTTAATATTTATTATACCGTGAGTGTAATGTGTTTGTTAGTATGCGAAGGAATTGAGGTTAAGAAACCCGAAGGAACTAAGGATATTTCGGAAAAATCAATACCAAAAGATTCGGAAACTTCAAAAAGCGAGTACGTGTTTAATAAAAGGGGAAATGAATTTAAACTATATGACACAATTGGAAACCACGGAATAAATGACTTTGAACTTGTTAACGAAAACGATAAATTTGGAAATTCTGATTTAAATGTGGCTAACTCAATTTACAGGTTTAAATATCCAACTGCGTATAAAATAAGAAATATCGGCAAAGGTATTCATTAAAATTTTGTTTTTTAATAAATATCTCTTGTAATCGTTTTAAAGTGATTTAATAATATAATGAAATTGTAAGGTATCATTTTAATCGTAGTAATCGCTATACGTATATTTACGTCAGGTACCCTCGGTGCGGAATCGAATTTACGACGTTTAGGTGGACAGGATAGTAGCCTTGGTAACATTGAAGGATTCGATTACGATGGAAGCGATGGATTTCGCATTAAAGGAAGCCTTGCTCGCTCACGATATTATGGTTTACCAAGACAAGCAGAAAATTATAAGGTTTCGAGGAGCAAATTGAATCTTGATGGTACGAATATCAGACTACATTCTAATTTAGGAACTGACAATTTAAGGAAATCGATTGGAATACAAAATGTTCCATATAGTGGTACGTTCGAGAATAATCGTCGCGCCAATAACTTCATTACACCAGATTTAAATTTAAGAGACATAGCGAGCGGAATAATTAATGACAAATATAATTTCGCTATCAACGACGTTTCGAATTATCAGGATGAAAAAGAAACTGAGACCGGCGAGAAGCTCGTCAATAGATACGAAGTAACCGAAGATTTCGATAAAGACGAAAAAGAAGCAATCGGGAAATCTTATCTTTCTCAATATCAAGAAGACCTTACTGAATCAAAAAAGAACAAGAAAGAGGAAAATGTGAAATACGACAAAAATGAATCTGCTGCAAAGGAACTGTTGAACGAAAGTCATGGAAAAAACGGAATTCATAAAAAAGGTCACAAAACTTCGGGGTTTCATAACATTTACCACAAAGACGAATACAAAAAGGATACGTCCTTTTACGACAACGAGCATGTCGACGAACACGAAGAGAGTTATGGCTCAGAGAACAGTGAACACGAAGAAGCGGAAGGTGGACAAGAAAACATCCAAAAGTTGGATGCAGGATACCACGAGAACAAACAAGCACAGAAGGAAATATTTCTCAATGGACATCAATATGGTAGTGCTCAAGAACACGACAGGGAAGCTAAAGGAAAAGAGCATTACGTCGAGAATGCTGTATTTTTAAAAAAACAAAGTAAGGAAAAGGTTAACGATGATTCGTCGCACTTAGAAAACCAATATTAATTTAATTTCTACCAATCTATCAGTTTTTTCTACATGATTTTATTTATCGATTACTTTGTTATATAATCTACCATCAATTTGCAGAATAATCCTAATCATTATTAAGAATTTCAGTATTTTATTATTTTCATTGAGATTTCAAGTAGTTTTATTATCTTTTTGTAATAAATAATTACTGCTTACTTTTTTCCCACGTAGATATAAAAAAATTGAAACTAATAGGCAGGGTGAAAGTAACGATATATATTAATAGATTAGTATATGATTGCATCAAAATCGTTTAAATTTGCGTGACAGTATTACTTAATTCTCATACACAAAAGTAATTGACTATATACAATTATTTTTATTTCAAAATGAAAGTTTGATAAGTAACCTCCTTTTTTCCTGCTTGGAGCTACAAAACAGAACGGCTGATTGATATAACGAAATAATATTTTGAAAGAAATATCGATAAAATTTCATGAAAAATCTTTGTTTAAATGTTTATCCTCTGTGTATCTATTGTTGCTCGTGAATACGGTTTTGATGTTCTACGTAAGAAAACATTTATTTTGGCAATGCGTAATTACAAACAATAAGTACAGCTAGGAACAAATGTAATGCAACAAAGAACAATAATAGTAATTGTTTAGATTCAATGTCCATCTTTAAATCCCCATTTCTTGTGATCCTCATGTTCACCTTTTTTGCCATGCTTGGAATGATGTTCGTAATGCTCGTCGTGTCCACCTTCACCTTTGTGACCCTTTTCATCGTGATGATGATGTCCCTTCTCGAAGTGACCCTTTTTGCCGTATTTATCCTCATGATGACCGTGATCGTGATGACCCTTCTTGAAATGACCACCCTTTTTATGACCGTGCTCGTGATGGTGACCGCCATGATCCTCGTGATGACCGGAATCGTGGTGTTCGTCAAAGAATTTTTTGTCCTTTTTAAATTCATCTAGTTTATGAACTTCGTGATGCCCCTTGGTGCTATGACCCTTGCCATAGTGGCCCTTCTCATGAAATTTATGGCCCTTCTCTCCCTTTTCACCTTTATGATGCTCAGCATAGTAACCATCGTCATGGTGATGATGCTTCTTGTGTCCTTCATCCTCGTGATAATGTCCCGAGTGTCCCCCTTTGTCGTGGTGTCCCTTTTCACCCTTTTCGTGATGATGTCCGCCCTTATAACCCTTGTCCCCCTTTTCGCCGTGTTTGCTGTAATGATCGGCAAAATGCTCTTCACCACCACCCTTCTCTTCATGATGGTGATGATGAGACGCAGCTATTTCCAAATCCAACACATCTCTCCTGACTCTTTGGCTTTCAACCAAAATTGAGTGAGCGATCGAAATCGTTATCAGACAAATCACCAAAGCGAAACACCTCATCGTATTGACTGAATATTCGCTATATTTGCCAGCAGCACCCACCGTGACGACCCGTTTTGCTTCGGCGCTGCACTCGATGTGATAAAGTCAAGCGTTACTCTCGTATTATATACAAGACGGAGAATAATCGCCGATGTTAGGGAAGAAATAGCTCCTTTTCTTCGTCGATTAGTTCGTTGCGAAAGTTACGTCTCTTTACCCTGCTTCAAATCGTAATATCGATTTCAAGCAATCCGTCTATCGTGAACGTTATGTAATCTCGATCGAAATCGTCGCCACGCTTGCACAAATATCTTTTAATCCGAGATTTTCTCCTCTCGATCTATCTCAAACTTTCCTACCACTATTTTCTTACTATTCCAACGTGACTTAACACATTTTCTTGAAATAACAAATTGCACTAATATTGAAATTAAATATTTATCTGATTACTAATCGTTAATACTTCTGATTGAAACATTTACATTTAATAATAAAATTATTTATTTATGCGATAAGTAATATTTGAATTATTAGCAAAAATAAGATTATTTACGGTAATAACGCCGTGAAATTCTAAGATAAAACAAAATAGAAAGTTTATCGAAAAACCATTACACGATCGAGGTATTATAAGTAAAAACAATTTAATTATAACTTATCTTGGATACATAATATTCGTAAGATTATTAGACATTTAAAAAAAAAAGCGATATTGAATTTTTTGAATATTTATATCATTCACAAACTATAATTCAGATTGAAAGGTTATGCTTTCTTTTGAAAATACATTGTATGTCTATTCTATTTTTAAAGAATACTTGCCATCAGACTGCAAAGTACAAACCTTTGACGTACTTATATGATAAAGGGCAATACAACAATATTATGAAAAATGTAAGTTATAAGTTTAAAGCTCATATCTTATTCCTTTAGTAAGTCCAATAGTCTCCTGTACAATACTTATATCTCGAGCTTGGTTTTAACCGAACGAAATAAAGAATTATATTGCGGAAAGCTTCGAAAAGCCTTAGCCTAAGAAAGCACGTTCGCCAGATGTTGGTGGCGCTAGATGGTAGAAAAGATTTACGAAACTCGAACCTCGCTTTGTGAACAAGTCGATGAGAAAGAACGAAAGTGATTACGTACGAATTCAGGAGCGGAGCAACAAGTATATAAGCTTAGGTGTGGATAAGCTTGGTCAGTCGTTCGTACTCGTTGGTCCGTCAAAGTACCAACAATGACTTACTACGTGTTTCGGATATGTCTGACTTTCTTTCTCCTCTATGCGATCGTCGATTTCTCATCGGCAAAAAAGGTGAGAAACGAACGAGATCTAGAAGTAGCTGCTAGCCATCACGGTCATAAACACGAGTCTGGTGGTGGCCATGAGCATCATGGACATCATCACGAAGAACACGGAGAGAAAGGAGATAAGGGTTACAAGGGTTCACATCATCACGATAAAGGTGAACATGGTCATTATGGTAAGGAACATCACGAAGGACATCATGGTGAACATGGTGGACATAAGAAGGGACACCACGAAGAAGACGAGCATCATGGTAGTCATCACGAGCACGAGCATGGACACAAGGGTTCCAAATTTGGTCACTCAAAGGGTCACAAGAAAGGAGAGAAAACGCATGGGTATCATCATAAAGCCCATAAAGACGAATTCCACAAAGAACATAAATTCTATGATGATTATCACAAAGGCGGACATCATGAGAAACATGGATCCCACCATGGACATCACGGAAGCAAAGAAGGGCATCATAAGAAAGGTGGAAGTCACCACTCCGGTCATCACGAGGATCATCATGGAAAGAAGGGACATCACGACAAAGGACACTTTGATGAAGATCATAAGGGTCATCATGGAAAGCATGGCCACGAGGAACATTATCATCATCACGAAGATTATGGGAAGAAGGGCGAACATCACGGAGGAAAGTCTCACGGATTCTCAAGTGGCGGTGGCGGTGGCGGCGGCGGCGGCGGTGGCGGCGGTGGTCACGGCGGTGGTGGTCACGGCGGTTATCACCACTAATTATCATTGCAACAAGTTCATTCTATTGTATTTTGAACGCTGTTGCATCGTTAACATTGTTTCTCTCGTTGATTATTTGTAAACTCCTTCGATTCCTAATCAATCTGAATTGTTAATTTTAGTAATTAAAATATAAAAGAATTACAAATCATATATCGCATATATTTTTCTTGATATAAATTTCCAATCTAATTTTATATTATATATACACCCACTATCCCCAATTTCAGAATAAATCTTGAGAATAAATAAAATTACTGATTATTATTATGAATCTATTAAAGAGCTAATAATTATTTTTAAAAAACTATATATGAATATATGAACGTTAATAATTACATGAAAATTCACTTAAAATTTTTCTGCTTTCTTTTCCATTTTTAATATTGTTACGAACATTCTCTGATTGTTTATATTAAATGCTACATCAATCGTTAATCTCCTATTTTCTTTAATGTATAGTTGTTAATAATTCGTTTAACTTAATTTTCAAAATTGAAGAATAATATGGTAATGTAATATTAATAACAATGACAAATGTATTAAATAATTATAATTAGTATATAATCAAATTTTTTGTATTGACCTGTCTTAATTACAACGTAGGCTGAGTTATTACAATATTACTCTATATTTTGGATAAATAATCCTCTATAATCATTATAATTATGACAATATAAAATATTTATATTTAATGAGAGTAATAAGGATAATCGTCATTAGTACAGTGGCACGATACGCATATCGAATAGCGAATCCAGTTTAATATTCTCCAGCACGTATGATAATAAATCAACTAATACCAAAAACTAATTATGCCAAAGCACGCACAACAAATTATGTTACGATAACGGTATGTGAAATGGTTTAACGTAGTAATTTTGAAGAATCAATATAAATTTATTTGATCTATTTCCATAATATCACTTAAATATTAAAACAGAAATTGAAATAATCGACCAAAAGATTGTAATTATTTTATTAACTATAAATATCGATTATGATGAATAATAATAATAATAATAATATCGAAAGTAAAAATATTATTTAAACTAATTTCTCTTATTTAACGATCGGTATTATTAATTATTACAAAATAAAGTTGATTATTAAATATTAATTTAATTCAAAATGTTATAAAACATTGATTGTTAATTATTTTAAAAAATTGATCAACCGGTTACGTATAAAATTTCTTCAAAAAAACTCGGTGAGATTACTTTGTTTCCCCGATCATGAGAGCAGAAAGCAACTTACAAATGTATCAGAAAGAAGAAAGGACGATCTCTATATAGCGCAACGAAGAGAGAAACCGAAACTATTCGCTCCCACCACAGGAACCTAGCTGAAAACACCACCACTGCTGTTGTGGTTTACCCACCTCCATCTGCCAATACATAGTTCTGGACCGGGTACGAAACGTATAAATTAATCGGCCTGGTATCGAGATCCCATCCCGTCACTTGCATCAGCTGGGTGCATTTGAACTGGCAGTGGGTTACCTTACCAAATATCAACCATACTGCTAAACAAGCAACATGATCGGCTTGCGGGGTGCTCTGATAACAGTGGCCTTTTTTGTCACATTGGCCCTGGCGAGAGAAATTAGTGACCTAAAAGATTTAGAGACAGCTGCTAGCAAACATCATTTTGAAAAAGGTGGCGGAGAAGAGCATCACTCCGATCATTATCATAAACATGGTGAAAAAGGAGATAAGGGATACAAAGGTTATCATCATCACGATAAGGGAGAAAAAGGTCATCACGACAAAGAGGGACACTCGGGACACTTTCACGAAGACGAAGGACATAAGAAACATCATCATCATGATGATGGTTATTACGGAGAACATCATAAAGGGGACAAAGGTGAAAAGGGACACAGCTTTCACGAGAAAGGACACTACGGTAAGGGACACAGCACCAAGGGTCATCACGAAGTGAAGAAGCACGATGAATTTAAGAAGGATAAAGAATTTCACGACGAACATCACGATTCCGGTCATCATGAAGGTCATGGAGGTCATCATCACGAGCATGGTCACAAAAAAGGTGGTCACTTTAAGAAAGGACATCACGATCATGGTGATCATGAAGATCATTACGGTAAAAAGGGCCATCACGAGAAGGGTAGCCACCATCACGATCACAAAGGTCATAAAGATAGTGGTGGACACGATGAACACTATCATCACGATTCTCATTATGGTAAAAAGGGTGGTCACGAAGATCACAAAGATTGGAAATACAAACACGGCCATTAGGAAAGTCATCTAATTAGGAGATACCACCAGCTGTTCTTTCACTCGATCTGCTGTTCTCCTCAACGTTTTCAACGTAATTGTGCTAATCCTGTACAATTTTGTAACGGAATTCAAATGATATTTTATATTTATATATTGTTGATTGTTAATTTTGTTAATTAATACGTTTATAATGTTCGCTTAAAATAAATTGTTTTTGTTAGAAATAAAACGAACGTCCCAGAAATATCATTAATCGCTTTTCTACTTGTTCTTAATCGCAAGAAAGAGCTACGGTTAAAGTATTATTTACACTTCGTTGGTGTCATAAAATTCCTTTCCAACTAATCTTCCAACTATCTCTGTTATATAAAATAGTAAAAAGATTATTTCAGAGGTAGGATCTTTTTCTTCACGCTTAAAGATAAATACTTTCACTTTATTCATTCGTGTAGAAATGTCTTTGAACTCGGTTGAAATAAAAACTATTAACAGGACCTGCATTCTCAAATCTCCTTTCATATCTCATTTTATATTTCATATTCACACACTTTTACCAACATTTTACTTAAGCGAAAATAGATATCCACATACGTTTAAATATGCATCAATATAACCACAAGAACGCATGGACACGCTTGAATATTACACATAAATAATTGAGATCTTTAAAATTGCATTATTATAAAATAACCATAATATAACAATGGACAAATTTTTATTGTAATTAAAATATTCCGATAATATTGAATAAAATTGGATATAATTTTACCGAATGTTGTAAGTAAGCTTTTTCCTTACATACACCGAGTAATCTAATCTTATAATATGAAAAGAAAATCAATATAATGATCGTTTAATTACGAACTCGAACATTGCTCTTATCATTCGAAAAAACAGGATCTTGGTAAAAGCATTGTTTGAAGGATCGCATTCGTGTAAACTATTGTAGCATACTTGATGTTCCCAGCCGTTCGTTTTAACGATGACGAAAAAGCGGGTACCCTCTATTGTTTCGATCTACTTTGCACGTATGGGTTGCCGGATTAATTAATGTAATTGGAGTGATTCTAATACAAAGAAAAATAAGCAAAAGGAGAAAGAGGAACAGTACACTAAATGCGTACGTGATATGTGATATGAGAGAAATGTTAACCTCGCATCTGCTATTATCTTTCTATATATAAACACATATGTACATATATGTACAGTACATATACCAGATCAGTTTTATCTTCAACTTATGTAAGCTAAATAATGTAACATAGATGAATGCAATTTAAAAAACAAATACAAATAAGCTAGATTACTTATTTACATCTTTTTATTTTAACAAGTTAAAAATAAAAAGAACGTATTACAGTTTCTCAGTTATCGTACGTGTAAGTATCATGCATAGAAAAAGTTTAAAATGCAATTTTCATTTTTCACAGCAAATTTTAAAAGCTTGGATATTTAAATTTCCAGTAAAAATAATGTATAATGTTTAAATCAACCATGTATTACTGATGTGTTTGATAGACGATTGGATTAAATGACAAACTAGTTTCAATGAAAATCGTTATATCTCTTTGAATGCTATGACTTTCAGACGAAATTTCTCAGAGAGAGAATAATGGCTATTAATTAACAATGCAAATAGCAGTCAGTTACTAGTCAGAAGCAGCAATCCCTGTAAGAATCTCTCTCGTTCTTGCCTAGTATCCTAGTAGTGGATGTCCTGCCACTTCCCACCAACTTCAACCTACTCTTTGACTCGTTCCGAGTCAGTAACGTTCTCTCACTTTCACACCTCTGACTGATCACCTTCTTTGAACGTTAAAACGAATTGGATTAGCTTCATAAACTATGATTAAAAATTTATCAAAAGCCTGGATAATAATCTCCGTTATTTAATAGAAATTATCAATATATTTATATACTTGTATTATCAATTTAAAAAATAATTATAGTAATTACGGAAATGGATTAATTGATAGTAAAAAAAAATATAATAAAAATAATCATTAATAAAAAATAGATCATAAAATTAATTTTATCCATTTATTAACTTATCTTTGCTGTCATTATTATCGCTATATAAATTCGCTTTGTTAATACTTCTTTACTAAAAATTAACACGCAGCTTAATATACTAGAATTGTAGAAGAAAAATAAATGAAAGAGAAAGAGAAAAATAATAAGACAATATAACTCACTTAGTAAAGGCAGTATGCAAATCCTACGAATTCTTGAAGCTCATCGTCGTTGTGCCCTTGTCGCTAAAGGAGAAACCAGCTAGACGGGGTAGTTGATATCAGACAATACAGCATACCGGCGCCACCGTCCTAAGCTCGTCTTATATAAGTAGAAGAACCTTTGATAAAATTTTCACAAGGCGGCAGCAACCTTACGAATAATAAACGCGTCCGCGTACTAGAGCAGTGTAATGAAAATTGCATCGTGAAGCCGCATAAGGCAAGCTCTTTTGATGGTCGTGAGCTCGCGGATTAAATACTATGGCCAAGCTTAACTTGTTTATACGCTGCCCTTTCTTGGTTATCTTAGAATGTGCGAACTAGCGCGTACGGATATATATATATGTATTTAATATTGCATAAAATGATATAGTAAAAATTGCTAATCCCTCGATTATTACCTTTTTATTTTTATTCCAATGTAAGGTCGAATACTTTACTAAATTTTTAATCTAATTGAAACTTTATATATAATATAATATAATAATTTATACATATGAAATCAAATTTAGCTAGATATAAATAATATATTTACTTATGCATTGAAAAATAATAATAATATCAAATCTGCACATAAATTATTCCAAATATAATTATGCTTACAAATTAATATCAAATTGGATTTTTTTATTTAATATAGAAATGGAAGATTATCGGTCGATAAAATAATAATAAACGATGTGTAAAATATGCGCTCATCAAAGTTATGAGAAAGAGAAGTTATATAATATCACGTTTCGCTTTATTTGCTATCCCTAGTTAATAGGTCGTACCTTCTCTTTCTCTCTTTTGCGTTATTAGCACCAACATTTCCGATGCAGAAGGCGCCAGGGATTCGAATTAACGCGAACACGTGTTTTCGACGGTTACACCGGCTGCCCGTTCGCATATCGACATAATGTGTGTGCATGCTCAAACGTGAATAACGAATAATGCATTCACTAACATGAAAATATAAGAGACAAGAGAAAAAGAGAAAGAGAGAAAAAAAAGAGAGAAAATATATCTGAATCGTACAAACATTTAGATATATCGTAACAGCCGCGTCAATTTAGCAAAAAGCGAATACCCGAGTACTCTGCTCGTATATAGGTCGAAAAAGAGAGAGGAAACAAAAAAATATAAAAGGGGATAGGAAATACGTGAGAAAGCTTCGTTGGTCATTTCCTACAACAAAATTCAAAATTCACAATTGTAACCGAACAAACCAAACGCAGAAAATGTCGCCGTATCGCGATTGGTATAATATGTATAATAGATTATCGGGTTTGTATCCTATTGTGTCGCCTAGACAAATTTTTAAATAAAAATCCTTAATATCTCTTTCGATGCGGAGTATTATTTTTATATCTCTCGTTCAATAATTTTATAACGAC
The DNA here is from genome assembly GCF_010416935.1 of Polistes fuscatus. NCBI lineage: Eukaryota > Metazoa > Arthropoda > Insecta > Hymenoptera > Vespidae > Polistes > Polistes fuscatus. The sequence goes on along the minus strand of NW_025113162.1, from coordinate 3,442,458 downwards.
TTTCTATTCGTTCTTAGCGAGTTAGGAAAAGATTTCTATATAATAGATTATTAATTATTTTAAGACCTCTATTTTTTTATGTTAAAGCAAGAAAGAAAGGAAATAATTACTTATCAAGTATTTTCAAGCGAATGATAAAACGTATGTATTTGTGTACGAATAAATCTATATTTAGAAAGAAAATTAATGAATTTATCACGGTTTTTATTGTATTTTAAAAACGTATCAAGTATCGACTCGATTTTTTGTTAACCACTTGTGAAATTTCATTTTAGAAAGGAAAAAAAATCAAGGAGATGTAAGTTCGATCCTACAATTTTCATCCAATACAATCCTTTTATTGCGGTATGAGTCCTTAAAAAAAGTAGCAAGAAAACTCGTGAAGGAAAACGTTGGCAATAAATCACGACAAACCGATAAGGCTCAATATCGTGTTGCCGTTTGAACAATAATACAGCTACTCAGACAAATATAAACCATAAAAAAGATTACTTGTTCCATTATCAAAAAAAGTTCAAAGAGATAATTGCTTATATCCTTAATGTATTTTAGATTTACTTAAACCATTTTTGTTGACTAATTCGTATGAGACGAAGAATATAAAAGTATTATTTTCAATATCTTCACAATAAGATCATTATAAATTATTATTATAATCATTAATTTCAAATTATTAAAATTGATTTAATTAAAACAAATGTTAAAATCAACGTTTAATAATATTAAGTATAAACTAGATTATAATACAACTTTCAATTTACATTTGCATAAATATTTAAAAACTGTCACGTTAAATACATTCCATATCCGATTATTACTTCGAACTCTTGTACCTTTATCATCTTTGATCGGCTTAAATTATTCAAGGTTTTAATAATTAACTTTTCCATGTTCAAAAAAAAACTTATCGCAGTCCTTTTATTTCGACAGCAAATGTCGATAAATTATTATTTTAATTAAATAATAATAGTATTTGATTAAGCAAATGAAGTGACCTCCATTCATATATATAATTCCTAGTTCCTATAATTTTCATTCGTAAAATGATCTATATAACTAACTAAAAAATATCACATCTGTCTCACACATTTTTCGCTCTCAAAGTTAAGAGTCTCTTTAGACGTTTTACTGTTATAAAAACATTAATTTTAATGTTCCTTTTTGAAACCATACTTCTTTCCAGAATGATGATCACCCTTCTTGCCATAGGAATCATGATGAGCGTGGTGCTCTTCGTGTCCGTGCTTGCCGTGATGTCCTTTATGTTCCTCATCGTGGTGGCCCTTGTCGTGATGTCCTTTTTTACCATGATGATCCTCCTCATATCCCGAATGTTTGTGTTCGCCCTTCTTATGATGACCTTCCTTCTTTTCATGATGTCCATGGAAATCACCATGCTTCTCGTGATGACCACCCTTATGATAATCATCGTAAAACTTGTGCTCTTTATGATACTCATCTTTATGGAATTTGTTGTGATAACCCTTGGTCTTGTGTCCTTTCTTGTGACCCTTTTTCTCTCCGAACTTGCCACCTTTGTGTCCCTTTTCTCCCTCGTGATGCTCACCGTATTTCTCATCTAAATCGTGATGACTTTTCTTATGGCCACCGTGTTCCTCGTGATGTCCGGCATGATGTTCTTTATCGTGTTTACCATGATCACCCTTATCGTGATGATGATGACTCTTGTAACCTTTATCACCCTTTTCACCGTGCTCCTCATGATGATCGGCATGATGTTCCTGACCACCACCAGACTGGTGATGATGTCCATGCTGTTTGTGACTCGTTGCAGCACTTTCTAGATCATCTTTTAGTTCTATATGGCTTTCAACATCCCTTATTGGAAAAACATGTTCCTCCAAAACCTTGGCCTGCAAATCTTTTGCTTGACAAATCTTCTGAAGTAGAAAAGTGCAATAAAGAAGGAAAATAATCGGTAGGAGTGTCTTGATGCTTGTCATTTTGATATCCAATCACATTCGGCTTCAGCTACTGACAAGCTCGAGCTCGACTGTTCTCACTTAAATATCGTTGGATTGTTACTTCCGTCACGGATCGACCGTTTCCGATGAATTTACTTTCCTTCGTCCGACCACTGAAACTACTTGGTTTCTTCGTTCTACGTTCTCCGATTCTTTAAGAATCAACGAACGTGCCTTCGTAAACTCGACTTCCCACTTCACACTTTCTCTCATTGTTGATTACTATTACTTATACCTACCATTCGTATACTATTTGAAAATAATCGGAAATCATATACTTTTTCATTAAAATATATGACGTATTTTAAAGATAGATAAAACTCTTATAATTATTATCTCTTCCAATAAGATTTCTTATTACAAATATTATAAATTGGTATTAGAATAAAAAGCAATGATCAGTGAATATATTAGTCCAGTAACTAAATGTAAAACAATAAGCACATAATTACGGAAGTTTAACGTCTATCGTCTATGTTAAATTATGGCAATAAAAATGTTTTTATGCTTTTTATAGGTACTTTTAAATTACTTCAAATCGTGAGTTTTATAAAAACAATCATCTCTTTGACAAGCACGAAGATAGTGCGTCCAAGCATTACGTTCTCGAAACGGAGAAATACTAATTTACAAAGAATGATGAAAACGACTTTCTATCGTCTCACTTTTTATTCGATTTCTTTCAAACGCTGGCACAATACCACAGAAACTTGTGAACCACATCGAATCAGTCTTCTTGCAATAAGAAATCTCACGTTTTTATTATAAACGATCTTATCCAATATAATAAACGTCGATAGTTCAATAAAAAAAATATGCAATTATGACGGCTGTTGACATGAACAAATGGTTACTCGTAGCTGTACACGTTGCTACGTAATCGTGTTGAAATATCAACGATTTTGCTAAACGTATCTAAATAATTTGCTACAAAACCAGCTATCTGTAACACCCGGAATTGTTCATTGTAACCGAAAACCAATCAAAACGCACTGATAAAAGTCAATCGGAAGAGTAATTGAATTTCCGACTAAATGGTACTCTTTTGATAACCAACCATAATGAATTTAATTTTAATAGCTTGTTCGACGCTGAAATCTAGATTCTAAAATACATCTTAAGATTAAGTCAAATTGACATTACTATCTTTTCCATTGTTCTGAATATTTTCAGTCAATGAATCCATCCAATTGCTTTCAATTCCGTTCGCAATTCTCTCTACATTTGCAGTTGATTTTTAAAAATCACATTTTAAGTCTTTAGTTTTATTTTTCTATTAACAGACAATGAAACATTGATAAAGTCATAAACCAAAATTCTTCTATCAAAATTTACGAATATCAGAGAACGAGCACTTTAATTTTTCCGATCGGTAAGCATTATTCATTACTTTTATTTTCGTTATCGATTTCTATCGAAAATTATCTAGTTAAAATAAAATATAAAAAACACATTATATTTCATTACTCGTTTCTCGATTATTTCTTTCTTCATCATATTGATTTATCTTTAAAATTATATTCTCCTAGAACATTAATAGTTTTTATTACGCTATAACGATATTCTCACGACACGTTTCCCTATAGTTGGTACAACGAAATGATAATGTCTAGCAAGACTAGGAAGGAAAGATATTACCGTTATCGTTCGACCGAGGAAGGGAAAAATTGATTCTCAAAGGCTTCGTAAAGGCCGATAATCGAAAGGGTATATCGAAGCCATTAACTCGCTGCAGCGATCACATTTTCTTTTGCATATCGCGTCGCGCAAAGGCGGAAGGACGTCGAACCTGTTCTCCATTGCAAATTGTACGAGCTGGTCGAATTCATATAAAGATAGAGAGATAGGTAGATGGATAGATAGAGAATTGGAAGAAGGAAAAGAAAGAGGCTCTAAAACAGTGTGATCGATAGCTTTCTCGGCTCCTTAAGACCTTATTTGGCAACGCCTTAGACGGGAGATTGGCTCGGATCGGTGGCGTTGGCGCTGCATAATCAAGATAAAGATTGGTTACTGCACGAGCACCCTATCTCGAACCCTTCGAGGATGATAGGAGAACCGAATGTAGAAAGAGAATCGAAAAATAGTAGAGGAAGAAAAAGAAGAAGAAGAAGAAGAATAAGGAAAAGAATAAGAAGAGAAACCGGGAGGCCAAGGCTTCTGCCAAGTTCGATTTGAACTCGGCATCTCTTGTCGTAACGGAGATTAGATTAGATGGTGTTCGCTTTGGACCATCCGGATGAAGAGGGAGACTGCTTTGTAAGCGGATCCAAAGACGAGTGGTAGAACGTCATCGAGACAATTCTCTCCTGTTCGCATTCTTACCCACCCTAACCTTTCCCCATCTCGTCATCTACCCTTGATGTTACTCAACGATTGTTGCCTCTCTATAAACGGAGACCTCAAAGTTTTTACAAAAATCAATGATAATACCAAGTTGAACTAAATTATCGTTCCTTAATACAACGAAGAATGAAGAATACAAATTGTAATAGCTTTTTTTGTAAATATACATTCATAATTAATCCGCTTCTCAAAAATTCTGATAAGAAGAAAGGCAATACACGTTTCTACGATCTTCGAATTGAATGCGTATAATCGTTTCATCACCTATAGATAAACCAATGTCAAATTACGACGCGTAATTAAATCCAAATATCTCTTTTAGAGATTTGTTTAATTACGTGAACCCTTTCCTTTCCTTTCCTTTTCTGTCTATGTAGCAATGCCACCAACAGTAACCCCTACGGCAGCGTCTCGCGGGGTGTGCAATCAGTTGATGGCCCAGTAGAGAGAACCCCAACCCTTCTCAACCTCTCGTCCTAACTACCACCCTTGCATTCAAGTCCAACCGACGGCTCTCTCACTCTCTTTCTCTCTCTCTCTCTCTCTTTGTCTTTCTTTTACTTTTTCTCTTTCTCCCACGCTTACCAACTTAACCATCCTTTACCGCATTTTCGCTAGATGAATAAAACCGACGGACTGTGCGTCGGTGAACAAAGGAACTCGCGCTACCTTCTGGGCTGCTAATGAAATTGTTTCCTAATTTAAATCCTGGGAGAGCCGCGACGTGGGTTCTATTCTACGGTCAAGAGCTTCCATTCAGCCTACAACCTTTTCTCGAGAGGGTTACGGATGCAGAGGAATGATGATCGTGAGTAATTTCGCGTTCCCCTTTCTCTCTCTTTCTCTCCCTCTCTTTCTCTCCCTCTCTTTCGCTTTCTCGGTTTTTCCCTCTTAAAAATATAAAAGTAAACGCAACTATTCTAAATACATCTTTTATACTCTGTTGTTTTACTCCAACCATACATCTTGATGTCCATTCATTCATATCACTCTGATAGAAAAATTTTATAATATTGATTGAGGTAAGGGCTATAAGAAATATTGTTGATCTTAAAAATGAAGGATTTTAAGACGATTGAAAACTAGGTTAACGACCTAACGTTGGGTTGAAGGGAAATCTAGCACCGCCACTCATCGTGATAAGGCAAGTCGACGATCTCCGTAGTAACATTTCAAGTAAACCCATTTATTTGTTTGTGCCCAGGAAATAACATTTATCACAAATGTCTTGTAAGAAATTGCTGTGTCATTTAAGTTGTAAATTAATTAATTACTTCTAAGTCAATTACGTCGTTGTAATTAAAGGGCTAAAAATTAATTTTTCAACATAATTCCAATAATATATTTCCGTTAGTTTTAAAAAACGTATTCTAATTGTTCAAAAAGAAAAAATATTTAAATTAGTATTAGTATATATTGAGAATTAAGTAGTTAAGAAGAATAAAAAAATAATAAAATAAAGAAAAAGAAAAAATATATTAAACCGCTTGGCAACCATAGAAAAAAAAAAGTATAATTATTCGGTGCAAGCAGTCTCCAGCTGAAAATATCTGCGACGACTACTAAGTTTCGCTCGTTATAAATAATTGCTAAATGTAGAAACTGGTAGGTTGGTACGGGCAACACCTATCACCATGCGATATGTGTAGAAGCTCTCACACACCATGATCGTCGCGTGACCGAAACTACTTTTTAATGCTCGGTTACGAATTCTTCATCCGTCAGGTTGAATCGTGCCGCGAGGCGATAGGCGACCGTGTCTTCCTAAAACGTCCGACTCGTGAATATCAACATAAATCTAAAACGATTTCGGTAAATTGTGTTTAAAAACCTCGAAACGAAAGCTTCAAAAATAAAATCTGAAATCGTGAAAACAATAATACGAAGATCGATTTAACTTTAATTATACCTTGCAATAAATTTTCTCTCTTTTTTTTTTTTTCATAAACTCTTTCAGTGAATTCTTATCGTTTCGTTAAATCACATCTCTCCGCGTGTTATCCGAAACATTCTAGGATAGATTAGAGTGTTAATGATCGATCGCATGGAACGTCTAAGCGTCGGTGACGTATCGAGTTTCATCAAACGATGCTCTAGAACAAGTTACGTGATTTTCGATCAATCATTTCCGTCGTACTTTTGAGGAAAGTTATGTTGAAACAATACGTCGAATTAATATCGACGTTATTAATATTTGATCGTTGCATTTTCAAATCGAACGACCACGAGTTACGTGATATCCTCGTTGTGTGTTTTGTTCGATGCTACTAACGTTTATATAATATATATATATATATATATATATGTGAAGTAATATAATATGTATATACATAGGGAAAACAAATAATATTAAATATAATTAATAATGGTTTCCATAATCGCCTCCAGAATCACTACTTGAAGAATAAGAGCTGTGGTTCTCGTAAGAACCCTCGCTTCCACTACCGGTAGAATAATTCTTGCTGTGACCATCGCCAGTATCACTGTAACTCTCAGAGCTTGGTTCTGCGGCCGTATAGTGGCTGCCATAATCACCGGAATAATGTTCACCACTGTGATCTCCTTCGTTATCCACGTAGTGACTATCTACGATCGTACCTGTAAGATATTGTTTATTTATGCGTTTAAAAAAAAAAACCTTGAAAATATGTATCCTAATCCTGTTCATTATTCTTAATTCTTACCTGCACCTTCGTGATCTTCGTGTTTTCCAATTTTCGAACTTTGCTGGGCATGCTTGTCAGAATCTTTGGCACGACGAGCTTTACCGTAAGCAAAGTGTTTCTCGAATCCGTACTTGTCGCCATCCTGCTTGTGGAAAGTGTCAAACGTCTTGTATCCGTGGTCACCCTTGCTATAGGTTTCCTTCAAGTAGCCCTTCTCGCCCTCTGCATCGCTACCGTACGTCTTGTAGTAGCCACCCTCGTCTGATTTGCCTAAAACCACAATGTTAACGGTCCTTGTTAGTCAACACGGCCGTACGGCCAAGCATCCGTGAAACTCAATGATTAATTGGATCTACAGACGTGCCTTCCTCAAACGATTCCGTATTACTCGTGAACACGTGTATCGAGTTCGATCGAAGTACGTGGTAAGCGACGTGAATCCTATCTCCCTTGACGTTTCGACAAATGCCTTCGACGAGTTAGATCCGTTTTGACGCGTGAGCAAACAGACCCCGTTCTACGAGCTACGAAAAGCTCTAATTTCTTTGGTCTTCGTGATAAACCTTAAATCGAGGATTTGCGTAATTTCATACGAATTTCCAATTCGAAGAGATCTTAACGACAGTGAACTACAAGCTACCAACCAACGTCAATGTCGTCGCGAATCTTATCCGTCTCCAAGGAGACATCGACGAAGGCGTGGCTCATTTCCCTCGATCGAAGTATTAAATTCGAGCAAGTTTCCTCGATGTCGACTAAATTGGTCTCTGGTTCCGAAAGGAAACTGGTATTAATGGGAATGCTTGCTTTGGCAGATTGAGCTAATGCTACTCATGCTCGACGTTTCATTCGGAATGCGACAATCGCTTTGAGATAGACAGAGACTCTTGTCATTCCTATAATAATGGACTTTCTCAGCTATATGAAATTATTCCTGACATAGATAAAAATCGATCGAACTCTTATCCTCGAAAGATAATCAATTTCCTTGTAACTATTATTATCTAGTATAAAAAAAAAACTAAATAATCAAGATGATTATGAACGATTAGTTTCTCTTAACATTCAAAGAATCGATCATTAAGGAGAGCAAAAAAATCGATTTTTAACCTACCGGACGCGTTCTTCGCGATCTTTTTGGAGTCCTTGTTCGGTGCATTTTCAGCTTTTGCAAGATCCTCGACTTCCGAGTGGAACTTCAAAGGTACCGACTGGCGTAACTCCCTTTTGAAGTACCCGAGGAGTGCCACGTCTTTATCGAGAATCGGATATCCTTCGTAATCCATGGGCATACCCAGAGAATGGCCGAGAATAAGAAATGAAACTAACAACTCGTACGTTTTTCGGCGCATCCTTCTTCGTTACTTCTTCGACTTTACTGCAATCTATGGATCCAACGGCTGGACGATCTTCGTGATCGACAAAGACGTTAAGCCTTCGAAGACTGTCCATGGACTTTTATATCTCTCCCACTTTAAAGACTCGTTGAATTTTTCTTTCTACAAGAGGAACACAAGGATTCGACTAGACGGATATCAAATCGATTTCGTAAGACCGATTCTCGTTTCTTCGATGTGAAACGTGATCCCTCGTCTATCGATCGTTTCATACTTTTTCAACCTTTCTTGAACTGTTTTTGATTTATCCGACCCGAACAAATTTCAACTCTAATCAAAAGAAAACAAATAAATATTTGATAGACGCGATCGTAAATTACCGCATGTTTTATATACAAATATAATCGATTATTTCGTCTTAATATCATCCGCATAACTATCGATCCGCCGAGCAACCAATTGCATCTATACCAACCGTATCGCACGATCAATTTCTCAATTTCTTATTAGATGAAGAGAATAGCGTTGGCTATGGTCATTGATTGTCCCCTTATCATATAAGCGAGACCCGATCATGCATTTGATACCGATTACCATGTTTTTTTAACAAGTAATTGATAGCTATATGTTATGTCTTATTAGGATAATTATAGAGATTTATATTTGAAAGTAAAATCATTGAATGTGTATATACACTTTATTCCGTTTAATTCCTATTTACATTCATAATTAGTTATAGATGTCAATTCACCCGTTTCTATAAAGAACAAATACTATGAAATACTTACATAAATGTTTATCTAAATACACTTATTATCTTATGTATATTAAAGTGAAACGATTGACTCTTAAGCGATAACATGTTATAAAAAAAAACTGTTAAGAAGAAAGGTAGCATTTTTTTATAATTTGTAATATCAGTTAGTAGCTTGTTCTGAAGAAATGTCTCTTCACGCACGAATGCATATAGGTAAGCGAGTCTCGGTTTCAATCTAACTTTTTCATGCACAATTACCTCAGACTTTTCGAAAAGATAATTTCGCTCTATTAGTCACTATGAAAAAGTCTATTACGTTAGCGGATAAAATATAACATCATGCTACCTGAAATAATATCTCCGGGTAATGTAAAATAACATTTATCGTTCTAGATTTGTCATAACATAATTTATATTTCCTTTCTTTTTTAAAAAAAACTTCATTCAATTTCTGCACTTTTTCCATTTAAAGTTAGTTACTTATACAAGAATTCGACAAGTAAATCATTTTTATATCTCATTTGGTAAATATACAGAAAACGCTAGGATGCGCGTAAAGCTTGATAAATCATAAGCAGTATCATTTATTTAAGAAATATTCTCGAAATCGTGTTCGTTTGCAACGTCGAAAATCTTTCTATATATCTCTATCTCTCTCTATCATTTTTTCCATTTTGCAATCCTTTTCCATGGGTATCCTTACCGATACTACGGTGCGAGACACGTCAACGTACCGTTGTCGTTCGTCAGTGTCACCGCAAGCCGGTAGTAAATCGCAAAGCGACCCTCCTTCCTCGTCTAAGTCGTGCTACGCAGAGAATAGGAGGACGAAGCTGAGATGATTACGCTTAACGCCGTGTGAACCACTTGATGCAGCCGGTGTTGGGGACGTTAAGCGCCTTATATAGCTGTAGCACCAACTAGTTTCAACTGTGTGAGATAATCCACTAATTTGAAAATCTTGAATAGAATGTTGCATTATGCCATGTTACAATCATTCAGACACCAACACGTTACCGTTCTTCTTTTATTTCGATATTCGTTACATTATGTTTCAACCAAATTGCAGAAATTTATTTCATAATCGTATGTAACACTGATTATTACGTATTCAAAACTAATAAATAAAGATTATTAATCACTAACAATTAATGTGTTTATTCAAAAATTTACTATGTAGACTTTAATAAAATTAATACGTCCTTTTTAAATGAAAAAAAAAAAATAATAATTATATTATATGGTTATAAAATGATGACGTTAGTAAGATTAATCTTATAATAACATTGCTGAACTGACAGCAAACTTTTCAGATGATTACATTCCTTGATCCTGTTCTTTCTAAATCACGTACGAATATTCAAATTTCCTACGAATTGCTGTATGAAAAGAATTTTGTTACTCGATCGATCAAATATTCCGTTTCCTCAAATCGGTGAATATTACCAGTTTTGAGATCAAAAGTCAGCACGTGTAACAGCACCAACCCTAAGATACGAGCAACGACTTTGCTTCAGCCTGGAGTTAAAGCTTCGAGAGTTGAAGGAGTAACAAGCTCATGATTCGCATACTGATTAGTTTGAGAGGGCAGGTAAAGGTAATCTCATTGGCATATATTAGTCGGATATTGAGATGGATGAGTGCACCGTCGTTTATGCCGTCGTTGCATAATTAGAAATTTAATGTTCAAAAAATTGCATTCTCTTGTATTATCTATTATACAATAGACCAAATTTAAAGATTGAACGTTTTTTAATGGGATTTTTTAACTCTTATGATATAATATATTTCTAATTTTAATAATTAATATTAATTAGCATATATTTTTAATATATCAAATATAATCATTAATATACATTTAGTTTTAAAATTATCAGCCGTATATAAAAAAAGTTCGTATGTTTTAAGTAAAGATTCCTTAATGATTAAATTATAATTTTTCTTAAAAATATATTATATGTAGTTAAACTTTAACATTTATCTTAAATATGAATGACTATATGAAGACGATTATTTAATTCAAACAGTGAATCAGTAAGTTACTGGAGTGAGCCACTATAGTGGCGCATGGACCTGGAAAAAATAATCGAAAAAGCCACTTTAGTGGCAGGCCCGCTAAGGGAGATATCGGTAATTACAGTGCTCTACCTTTATCCATCGACCGTCGGTAACTGCCACCGTCGGTAATAGTAGGTTCCTTTTTTAAACATCAAACGTTGTTAATGAGAATTTCTACTTTAATACTACTGACCGTCAGGAACTTTAATATAAAATATGACCGATGTAGAGTAAAAAAAATTTCTAATCTACTATTACCGACGGTGGCAGTTACCGACGGCGGCAGTTACCGACGGTCGATGGATAAAGGTAGAGCACTACAATTACCGATATCGCCCTTAGCGGGTCTGCCACTAGAGTGGCTTTTTCGATTATTTTTTCCAGGTCGATGAGCCAATATAGTGGCTCACTCGAGTAGCCCACTGTCTCACCGTTTGAATTAAATAATCGTCTTCATAGTCATTCATATTTACGTGAAATGTTAAAAAGTTTAAGTATGTACAAAATATTTTTAGTAAAAATTATAATTTAATCATTAAGGAATCTTTACGTAAATTATACGAACGGTTATATATATATACGACTAATAATTTAAAAAGTGTGTGTATCAGCTCCGACGCACGACTCGAGTTTACCCCTTTGAAACCATTGTCTTTGAACAGGTACAGAAAAAAAAGTCTTACTAGATTAAAAAAAAAGACAAGAATAAAATAAATACATAGAAAGATAAAATGAATGAATCGAATGCACAATCTCTTTTATACATCGCAACTTTAATTTCTATAATTTTGGACCACTCCCTGGTATCTGTAAATACATAAAAGTTATTAAAAAACATTATAAAGTAATTAGTTTCTGTATATTAAATGGATAAAAGGAACAAACGAGAAAAAGGAATAAGGATATGATATTAATTAGGGATTTAAAAAAACTAATTACAATTATAATGTACATGGTAAGCGGTCTTTGGCTAGATTTTACTTGCAATGGAATGTTTAACATATAAAATATGTTAAACATTATACTGAAAGTAAAATACCATTGCCCAGGTCTAACCACGAGGAGGTAACCGCTTCTGAAGACCCGGGATGTGCATCCTGAAGATGTCCCCATCCGACGACATAAGTCGAAACCATTGAAAATGAAAGTTCCGAAAAGGGAAATCCTTGCAATTATTATCGAGAATTAAGAGAAAAGTTTTAATACCATATAACAAAATGATAAACGGGGTGTTAAACATCAATAAAATCGAAATAACTTAGTACCTATATACTAATAAAATACATTAAAAATATATTGAAAATACATTAAAAATAATTTTCACACGAGTGCGATGCTAAGGGGAGAAGAATTAACAAATAAAATTAAACATTAAATTACACATTAATATTTTATTATAACTAAGTTCTAGTCTGGTTCTCCTCTGGTCCTCCTCCTATTGAACCTGCAACAAAAAAAAACAAAGGGTTAGGGAAGAAGAAGAAAAGTGGGACTGAAAACGAACCTGGAAAAGAAAAAGAAAAGATTATTTTAGATTTGCATATATGCAATGAATGATCCATGGTATCTATAAAAATTTGTACTGATCCATGGTATCTATAAAAATTTGTACTGATCCATGGTATCTGTAAAAAGACAGAAATGCATTAACAATGATTTTTCTCACACTAACATTAAACTAGGAATGCATCTGAAAAGAATTTAAGAAACATCGATGATTTAATTAAAAACTAACACACTTCAATATAATTTCGATGAATGCATATAAAAATTACATTTTCTGTGTATTTCATAAATAATAATTTTAAATCTAAATAAAATAAAGTAAAAAATAGAAAAAGTATGCAATTATGGGTCGTTCCATGAAACCTACGAACAAAAAAAATACACTAAAATAATTATCACACGCTTGCGATGCTACGGGGAGAAGAATAATTAGATTAAAATTATACATTTAATTATACATTAATTTTACATTTTATTATACAAATAATAACTTACACTATACTTTATTATTATTAAGTCCTCTTGTGGTCCTCGGCTGGTCGTCGGCTGGTCTTTGGCTGGTCCTCCTCCTATGTCCTGCAACAAACAAAACAAAGACGTATGGAAGAAGAAGAAATCCTGCCAATAAAATATTAAAAAAAGGATCGTTTGGTATGGGTGGAATTTTAGGTAAGGACATGATTCTATCCTGGGGAGTAAGATAGAATCAAGGCTCGCGTGGGCAGGGTCGCATCCCTGAAGTAGACCTTTCTTCGGAAAGAAAGAATCTACCCGCTACCCATTAAAAAAAATACTGGAAACGAACCTGAAAAGAAAACAGAAAGATTAGTTTAGATTTGCGAAGAACCAATGAATGCATCGAAAGCATATTCCTTTTCTAGATCAAAATCCAATACTTACAAATAGATTGAATTAATCACATCCTGAAACAAAATAAAATGCAAATTAATTCAATACATAATATATAATTGATTAAATCTTAATACCTAAAACAATAAAAGAGACATTAAAAAACATTATAAGATAATTAGTTTCTACGAATGAAATGAAGAATGAAAAGTGGGGAAATTGTGTGTAATAGGAAATTAGAAAATGATATGATATTGGAGCGGGAATTCGGGAATGGTATTGTACTCTATCATGATTTTAAATATTTCTATCTTTTTAATGAAATATCATTTATAAAATCAAATTTTCTTAATACTCGATTTATTTTAAGGAAAAATTATGTTTGGTCTTTGGTGGGTGGCATGGCAAATCCAACGATGGTCACCTGTAACAAAAAGAAAACTATTTTAATTATTACCATTCTTAATAACCATTATAAATTATTGACGAGCAAAACAAAAAAATAAAACAATAAAAATATCAAATGACCAACGAGCTATTTTCAAAAATTCAACCATGCTGTTGAATTTGAAAATAACTCATTAAGTCTGTAGTTGCCCTCTTGAGCCACAATTAAGTGGGGGCCTCTTCGGCTTTTAGCCTCTTCTTTCTTCAAGCCTACTGTCGGACATTCCCTACGTGCGAGCACGAAAAGAATCTTTGACCAAAAACGTCAATCGTTCCAAAAAGTATTCGCATAATTTGGCATATTACAACGATTAATGATATAGAATTAGAATCGTCCCTGATTCTATATTATAAAAAAAACCTAACCGACCCTAACACAACCCTGAAAAAGAAAAATGTGATTAGTAAAACATCCTGAGCTTTTTACATGAAAATAATTATTACCTTTTGGTCGAGAGATATCTCATCGCCGAAAGGAATATTATTAACTATGTAAAGTATCGATTCTATTCTAATACCAAACCGTTATAATATGCCAAATTATGGTCGTACAATTTAGAAACGACTTCAAGACATTTTCACCCAATTACTCTCAACTGCTTATACACTAATATAAATGAAATACATTTCACATTACAATATATATATGAAATAATTCCATTTATTTTCTTTCATCATACATCTTATGCAAATAATTCCGATGTTCGTTAAGGGGGTGACTCTATTTATTATTATTACAAAATGCATTCGCGTTTCCCGTTAGCTATCCTAGCTCGTGGACAATCAACGAACTTAAAAGTTCATCGACTGTGCACATATTACACGAGCACATTTAATCGAATGTCCGAGCAGTTAATTATGCTAATCGATGACCTAATAACACTTCGCACTTTTACTATCGAGTAATATAATCGAATTGAAATAAAAATAATACTAAAAATGCAATGCATTTCTTTGCAATATTTTTATTTAAATTATTCTTTATATTAAATTATATGAAACATTTCAAAGATTAAATCGCGATAGTGCGAAGTGCTAGTTATAATACTTAAAACTAAGTATCAATTCATCAAAGGTTTTGCGGATTTGATTTCGACTCTATCTCGTTCGAGATACAATCGAAATAAAATGAATTTCTTAAATGGTTGCAAATCCCTTTGAATCATGATACATAATGCATATTACAGAATTGTCACAAAAAAGATTTACAAGTCAAGCAAATAGAATAAAAAGATATAATTTTGTGACAATTCCGTATAAAACCCGGAGGTGGGGACTCGCACTGAAAAGTGCAAGTATGCCACGTGCCATTCCGGGGTCCTACCTACTTATAATTAAAGTTTCACATTCGCTCAAAAAAATACACATGCATACCCACCCACACACTCCACGGTTCTCACACATACCACCAGGGTGCAAAAGCCTAAACTAGAGAGCATGCCCCGGGGCACCTCCGACACCCTAGTTCAAACGCGTTTTCTAAATTTATGGGAGTACGTACCAATTGCTGTAATCGTCTGTCAAGGCTAGTGATTATTGCATAAATGACTAATGCAAAAATACAAGTATAAACTAGTATATATTGCATACTAGTTATATACGAGTATATCATAGTTTCCACAAATAAATGCGGTAACTCTACTATGCAAAACGATTGTTAAAAAAAAAATTTCGTATCGTACGCGTGACTCTACAAGTTATTTTTATTCAATAACTTTAAAAAATAATAAGCGCGGTATTACGTATCGCGAAACGATGTACAATGCACATTCCTAACCGCACACACATGTGCAATGTACACCGTGCAATCACTAGCACAATGACAGACGCCAAATGGGGGGAGAAAAACTTAAAACTAAACCCATACTAACCGTTTCTCACCCATACGTGTAACACCTGGGCACACGTATAAATGAGAACGCAGAAAGTATAGGGGGGAGAAACGGGGATTAGTATATTAATTGCTGAAAATCCTAATCTAAGATTTGATTATTATATAAAAATGTTCTCTCATTAATCTAAGCGGGCTATGACTCTACAAGTCATTTATAATGACTTTTAAAAAGATTTTAAGAATTTAAAAAAATAATAAAAATCTCGGACGACTCTTTCGTTAAATGGCTGTTCTAATGAAAGAACTGGGCTTTGAGCCACCATTAACAGCCAGAGTCTATCCGTCGCGAATGGGTTTGTCTTCTTGCTCATTTTTTGATATATCGAAAAATAAAATCGCGATTAAATAAACTAAGTACGAAGCAATGCATAAGACATTTATTACATGCTTTATTGGACGAAATCGAGTAAATTAATACTCGATTTCACCACTACTAAACGCGAACGAAACACGTAATAAAAAAGAAAAGTGCATTAATTAATTGCACTGTTAATTAAATGAATTTAACCGATGAGACAAGAAGACCTATCCTGAACTAATAATATAACATACAATAAAATATACAATTTTCATGAGCAATTTCAAAAAAGGACTAATCCTTTTTTGGAATCACTCATGTGCTCGTCAATAATTTTTTGGAATAATTACAACCAGTAACTCGTGCCGATTGGGACCTTTCATCCTCGGCATGATTGAGCACCGGAGGGACTTTAAATTTTAACTCACGACCTGCTAAATGTTATATTACATATATGTGGCATTTTAAAATAAAATGACGCATGTATGCAATATGAACAGATAGCATTAGAAGTTCTGCGGTGGCTCCAAAACACTCCTACTTCGTAGCAAATGGTCCAGCTGCATCCCTCGTCCATCAGACCCATGGGAGAATTCCTCGATGCACTTTTCCTCGCACTCCCGTGACTCTAATATCGCGGTAAACGAATATAAAAACTATAAAAGAGTTTCTTATCGCGAAACCGAAATTTTTCTTAAACGGCGAACAACACTGAATCTACATACGCGATACGATTTGAATTTAATTTACGCCCGGTCACTGACTCTACTTCGCGATTAAAATGTTACTTTAATTATTCGTACAAACACTGATTCTACAATCTAATTCAAAGACTGCATTGCACGCAGTCAATGCAAAGAAAAATTTCACTCCCGATAGGCGGTCACTTCACTGATGCACTTCACTGACTCTACTTCGCGAACAGTCTGTACGACTGTTTTAAAATTAAAAAACTATAATTTTATACGAACAAACTCTAATGCAATTAACTGCATTGCTCGCAGTTAATTGAATATATAAATCTCAAAAATAACGCGAACACGAACGCGAAACGCGACCGAATTTATTATTAACGAGCGAAAGTGCTTCTAATCCGTGATTTTAAATTATAATTATAAACGATCAAACACTCCCGGTACATTGCTTCGCGCACGAATTGCAATGATGTTCTGAAAAAGAAAAAGAAAAGGAACAATTAATAATCATCATCGTAATAAAAAACCATTGAATTTATCATAGAAATGTTTGATAGAAAAATTATACTTACTTTTAATCTTCAGTGATGAATGCACGATGGATCTCCTACCCTTAGGATGACGATGACCGAATGCACTGACTCTACTCCGCGATTAAAATTTTATTTTAATTATTCGAACAAACATGACTTTATTTCGCGATCAAAATTTTATTTTAATTATCGTACGAACATGACTCTACTTCGCGATAAAAATTGTATTTTAATTATTCGAACGAACATGACTCTACTTCGCGATCAAAATTTTATTTTAATTATTCGAACAAACATGTCTCTACTTCGCGATAAAAATTTTATTTTAATTATTCGTACAAACACTGACTCTACTTCGCGATAAAAATTGTATTTTTTAATTATTCGTACATACACTGACTCTAATTTTTACAACTGCATTGCGCGCAGTTCAAAAATCAAACACAAACACTTGCTTACCTTTCTGTGGAAAGAGAAAAAATAATAAAACTATTAGTATCATTGTTACCATTTAAAAATTACAAGTAATTATTAAAGAAATGTTTAATAGAAAAATTAATTTACCTTCTATCTTGATTGATGAATGCCCGATGGGTCTCCTACCCTTTAGATGACGATGTCGTAGACGGTCCAAACGAAATTGAGAAACTTACGTGTTTCTTATCGCGACCACGGCACTGATTCTAATTTTATAACTGCATTGCACGCAGTTCAAAAATCAAACACTAACACAAACACTTAGCCTTCTGGAAAAAGAAAAAGAAAAAACAAAACGATTAAAATCATTGTTATCGTTTAAAAATTACAAGTAATTATTAAAGAAATGTTTAATAGAAAAATTAATTTACCTTTTATCTTCAGTGATGAATGCCCGATGGGTCTCCTACCCTTAGGATGACGATGGCACACGTATAAACCGAATAAAAGAAACTTTCGGAGTTTCTTTACCCGAAAAATTTCCGATTTTTGTTTAACGATGCAAACACTCGAGTACCTCATTGCCTACGCGCTCGATTGCAATGATGTTCTGAAACAGAAAATGAAAAAGAACGATTAATATCTTCGTTGTAATCGAAAACTATTGAAAATTTATCATAAAAAATGTTTCATAGAAAAACTATACTTACTTTTAATCTTCAGTGATGAATGCCCGATGGGTCTCCTACCTTTAGGATGACGATGGGTGGACGGTAACGAAAATAAAAAACTATAAAAAAGTTTTTTATCGCGAACGCGACCGAGACGTGCTTTACCGACCGCACTGCACGTCAAAAACGTCTGAAAGAATGCACAAGATTAGTGTTCCTAGAAAATAAATCGAGTATTTTAATGTGGGATATAATATGAAGGTAGTATTAAAGGAGAAACAATGTAATGAATTGTAATATGATAATTATTAGGGAAATGAAAGAAACTAATTATCATTACAATGTTTCTGGTAAGCGATCTTTGGCTAGATTTTACTTGCAATGGAATGCATAACATATAAAATATGTTAAACATTATACTGAAAGTAAAATACCATTGCCCGGGTCTAACCACGAGGAGGTAACCGCTTCCGAAGACCCAAAAATTGATTAAAAAACAATATAAGTAATCGGTAAATTTTATGTTTATGTATTGGCTCAGTAACGAAATTAAATTTAAAAAAGTCATCTAAAGAAACATAAAATAAAAATATATTAAAATTATTTCTATTGAAAGTACGTTAATATGTATGTAATGTTTAAACCAGTAGATATGTAGTTAAAAAATCTGAAACATAAAGAGAGTGCATTAAAATATTAAAATAATTGTTAATTAATCGATAGAAGTCTCTATTGTTGTTAAAAAGTTCGTAATATATGTTCGGAGCTCCGTCCTCTTCGAAATTCCCCTTCAGACTAGGCCTTTGTCCTCTAGGTAAATTACTTTTATTGAAAGTTGTTTATATGACTTTTCGAAAATTGCGCATGTGTATAAAAGAAAATCAATAAAATTAATCAATAAAATTTAATATTATAACGCTCTCATTTTAATATTCTTTTATTTTTTGTATAATTGTTTAAACAAATGTAAATTTGTTTTAACGTTCCTGTGTAGTGATGCCTTCGGAGGGGGAAATTTTCATCGAAAAAAATATCACATCGAAATTATTTAATATTCAAAATATTTTAATAAGTATGTAATGTGCCTATACTAGTACATATATATTTAAACAATTTGAAATACAAAGAGAGCGTACTAAAATATTAAAATAATTGTTAATTAATCGATGCAAGCGTCTATTGTTTTTTAAAAGATCGGAGTATATGTTCTGTGATCCCTCCTCCTCGAAATTCGTCGTTAGACTGAGTCATTATCCGCTGTTAAAGTTCTTTTGGTGAAAGTTGTTTACAGGATTTTTCTGAACGTTAAGAATGTGTATAAAAGAAAATAATCTACATAATCAATAAAATTTAATATTATAACGTTTTCATTTTAATAATCTTTTAATTTTTATGTAATTGTTTAACCGTTTGAGTCCCAGACGGTATTGAAAAAACACTGTCGAAGAATCCCAGACGGCGCGATCGCGCTTTCCCTATATATGTACGAAAATACCCAAGCAGCGCGATAGCGCTTGTTTAATGTATGTCGACAATACGTAACGCACCGTCAGTTGTCCACAATGCTCGAAATGTGCTGGGTTTTCTCGACATAAAATCTGAACAGCGCGATCGCGCTGCTTGGGACTCAAACGGTTAAACTAATATGCATTTTTTTAAACGTTTCCGTGCTGTGGTAACTTTGGAGGGGGAAATTTTTATCTAAAAGCATATTAAATTAAAATTGATTAATATTCAAAAATATGTTAATAAGTATGTAATGCTTATACTACTACATACATGTGTCTAAATAATATGAAATATAAAGAGAGTGTATTAAAAAAGTAAAATAATTGTTAATTAATCGGTAGAAATGTATATTCTCATCTAATAATAGGGATGTAGCTTCTTCCGTACCTTCCTCTTCGAAATCTATTGTAAGACTGACACGTTATCATATAAAAATGTTTTTTTCATTGAATGTTGTTTACATGGCTTTCCGAAAGTTTCTTATGTATGTAACGAGAAAATTAATTTGAATATATAGAAATTACAATTATAACGTTCTCATTTTAATATTCTTTTAATTTTTATGTAATTGTTTGAACTAATGTACATTTTTTTAAACGTTTCCGTGCTGTGGTAACTTTGGAGAGGGAAATTTTTATCTAAAAGAATATTAAATTAAAATTGTTTAATATTCAAAAATATGTTAATAAGTATGTAATGTTTAAACCAGTCGTTTAAACAACCTGAAATATAAAGAGATTGCATTAAAATATTAAAATAATTGTTAATTAATCGATAGAAATGTCTATTGTTGTTTAAAAGATCGGAATATACCTTCCCCTTCGAAATTCACCGTTGATCTGAGTCATCTTTCTCTTTAAAAGTTCTTTTGGGGAAAGTTGTTTACAAGACCTTCCGAACGTTGAGCATGTGTATAAAAAGAATAATAAGCCTATTTAATAAAATTTAAGATTAAAACGTTATGATTTTCGTATTTTTATCTATTTCATGTAATTATTTTAATGCTCCTGCGCAGTGAGGACTTCGAGGGTAAAATTCTGCTGTAACATAAAGAGATTGCATTAGAATATTAAAATAATTGTTAAATAATCGATAGGAATGTCTATTGTTGTCTAAAAGATCGGAATATATCATCTATGTACCGTCCCCTTCGAAATCCACCGTTGAAATGAGACAATGTCCTCTATGAAAATACTTTTATTAAATGTTGTTTATATGACTTTGCGAACGTTGCGCATGTGTATAAATTGAATAATCCACCTAATCAATAAAATTTAAGATTGTAACGTTCTCATTTTAGTATTCTTTTAATTTTTGTGTAATTATTTTAGTGCTCCTGCGCAGTGATGACTTCGAGGGTAAAATTTAGCTGCAATATAAGAAAAGTGCATTTGTACATTAAAATAATTGTTAATGTATACGTAATGTACACGTATATGGAAATGAAAAATGAGATTACATTTTTCTAAACAATTATACAACTAATATATTAAAACAATTAATAAACAATATACTAATGAAAAATGTGAATTATTAAAGTTTACCATTATGATAGAAGAAAGCTGAGGTGTTTGCTCGTTTAAATATCAAAAAATATTTCCTGGATTCATTTTAAAATCTTGTAAGTTCTTCATTTAGGTATGTACAGATACATAAAAAATCCTAATTGATGCTGTGCAATTTCAAATCTTCAAATACTTGCAAATCTGCAAATCATAAGATTGTATTAGTAAAGTATCAGTAAACTAAAGAGTCTATATATGTATATGTATGATATGAAATAATATGAATATGAAAAAGATAAAAATGTAAATATAATTATAAGATTATGTATATATAATCATGCTGTTATCTCTCAATGTTTGGAAACTTAAAGACAGTAATGTAAAAGTAAAGTAAAAGTTAAGTAAAAGTAATGTAAAAGTATTGTAAAAGTAAAGTAAAGTCTGACATGTGTATAAGATGTAACTCTCTTTCTCTCTCTTTCTTTCTTTTTCTATTTATTTTTCCTCTTCTTATACTTTTTATATTACTCTTCTTTATGTTATAAAAGAAAAGAGATAAACCTACCACAACACATATCAAGATAGAAAAGTAAAAACAGTTATTATACTGACAATGAGTATATGTATTCATGCTGTATTCTAACACTTTTTGGAAACCTAAAAAGAGTATAAAGTAACACAGCACTGGTATAATATAAAGAAAATTAAATATATGAGAGTTGTGTATACGTGTAACACGTTCCTTGTTGATATTTAAAGAATAACGTGTAGAATAAAGACAATATACACTAAAAACTTTGTCACATTGCACAGAAAAACACAATCATATAAAATAGAAACCACGTTGTATATATTTTTAAAACAATTGACATCGCATGCCAGAGGAAAATACAATTGTATAGAAATGAAACATCGTTATAAAAATCTTTAAAACAAATGACATAAAGCACTATAGCCATCCTTAAAGAATTAAAATAAATTGAAACAAAACAATTGAAATCTCTCATGCCAACCATTAAAGTATAAATTCCCATACTTTGTATTGATATGGAAAAACTCTTGTTATTTTAATTCTTGGAGGATGGCTACAGTGCCTTATGTCATTTGTTTTCAAGATTTCTATAACGATGTTTCATTTCTATACAATTGTATTTTCCTCTGGCATGCGATGTCAATTGTTTTAAAAATATCTGCAACGAGGTTTCTTTTCTATACGATTCTGTTTTTCTGTGCAATGTGACAAAGTTTTTAGTGTATAATGTCTTTATTCGACACGTTATTTCTTAAATATTAACAAAGAACTTATATACCTAATAGAAAAATAAATTGGATAATATTAATTATAAAATGGATAATTATAATTAATAATAAAATGGATTTTTGATTTATTTAATAAATAAATTATGTATTTTTTTCTATGCGGTGTGATAAGGTTTATAGTGCATATTGTCTTTATTCTTTTCGTTATTTTTTAAATATTAACAAGATACGTGTACATTAAATAGAAAAATAGAATAAATTTTTTATTTATTTAATAAATAAATTATCATATCAAGCTTGACTAGCGTGGTCATAAAGAAAGGCGAGTTACGTACGTGTGACGGGGCAAGCTTGTGTACGTGAAATACATTTTTATATGGTTATTGGGAATTTCTGATTGGTCACTTGACGTCCGAAATGTAAGACCATAGATGATTAGCGAATCAGCGTTCTTTTCTTTTTGGCCGTCGTGGAGATCGCACGGATACTTCGTCGTCCCATCAATCTCAGGTAATTAAAGCATATTTTCTAACGTAAATAATCTTCCTATATACTAATAGATTCTTCTAGCAAATGACTTCCAAATGATATAATCGAAAAATTACGATAATGTCGTGGATAAGAAATATTTGCGTAGAAAAAAATTCAATGTACATTGGTATGCATTTTTCTTGGCAATTACATATATATCTTGTTTTACGGCATCATTTCTATAGATATCGACTTATAATGATCGATTTTTATTGTTTGGCTTAATAAAGTATATATTTCGATAATTGTTATGTTCCTATATCCTATTTTTGACTATTCGATATTTTTCTATAATAGATGGAAAAAATGCAAAATCATCAAGCAGCCGTGACGTCATCAGATGACTCTGTCTTTTTGCGGGTGACTACCCCGTATACAACTACGTGCATGGACTGTACGTCACAGCGGCGATCACTATGACGTAGGCAGCGCCATTTTATAAATCTGTCAGCTGTATATGTTCCAGCGTACTGCGATATCTCGTTTAATTCAGGTAATTAAAAAGTATTTTACACCTTCCTATTATATATCAAACGATAGCTACACACAAGATTTTCACACGTAAGTGTTTTCAAAACGAAATATTGAAAAGTTCGATAGATATCTGTGAGAATATAACATCGATAAATCTCGACGTCCCGCCAATTTCACCAATGTTACTTAACAATATTTCTTCTAATTTCCAGCTTTTTTCATGGTATCAATAATTACTACCATCTCTAATGATGCTCTAATTAATTATTTTTCATAATTATGTATTCAAAGATCGTATTTCGTATTAAATTCGATTACTGTCACATACACACACATACAGGCATATATGCATAAGTATTGGTAGCTCGTACACACACACTCATATATTTGATTTTCTTTCTATTATACTAATGTAATCTTTTTTTTTCTTTTTTAGGTACCGAGCATTAA
This sequence comes from Polistes fuscatus, assembly GCF_010416935.1. Lineage (NCBI taxonomy): Eukaryota > Metazoa > Arthropoda > Insecta > Hymenoptera > Vespidae > Polistes > Polistes fuscatus. Next base: position 3,418,270 of record NW_025113162.1, on the reverse strand, counting down.
GAGAGTCCAGCAGGAATACATATACTCAGTCTAACAATTGTGTTTACTCTTTTTTTATCTTCATATTCATCGAGGTAAGCGTTATTCTTTTTTTAAGCTATATAGAAATGTATAGAAGAGTGAGAACGAGAGTGTGAGAGAGAGAGTGAGAGAAAATAAGAAAACAAGACATTCGATCTACAGGCAATAACGAATGTGTACGTATATTCCAGGAATTTCTCGAGTTGAAAACAAAAGAATAACCGCCAAAGACAAAACGTAAATAGCCAAGCACCGAATGTTAGATACTCTCAAGGATAAACAGTATGAGATCATCATTCCTCTTCCGTCTTTCGACGAGTTAAGATCTAACGAACGTGACGTATTAAACTATTTATTGATTTTATTTCTAATCTCATCATTATTGAATTAATCGTTTAAAAAGTTTATTATAACATTGGACAGCATAATAATTGATATACTTGTTAGGTTATTCTTTATTGAGTTTACTACTACAGTTATTGTCTTCTTTAGACTTCTTTAAAGATTTTTATTAACAATTATTGACAATATTTTAAATTTTATATGCAATTTTTACAAGGAATGAAATTTAGGCAATTGATATTGCTTGGCTTTGTATATTGAAATACAAAGCAAGCACTATCAAACAAATAGTTGCATACTTTGATAAATTCCATAAATATTGTTTAACTTTTACTTTTAATAATTTTCATTCTTTATGATAGAATATTGTTTTAAAGTGTGCCATGCCTTCAGGAATGATTTACAGGGAATAATGTATTATAATATAATTTTTAGTATGTTTCAGCTTTTCAGAGTTTTTCTTTTATTTTATTTTATTCATCGTCATCCTAAGGGTAGGATACCCATCCTGCAGTCATCAATGAAGACTAAAAGTAAGTATATTTTTCTATCAAACACTTCTATGATAATTTCAATGGTTTTTTATCACGGCAATGACATTAATTGTTCTTTTTCTTTTTCTGTTTCAGAACATCATTGCAATCGGGCGCGTAGGCAATGAAGTACTCGTGTGTTGCATCGATAAAATAAAATATAAAAGAATCGGAAAGTAAAGTCAGTGTTGTACGCCGTATGTAAAAGTTTCGTTTGCTCGGTTAAGAAACTCCGTAAGTTTCTTTTATTCGGTTTAAACGTGTGCTCATCGTCATCCTAAGGGTAGGATACCTATCGTGCATTCATCACTGAAGAATAAATGTAAGTCAATTTTTATATAAAACATTTTCTCAATAATTATAATAATGTTTTTATATCAATGGTCTATATAATCTTGTTTTTATTTTTGTTTCAGATCATCGTTGGAATAGTGTTACAATTTATTAATTAAATTCATTTGGAAATTCGTTTAACACTAGATTTTTTCATTATTGTTTCATTTACTATTTTTTAAAAACTTACAAAAATTGTTTGCATGAAGAAATGGGTAGAGGGAAGGAATTAATATTTACATATATTTCATTATAGTATTTAAAAATCAACATATATTTTAAAAAAATAATATTAAAATTTTATATATATGTAGTATATGTAGCAAAGAAATTTGATATGAGTCAAATTGGTTTATTGTTAGTCCATTAATCTAGTGTTAATTGAATTAACTGCATCTAATGAAGTTGTAGAATCAGTGTTAGTGCATTGTCATCGTCATCCTAAGGGTAGGAAACCCATCGTGCATTCATCGATGGAGATACAAAGTGAGTATATTTTTGTATTTAATAATTCAACAAACATTTTAATTGTTTTCAGTAATAGTAATGATATTAATAGTATTGTTTTTTATTTCTGTTTCAGATTGCAATCGTGCGCGAAGCAATATTCGGGAGTGTTGTATCGTTTAAATAAAATTAAAATCACGGATTAGAAGCACGTTCGTTCGCTCATTTCAATTCGTTCGTGTTACGCGATTGTATTAGAAATTTTTCATATTAAATTAACTGCGACCAAAGCAGTAATTGCATTAGACTTTGTTCGAGAAAAGTTGTATTTTTATTTTAAAACAATCGCACAGACTTTTCGCATATTAGAGTCAGTGCATCAATGAAGATTTTTTTACTTGCATTGACTGTGTGCAAAGCAGTCTTTGGAAGAAGTTGTAAAATCAGTGATCGGGCGCATAATAAATTAAAATCATACGCGAATTAGAGCCAGTGTTCTTCGCCGTATAATAAAATTTCGGTTTCGCGATAAGAAACTCATCTATAGTTTCTTATTTTCGTTAATAACGCGTTTTTAGATTCACGCGAGGTGCATCACCATGGTGCAATTGAGTTACATCCCATTCGAATGCATTGTAAGTATTCATTTTTATTAACATTTTATTCGATTCTTTTTTATATGATTTTTGATCATATTGCAGAGAACTTATCATTTTGTTCTATTTTATTTTACAGATATGACGACGGACTTTCTACCTTATCAAAGATGTGGAATGAATTCTTCGATGAATCGTCGATGGATCGTCGATGTATCTTCGGTGGATCTTCGATGGATCGTCGATGGATCTTCGATGGATTTTAGGTGGATCTTCGATACTTGTATTCTACAATACTTGCTGCGAAGTAGGAGTGTTTTGGAGCCATCGTAGAACTTCTTACGCAGTGAGTTAAAAAATTTAAAGTCCCTCCGGTGCTCAATCATGTCGAGGATGAAAGGTCCTAATCGGCACGAGTTACTGGTTGTAATTATTTAAATAAATTAGTGACGAGTACATGAGTAATTCCTTTCTAGGAGTTACTCATGAAAATTGTATATTATATTGTATATTGAATTTTATATCTTATATTAGTTCAGGATAGGTTTTCTTGTCTCACCGGTAAAATTCATTTAATTAATAGTGCAATTAATTAATGCACTTCCTTTTTTATTACGTGTTTTGTTCGTGGTTAGTAGTGGTGATACCGAGCATTAATTTACTCGTTTTCATCCAGAAAAGCATGTAATAAATATCTTACATGCATTGCTTCGTATTTAGTTTATCTAATCGCGATTAATTTTGATATATCGATACTTCGATATTACAAATAAATGAGCAAGAAAACAAACTCATTCGCGACGGATAGATTCTAGCAGTTAAGTGGTGGCTCAAAGCCCAGTTCTTTTATTAGAACAGCCAACTTAATGAAAGGAGTCGTCCGAGGTTTTTAAATATATTAAAATATATTAAAAGATATTTTAAAAGATATTAAAAATTAATATTTATCAAATAAATTGTAGAGTCCTTAGCCGCTTAGATAAATTTTTATAAAAATGTATTTATGTCTTATGTATATATATGTTTTTAATCATATTTTTTAGATCAGGATTTTTAGCTTCTAATATACTAATCTCCCGTTTCTCCCCCCTATACTTTCTGCGTTCTCATCTGTACGTGTGCCCAGGTGCTACTCGTATGGGTGAGAAACGGTTAGTATAGGTTTAGTTTTAAGTTTTTCCCCTATTGGCGGCTGTCATTGTGCTAGTGGTTGCACGATGTATTTTACACCTGTATGTGCGTATTAGGTAGTGTGTACTGTACATCGTTTCGTGATAATTTTTAATTAATGCATTATTTATCACTTAGAATACTACTTAGTATAGCACACCGAGAGTTAGGTGTGATATGAAAAATACACATGGTTGTATTTTTCTATTTATATTAAATTTTTCTCATTTTTTTTTCGAATCGTTTTGAATAGTAGACTTCCCACATTTATTTGTGGAAATATGACAATACTTGTATTATATTAATATGCTGATATATACTAATATGTACCAGTATTTTTGCTTTAGTCATCATTGCAATAATCATTAGCCTTGGCAGTCGATTACAGCATTGGTACGTACTCCCATAAGTTTAGAAAACACGCGTTTGAACTAGGGTGTCGGAGGTGCCCCGGGGCATGCTCTCTAGTTTAGGCTTTTGCACCCTGGTGGTATGTGAGAGAATCGTGGAGTGAGAGGGTGGGTACGCATGTATGTTTGCACTTTTTAAATACGGGTAATTGGCAGGCAGGTAGCATATTTCTCTGAGCGAATGTGAACACTTTAATTTTAAGCAGGTAGGACCCGGAAAAGGCATTAGGTTTGTTTCCACTCCGGAGTGGAAATTTGGCCTCCGGGTTTATACGGAATTGTTACAAAACTTTTTCTTTTATTCATTCTATTATGCTTGCTCTGTAAATTTATTTTGTAACTCTTCTGTAATACTTGATTATGTATCATGAGATTCAAAGGAATTTGCAACGATTTGAAAGATTTATTTCTATTTCGATTCTATCTAGAACGAGATAGAGTCGAACAAATTCGCAAATACTTTGATGAATTTGATACTTAGTTTTAAGTATTATAACTAACACTTCGCACTATCGCGATTTAGTATTTCAAATATTTGATATAATTCAGTATAAAGAATAAATTGAATGAAAATATTGCAAGAAAATGCATAACATTTATTGCTTTATTTATTTCAATTCTATTTTATTTTTTGACATTAAAAGTGCGATGTGTTATTAGGTCATCGATAATTGTCTGCTTGGACATTCGTTTAATTGTGCTCGTGTATATGTCAATGAACTCTAAGTTCATTGATAGTTCACGAGCTTTACTATTGAACAGAAAATGTAAATTAATTTTTTAATAATTGAGAATTAGAATTGTAACATAATACAGGTTAATTTGCAAAAGTAGTATGAAAGATCTTATCTCTCTCGCTCGTAGAAAATGTCCAATGCAGTTTTCAGGGAATGAAGAAAGAAGAGGCTAAATGCCGAAGAGGCTAATGCCGAAGAGGCCCCCACTTAATTGTGGCTGAAGAAGGCAACTACATAGACTATTAAGTTATTTTCAAAGGTTCAACATCAAGTTCGAACTTTTCGAAAATAGCTCTTTAGTCATATTTTATATTCTATTGTATTATTTATTTGCTCGTCATTAATTTGTAATTGTAATTGGAGATGATGGACCATTCCATCTCCTTGGCACATCAAATCTGTGTGCCATATCGTCCAAAAGATGCATATGTGTTTAGTTAGAGTCAGAAATATTACAATTTTTGTATTATTAAATTTTGAAACTTAAATAACTTTCGGTAAATGTTACAGTAATTTCTCTTTTCTTGTTTCATCTTTAAAATTTTTCACTTTGATCGTATTTTATTAAATTTGCAATTTTTCTTTTCTATATAATGCAGTTTTAAAGTATTTCTCTCATAATAATTAATAGATATTACTTTTTTTAGTAACTTAGTATTCTTATTTTTTCTATTTCTTTATATTTTTATTTATTTTATATAAATGTAAAATCACGCGTTTAAATTTAATTTTATTGCAACGGTAATTAGAGATTAGATAAAAAGTAAATAAAGGATTCACAATTGAGAAAAGTGCATCTTCGAATTGGACCACTTATATGTAAGGCTATTGTATCACTTGATTGTATGATTAATATAGTTTTCTTCTTGTTACAGGTGATCATCGTTGGCTTTATCATCAAACCTTCTGGATTCTTTTTTATTTGAGTGTCTTAAATTGCTTCATTTTAAAATATATATATATAAATGCATTTCTGAAGGCACACACATGTTTATATATTAAAAATTAAATATAATTATATAAAATTCTATATTATAATATAACTATACTATATATATTATCAAAGTATATGTCATATACTATCATATACTATCAAAGAATATTGCATCCTTTTATAGTATTGTACCGTCATCTCATTAAGCATCTACTGTCGCCCATTGATGGTCAGGCTAGTAATTAAGATGAATGTGGTTACGCGAAAAGTGGACTTGTGAGCTTCTATGTACTTCTGTTTAGCATTAAAAAGTTATTAAAAATATGTTATTCGCATGCGCAACTACAAATTCAAGGCGCAAGTGCACTTTGAAAAATATCTTCTACTCATGACGTTTCCACATTTGTAATTATCAATAACTCGTTAAATAATTAATTAATAAAATTAGCAACTACGGATTTTAAATAAGCATTTTCTTAGCAATTTAGCGCACTTATTCATTTTTTTCTGCTGTTGCAAACTACATTGCTTTACTTAGAAATAAAAAAAGAGTTTCCACATTTTCAATTATCAATAACTAATTAAATAATTAATTAAAAAGTTAGCAATTATGGATTTTGAATTAGCAAATACCTAGCAATTAAATGCATATATTCATTTTTTTCAATTCTTGAGGTTCTATACCAACATTTTTTCACTCACTAGAGTTTCTTTTGCGAATATTTTTTCCAGGTCCATGCGCCACTATAGTGGCACACTCGAGTAACTTACTTATTCACTGTTTGTATTAAAGAATCGTCTTCATAGTCATTCATATTTAAGTGAAATGTTAAAGTTTAAGTATATATATATGTACAATATATTTTTAAGAAAAATTATAATTTAATCAATAAAGAATCTTTTCTAAAACATACGAACTATCTGTATATATGGCTGATAATTTTAAAACATTCAGATAGTAAAGTACTGCTTTTATATATGGTAACTGTTTAATAACAGTCTTTGCAAACACACACACACATTAACTTCTATTATATTTTATTATTATTATATTGCGACAGTTGCATAATCCTTCTGAAGAAGATATACATAAAAAATAAAGCGAGTAAAGAGATGTCAATCAGTCAGGGCTAACAGCTTATTTTAAATAGCACAACCATCAACTTTTTGTGTTTGGGTGTTTTGTGAGTGTAAAAAAAGACTATAGTATACTATTGCATACGACAAATAAATTATTTTAATATTTTATTCGTTCCTATAATTAGTATATCCAATGTATGGAAATTTAAAAGAAATTTCGATAATTCATCTTGATTCTACCCTTACTGCTCTATTGGTAACATTCATACGAAACCATTCATTGAAGACCATTTGATAGTAAGATTTCAACTAAATTATCTACAATCGATTTCGTTTCAGATTATATTACAATATTTTGAAAACAATAATTAATATCAGAATACATAGATATCAGCACTGTAATGGATTTTGAAAAAAATTTAAATGTACGAAAATAAGTCAATTTATAACTTGAAAAATTTGCTAAAACTTCTATACAATAATCTTTCATAGTTTATCGATGTATATGTATAATAAAATATTATTAAAAAATATAAATGGTAATGATAAAACATCTATCCATAAATACAAATATTGCTAATGTTTACTAAAAAATATATCCTATTAGTAACTTTAGTTTAATAAATGAAACAAGATCTAAAAGAAAAATTTTGTAGAGATAAACTATCGATTGGGGTACCATTCACTCTTATCCCCAGCAATTAATTCCTACTAATTCATACACGTTGCTAAAACGATCAGTTCCTCCCCTTCGACGTCTAAGCAATCTTGTAAGGACGATAGCCCCTCGGATAATAGCGTTCCTACGTCAGGACCAAGGGATGTAGGTGGCTGACAAAGACAGGCGGCCAGCTATAGAGAGAAAGAGAGAGAGAAAGGCAGAGAGAGAATAAGAGAATCAAGCAATTAGGAGAGAACATAAATCCCTTGGCTTAGCGCACTTCCTACGAGTGAATCAATCGGCGTAACGACCGATCAGTTTAATTTTCATTTGGCTTCTAATCCTGAGCGATAGTTTGCCAAAACATTTGTGAAAATATAACAGATTAGTCTTTCAAAATCTCGCATAGATCACGTTACTTGTAAATATAATAGAGATACCAACCATGATACGAATTTATTTTATACGTTAAAAGTATGAAATTTCATGAACCTTGATTTTCATTACCTATGAATAATAATTCCGTGATTTACACATTAATCAATTTATATCACTATTAATAAAGAAATAATCATTATTGCATTTATTAAGATAACAATTAATCAATGTTTATAACAGTTCTTTGTTGAAATTTATTTGAAAGAACAAAAAAATAGAAAAGGAAATACTTCTGACAATTCGAACGGTCCAAGCGGAAATAAATCAGCAACCCGTACTATTCGGTTAAGTCGAACATTATGTAACGGCTCTGTACTGTAACAAAGATAAGCTTTGAAAAGCTACGTTTCCTATCCTCGCGGTGATACCAGAGACTGATCCTCCGTTTCGTTTCCTTCATGCTCCATGAAACTTATTGAGAGTATCATTCCTAACATTTTCAATAGTGACACTTTTACATCAAAAGTTATATAATAGTCTATCTCGGAAAATAAATCCTAATATTTCTATTCATCTTTTATATTGACAAATAATATCTTCTATATATCAATAAAAACTAAACAAGAAAGATAAATGGATCCAAATTGAAAATAGTTCATCGTTTTGCAAACTCCAACTCGTTTATTAAATATCCAAACTATTTTTTTACGAATGATTGAAATAATTTTAAAACCAGTAGATCTTGTATCAAATATTTCTTCCTTGCACATTTCTCTCTCTCTCTCTCTCTCTCTCTCGCTCTCTTTCTCTTCCGTATTAGACATCTTGTTCGGCTTTTCGCAAGCAACCCGTGGACAAATTATCGCTCTAGCATAGTAATCAATCTGACAAAGCCATCGACGGGAACGACTGGTATACGTGCGAAACTGCACGTGTGCCGACACGTACGTACGTACATCGAAGATTACCTACACCTTCTCTTTGGTGGCATGTCTCCTCGTTGCTTAACTCTGTCCCCATCTTCACCTGACATCGACATCGTATTACTCACAGACGTGCCAACTGTACCAATTCGTACTCACTTCAATATTATTCGATTTGAGAACAACGAAATCTTCTAATGTTGTAATTCAAAGCTATTGGTATATCGTCACAAAAATATATACAATTTGTAATTAGAATTAATATTGATACATCGAAAGAAAGTGTTGATCTATCTTACAACGTTAAACCCACAATAGATCTCTAGACGTGGACGTTGACAAGACGAAAGAAAAATAAGGAAAGCCGAGTTAGCTTCGTTAAAACAAGTAACTCTCTATTCTTGGTTCACGAATTTCTCTTACTTCCCCTTTTCCTCATACACTATCGCGAGTTTCTCGGAGCGAGGTCAAGCCGGTAGCTTGGCCAGCTCTCTGTATATGTCCCGCGGAACCCACGATACATCATTTTCGGCTGGGATGATCTTACGGTAGATTTACCATTTGTACAGTTTATGGGCGTCGGTCTGGGCCATAAACTTGGGTTGGCAATGACGGCGACCCGTGGCTGCCGTCGACTGAGTTAGGTAATCTCTAGGGTAACGTAAACGGTAGAAAGAGAGAAACCTAGAGATTACGATTATTGTTATTCGCTTTTTGTATGTAAAGAAAATTCTTTTTGTTTCGTTTCCATTAGTTTATTCCAATTGCAAATTGTTCAAATTTGTTTTTTATAAGTAAAACGTACACACGATTATCATACTTACCTATATGTGTACGATAAAACATTTTGTCGTATTGAAATACAAAATTTATTTATTATAATAAGAAAGAAAATATACGCAATTGTTTTAGACGAAGACATAAGTGAAAGAATTCGATCGATTTCGATTTTTATTTTATTTCTTTTTTTTTTTTATTCTAAACGTTAACAGTTAAAGAAATTTATTAAAACGCCTACCTCAATGCCTTCCGGCTAACAAAAGAGATCGATTATACACGCTCGAACCGTCCCCTTCTTACTTGGCTACCGGATTTAACTTCGCGATATCCACACCTGTACTTACCTGCACCTCGAGTGAGATGAACCGTAGGTAATGGGACAACCCTTACTAAATCTACCATTGTAAGAAATCGCTCGGAGTTAATAATGAAATTCAGCTTTTGCCATTGTGGTTTGCGGCCTATATCCTGATAAAGGAGATCACAGAAGCGTGGAGTTCATCGGGTTTTTTTTATTCCCATATTTTTTTGAAAGATCGTATAGAGACGAAGGATATACACTTTCTTTTTATCGTATACCATCGAATTACGCGAACTATAAAGATAACAAAAGGATGTAGCGAACGACGAACTCAAAAAATAAAAAATAAAATAATTTAATTAAAATAAAAAACATCAATCCCGTACAATTGTATAACAAACGATAAGAGAAGAAAGATTTAAAATCGTCGAAATTTGATAAGACGGTTAAGTAGTAGTGATGTAAAAAAGTAGTCTTAAACTTGGAAAAAAGTTCGTAGGAGGAGGAGGAGGAGGAGAAGGAGTAGGGTCACAGATCAAAATCAGCTTTTAGGCAAAGCATCGATCAAGAGATAGAATACGGAGGTTCTTTTCACCTGCGGCATACGCGAGTTCTTCGTCAATGAAGAGGCAAAAGAGCCGAGAAGTATCGACACGAGATAGAAGTAAAAGGGGCGAGCGGGAAGGCTAGTAGCATCTGGTGTTGCCTTGCTCTACCTTCCATCCTCTCTCGGTCTCTCTCTCCCTCTCTCTCTCTTTTTCTCTTTCTCTCTCTCTCTTTCTATCCCCGTCCTCATTCCCGTTCAGGCCGCTGCCGTTGTCCCGACGTTACTTCCATGACGGTGAGCTTGAATGCGCGCCGATAGTCGCGGCGGGAAACCAACGAGCCTACCCAAAGTCGTCCATGGTTTCCACGCATCCAACCCAGCACAAGCTCGGCCTAGCTCAACCTGGTCCAGAGAAACGAACACGTCGACAACGGCTGTTGCCGGTAGGTATACTACACGTACGTGCACACGCACGAACAAACACCAGGATCTACGTCATCGTTGGTGGAGGCAACACCGGCACCATCGGCAGAGCGGGGCCGCTCGCTCCTCTGAAATAATAACAGAAGAATGAAAATGAAAGAAAAGGAAAAAGTAATAATCTCGGGGGATCTTTTAAAAGCCATCGAAGCAAACGAAGCCGCCGGATTGTCGTGCGTTATAAGGGTTTTTCTCTCTCTCTCTTTCTCTCTTTATTTCTTTCTCTCTTTATTTCTTTCTTTCTTTCTTTCCTTCTTTTCTTCTTTCCTTCTTTCTTTTTCATTCTCTTTTTTTCCGAATCCTCATCTTCCTCTTCCTCAACCCCTATGATTCTTCTTCCACATCTTCTCCTCTTTTTCCGAATGCATCGAGCGCGAGCCTTCTGTAAAAGAGATGGGCTACATGGTATACGTTCGTGTATTTCAATGTATGTATTTACACACACACACACATATATATAGTTATGGCTACGTGCGTACATCAACAACATCTACAATGAAAAAGATGTATTATTGGAAAAAGATAAATGCTGTGCACAGAGCTACGTATGAAACAATTTATCCGTTTTTCTTTCTGCTCGATAACAATCACGTTCTAAATTGTTATAAGCCGATTTTCTTTCGATTGGTTATCACGTAACCCTAAGGGTACTTCTAGAAACTCGTATAATTTTTCTTCCAGATAAAATATATAACTTTTTTGATCTATTGTACACTTACAATTAGACTTCGAATGCACGATTAGGTTATACCTCGATATTAACATCTACTTATTCTTATAATAGAACAGCTTCAAATCTTTGATTTCTCGAAGAAAGAAAAACCACATCGACAAAATTCAATGTATTAACATGGTATATATATATATATAAATTCGAGAGAGACCAGAAAGTGGTATAAGAAAGTAAAAGATCGAAAAAGGTATAGATTAAGAGATAAAACGACAAAAAAAAGAAGAAGAAGATTAAGAACGAAAAGAAGAAAAAGAATAAGAAAAAGATCGTGAACGGTAGAGAATAAGAGACAACAGACGAGATGAAGTGAGACAAGGAGAGAATGGGGGAGAGAGAGAGAGAGAGATGCGAAGTAGGTTTCATTCGGGGAGAGCCGGGGGAGGCACAGGATTTCACGGGAGGCTGATTACGAATGGACGCGTCTCCCGCAGCTCTGCCGCTGACAGCCAGGAATTGGAATTGCATCGGCGTCGCTCGATAGCCAACCATCCCGCCAGTCAGCCAGTCAGGCAGCCAAACGGCCTAATACAGGCTGCCTTCCCTGCCTATCTATCTACATTCTACCTATCTACCTACCAACCTACCTACCTACCTACCTACGTATATACCTAACAACCTGACTACCTGCATGCTAGTCTGCCTGTTAGAAGCATCGACTCCGTGTCTGCCTATGTACCGACCAAATCTACTACCGTTTCCTCATGCAATCTCGAATGAGCTCTTCCGATCGATCCGACCAACTACTACCCTGCTATATAGTCACTCGAGAAATCCTAGGATCCAACGGAGAGACGAATGGATAAATCGGTTCTGGAATCGTCGCTCTAGCAATCTTCTGAATGACAGCTTGATATATATCAACTTCAATTCGAAATATCTTCTTATGTTAGACGAAATTATCATTTTTTTTTCGTTTATGTTACATAGATACTTTATTAGCTAATATTTAGAATATTATATCTTTGTATGATTTATATGTGTTTATATATCGTCTGGGTTCAGTTAAAAATCACTAATTACATTTTTGACATTAAAAATGATTTATGTTGCTTATATCGTTTTAAATTTTACGAACAATTAAAATCTGCCTAAAAATACATATCTAAAAATAATTCTTTGCTTGCTTCTATTAATGCAAAAAGAAGCATGATTTTGAACAAACGCGTAAGTTTTTGAAATATAATAAATCCTGTTAGAACGGCGAAAGGAAGGGAACGAAAAGAATTAAGATACATTCGTCGATGTAATAAAATAACATTTGGAGGTTGAAGTGACCGCAAATAACCGTAGTAAGAATAGTAGGAATAGAAGAAGGGGTTTTTAGTTGGGGGATAGGAACGATAAACGTAAACGAGGAGAAAATGGAGTAACCGCGGAGAAAGCGAGAGAGCGAAAAAGGCGGTAACGCGGTAACGAGCGCGATGTTACGATCTCGCCGTCGAAAAGGAAGAGGAAAAAGAGAAAGAAAGAGAAAAAAAAGGGAAAGGGAACCCCAGGGAACGCGATTGCGTGTCGTCGTTCCTCGCCCCTAACAAGGACCCCCGTCGGGTGGAAACGGCTTCCACGCTTCGTCCGCGCCAAACTAAAATCTCCCTTTTCGTTCCGTCGAAACAACCCCTTGATATCGACTACGGGACACCGTCCCGTTACCAACCCCTAGCACGATGCTAGTACAGACCGTCTATATGTATATCGGTGAACCCAGAAAACGTTTTCTCCTCCATGCTAATAACGCGGTGATAGGACGACTCGCACGCGGCAGCTCCCACACGAATATTTCTTTACACCTACACTTATACTGACATCCATGTACATCTACATTTATACCTAAATACATCTATATCTACTATATGGATATATATACGTAACGGTTAACCAAATAAAGTGTTGCAATTTATTTTCGGTAAATTTTATACAGGTTTAGAATTTTTAATTGTTTATTTTATTAATATCACATAAGACCTTACAATTGACTATTTGGAAATGGAATAGTACATTTTTTATTATCGTCGATCGTTCTAGAAAAAAACACTGATCATTTATGCTAGTGGTTTTTGAAGCAAATAGTTTCTGCTCATTTTGTATATGTATGCATGTTGTATACATATATAATAGTTTAGTATAGATAGGAGTATTCTTTTGATCCCAGACGCAAACAACGATTCTTACACTCCTCTGTATGACCATAATCTCGTTTCTTCTTCGATCTCCTTTTTACGATATTCGGTTATTTTTTTCTCTTTTTCTCGCCCTCCCCCTCTTTCTTTCTCTTTCTTTCTCTCTTTAGAATGTGACTTACGTCCAAGTGGAAAAGCACGTTAAAACGATCGTCCCTTAGACGCGTTACGGTCGTAGGACGATTTACGATGATCTAAGGGATAGAGGGGTTAGTCGGTTTGAAAGAAACTCCCATTTGCTAGCCCAACGCGGATATGACCCTTTCCCGCGAACGATGTTCTGCTCGAGGAACGTCGATCATTATGAAATAATAAAGTCCGGTAATAATCGTTATGCGAAAACGAGGGAGTGGTGAACGATGAATTTGGGAAAGGATTCAAACGTTTCAGATGTTCTTATTCTTGCGTATCAATAGATAAAAAATAATAGATAGAATAAAATTTTAATCGATTGTAAAATAGAAAGATCATTTATGATGTTAACATAAATCAGTTATTAATCAAATCTGAAATAATACTCAATTGAATGGATAAAATTCCATAATCATAACTATGTATTAGAGATTTTAATTGAATCTGCTTATAATTCGCGTTACATCAACGTATTCAAATTCTAAAGTATTTTTTGATTTTCGTAAAAAATACCTGTCCCCCTTCCTATTTCTATTAATTCTCCACGATAAAGAAATCCTAGAGAATAGTAATTTACTTTGAGGCAATAAAAGGAAAGAAAACAGTGACGTCGAAGAAAGATAAAAGGGTGGAGGATAAGAAGTAAAATGGAAAAAGAAAAAATAGCTAATCCTGGAAAGCGAAGCAGAGAATTCGTGCGGAAACGGCGCGAGTCAAGGGCTCATAAATGGCGTAACACGCGTCCTGTTCGGATATTTGCAGTTATATAAAGAAGTCGTGGCTTGTGGCGTGGATACGCGCACACGTAATAACGGAGAGAGAGAGAGAGAGAATGAGAAGGAAAAGACGCGCACACTGGATGACGCGTAGTAAGTTGACTGCTGTGAAAGAGAAAGAAAAGATGGGTGAATAGAGGGTACGAAAGACGGAGATTAAGGGCCGCCGAGGAGATGAGTTTGTTAAAAAGGCAGAAGCGGGCCAGCAGCACGCATCAGGGACATCAAAGCGACAAGACGAAATGAAATCCAACCGCTGGCGCTGCTTCTGCTGCCGCCGTTGCTGTTGGTCTCTCCCAGACGGAGAGTACCAGGGAGAGAAAAATACAGAGAAAGAAAGAAAGAGAAAAGAAACGCGAAAGAGAGTAAAAGAAAAAAAAAAGAAAGAGAGAGAAAAAGAGGGAGAAATTCTTCTCTTCCATTCGTTTCTTCGTTGTCCTTTTCCTTTATCCGCTTCTACTTTTCTTAACGTTTTCAACCACCATCTCTTTCTTTTCTTTTTTTTCTGACCCTTTCGCTCCCTCGTTGCGCCATCTTTCCCCCGTCCCCCCCTTTACCCATCCCCATCAGGTAGCGTCGGTACTCCATATCCGCTTGAACCCTCGTAAAGCGCGAGTCGGAGGTGGAGAAGTTCAGAGTTGATGGAGGAAGGAGTAGAGGAGAAGGTAGAGAGGAGGAGGAAGGACGACCCTCTTCTTCTTTTAGAGAAAGACGATGGTCGGTGGTGTGCAGTGTTTCTGCTCGCCCATTTTCAACAAAGTTCTTCCTCTCGCTATCTCTTTTTTTCTCCGTTTCTTTCTCTCTTTTTCTCATTCTAACCAGCCGTCGCCGTCTCATATTTTTCACGAACGCATACAGGCCGGACTAAGGACGGGGTAATTACCTCTCACGTAGGTAGGTACGCGCCACGCCCTGGAATCGTCTCGTTGCAACCTCTCCAGAGAAACGCGTTACCTCTTTCCATTCTTGCTTGACGTGTCGAGGAGCTAGCTGCTGAAAGTGAAGGAGCTTGGAGAGAGGAACCAAGAGAAAAGGAGAAAAAAGAGGGAAAACGCTCTTCGAAGGTTAGAATTTTCTATCCGCCGAGCCCAATTGCAATGAGATGTGGCTGAGTGAAGCGTCAAAAGGGACCAGCGTTAGTTTCCTTTTTTATTATTTTTGCTTTCCTACTTTTCTTTTATTTCCTATTTTTTTTCATTCTTCTTTTTTTTTCTCTAATTTGTTACATTGAGTAAAAGTGGAGGATACGACGGAAAGAAGAAGCACCTTTGCCACTATCCCTTTGATCGTTCTAGAATCTTCTTTCCGTTTCTTCCTCTATCCTACAAGTCCCTGACCTCATCCCACCCTACCCTCTTTCCTTTCGTCCACCTAAAGAAATGTCTAACTCTCTTTATTTCCTATCTTTTTATCTTCTTTTTTTGTCCTTCCACGTGTCCCTTCTTTCTTTTTTTCTTATATTGCGACCAACCTGCTAGTATATTACCTACCCTATTTTTCCGAATAACGCGGAAAGTTTGAGGCTTTTTGGTATGGAGAGCCATAAATAAATGACATCATCGAGGATCAAGAAAAAGAAATCATCGATGAAATGAACAATTCGAATTAATCTTGCACAATGTTTTTGATGATCGTTTTTTAACGTAACATAAATATCTACTTTTAACTACTATACTTTTAATCGCGTATATCCGAAAAATTTTTATCGATCAACGAGAAAAATTAATTGAATATTAACACGTTTTATATGCATAATGCGTAAAAAAAAGTTTGTTCGATTAATTATCGAATGAATATTTAATTTGTTTGTTTGTTTTTTTTTGTTCTTTTTTGATTTTATTTCAAATATTACATTATGAAATATCCCCACGGTCTCGCGATGACTCGATAATGTTTATAAAAAAATATCCGATAATGTCCGCATTGAATTCATGCGACCCGAAGAATAATCCGTTTAAAAAAGAAATATTTCGAAGTGGCGTGAAACTTCTTTGCAGTTAGTCGTCGCTCGAACGAAACTTGTTCGGCAGATTTCTTCGATCGGTAAGAAGGAAAGAAAAATAAAGAGGGGGAAAAAAAATGAACGAAGAAGAAAAGGGAAGAAGAGACTTGAAAGCGAGCACTCTCAGTTCGCTGATTCGATTCAAATTTCT
Organism: Polistes fuscatus; assembly: GCF_010416935.1. NCBI lineage: Eukaryota > Metazoa > Arthropoda > Insecta > Hymenoptera > Vespidae > Polistes > Polistes fuscatus. The sequence goes on along the minus strand of NW_025113162.1, from coordinate 3,401,626 downwards.
CGCACGAGGAGGATCAAATCATAAATATGTATCCCCCCTTGGCAAACGCTAAATTCATGGAAATTCTTTAATTGAGTTATTTTTCTTTATCGCAAAAATGACTACCACAGATACGAAGAGTAGAACAGAGTTGATAAGAAAATCCTTGTGGGAAACGTGACAGCTTCGAAAATCTTCTTAGACGTTTCCAACTTTTTGAATTTTATGATCAACGCGTTAGCCACGAGAATCTTGTTATTGTCCTTATTGTTTTTATTTCGATTAAATATTCAAAAGACATATTAACAGAAAAATATATAAATACTATTTATAATAAAAAAAGATTAAAGTTCATACTTATTCAAAAATCGTTGAAATAATTTTTTAAGAAATTCTAAATAACACGTTTCAAAATTTAAAAAAATTCATTTTCATTAACATTTTGTTTCAAATGAAACCAAAAAAAAGATATTTGAATCATTTGTATTCTCATTATGTTCACTGGGAAAAAAGCTAAACCTTAAATCGAATATAACAGACACGTCGGGCGATGGCTTAGTGGAAATATTCTTGGTATTTTAATATCGCTCGTTCGAAGAGGGTTAGCACGTATGAGCAACGCCAATGAAGTATCTAAGGTGAGTAAAGTAAGGGAGAAGGGATACAGAGAAGAACAGGGACGAATAAAACACGATGAGAGAATAAGGAAAAGGCGAGCGGGGAAAATAGGGAAAGGAGCAAGTAAGGAACAAGCTTGGTCTCCGAGGCTATATAATGACTCGTTACAAATGTAAGCACCATAATGAGGCCATCATAAGCGTCGATGGCGTACTTATCGGCATCCTGATAGGAACTCGCATTCGGACGAAAAGAGGGATGATTTCTGTTCTGCCACTACATATTTTTCTCTAACGCTGACAATTTCACACGATTACACGCATTCTTGAATATCCTTTCAAGTTTCAACGAACGATATCGAATCGATAAAAATCACCTTGGTAGGAGAAGAAAAAAAAAAGAGAAATATTAAACGATTAAACGAATATTTTACCACTTCGCTAAAGATCTCTCTCCGTGTTACTTTAATTAATATTTAAAAGAAAAAGTTAAAAATTAATCCAAATTCCTAAAAGCAATTTAATGGAAAAACTTCCAAAAAATATATAACGTCTGTTAAGCTAGAAAAGTCTTAATCACTCGAATTTTATAGAAGAATTAAACTTGAATATACCATAAAAATGGATTAATCAAATTTGTTTGAAAATCTCCAATAATGCTACTCTGTAAATGCTTCAAGAACGATCGATTCTCATCGCTATCTGGCAGAGGTGAGAAGAGAAGAGGACAGAGAATTTCCGAGGTTGCCTGCCTACGCTCCTACATATCCGCCACTTTGCAGCCCTTTTCTCCCCTTTCCCTGCCCTCTACTATCTCCGTATACGAGTCCCTCTTCTCTTCCTCCCTCTCTTCCTCTCTCTCTCTCTCCGCCATTATGTTCCCTTTTGCTACGCGTCTCTATAGCAACCCGCCGCCACTAACGCTGGCAGACAAGAGAACGGTTACCTACGCACACACCCACGTGGTTAGGAGCATGCGTGCACACCCTCTTCCTCCTCCTCTTTCTGCGCCTCTTTCTCCATCTCTTCTTATTCCTTTTCCAACCCCACGCGCGCTGGGCATATCGTACACAAGCCTGACCTATTTTAAAAAGTCCTTCAGCATAGCAAAGGTGAGAGAACGTGACTGACAAAAGTTCTAACCTGGTTCATTTTTATTGTCCTTATCAAAGATTTTCCATTTTTGACAATTATGTTAAACAACTTATACTTATACTATCGTAAATTGAAATTATAACTTACTTTAGATACTCCTTGATTTAGACGATTACATGATTATCTATTTACAATACCAATAAAGAATCAGAAAACATTTATTTGCTCATTTATATATATCTATATATTTTCTTTGTATGTGTCAGGAATACGAGAATCGAATTTAAGTGGTTTTCGTTTTGCTCGATAAGCTTTCTTCCACCTTCCGCTATTTACCAGTTTAGCGACTCGTAAATAACGTGTTGCCGATGGCGATACCATACAAGGAATAATAGGTAAGTTAGGCAAAATGCCTCGTACTTGTAACACCAGTAAATGGCATCGTAGTTGAGAAGATCCGAGGCAACCGAGCGCCTAGGGGTCGGAACGCTTTCGGGGCCCTTGATGAATTGTCCGCACGTGTCTGCCCGCGTACCACCGCCTAATTACATGCTGATCACAGCGAGTACCTATATTGTTCCCTCCTTCCTCCTACGTTTGGCCACCCTCGCATGACCGTACGCTAACCTACCCTCTCTTACACCACCCCCTTCCTTCCTTCCTTCTCTCGCTAAACGCGAAATTGCCTATTGTGCTTGGTTTCGTGGTCGAAACGGCCAACAGTCTATCATCAAAATCCACCAGCTGATACTTTTGTAATTTGCGTTTATCCGCACGTTTAAACGATTGTAAAATTTTAATATATTTCTCACGATGCTTCTACGAGACTCATGGTCTATTAATTTATAATATTCTTATATGAGATTTTGTTCAAATTTGACGGTGTCAAATCGAGTCGACTTTTTTTATTCTTATTTTTCTATTTAATTGCTTTTGTTATTTAATATTTACATTTTTACTTTTTCGAAATAGTAAAAAAAAAACAATTTATTTTGAGAACAATTTAAAAAAAAAACCATCTTTGAAATGATTTTTCTGCGGAATACCGGATTGCTTCTCGAACGGACCGATAGTTTTAACGAATCACTCGAGCCAGATAAACGATCATGGATTCCGAGCTTCCCAGGGAGTATACCATCGATCCGATTTGCCAATCGACATTTATTTTTTTCCCACCCTTAAAATTGTCCATCGTGGCGTGAGTCGTAGATTGATGTGTTTGCCGGAGCCGCTGATAGATGGAGGCGCCCGTGTTGTCGGCGCTCTTCCTACCCCCTTAACATAGACAAATGCTTCCTATCCACCCCTAACAAATATCTCTCAGATTTATTATGCGAAACCGTCTTCGCTACACGACGACAACGTTCTTGAAAAGTTCGAGACTGCAAAAAATTGCTTTCCTTTTCGGCTCAATCGCGTGTAACGTGACACGAGATAGGAGAAATTCGTTCGATACGTCAAATCGATAATAAATTCACCATAAAAATATAAGAAAATTTACTAGTTTCTTACCATAAGTAGGATCCTTAATTTCTATACAAATTTCTCTTATCATTTTTAGATTAAACTCGTTATACCGTTATAATTAATATTCATATATTTGATAATCGATCGAAGTCGCATTTAATAAAAATAAAAAAAACATCGATAGCGCGTGTTACGTTATTGTATTTATAGAAACAAATTCGATGCTATTTTTCTATGTAATCTCGAACAAGTATCATTTTCTTTTCGCGTTGGATTTGTTGGGATCGAATAAAAAAGAAAAAAAAAGGATAAAAAGAGAGAAAGATAAATGACCCATAGCCAGTGGGCCGCGGTTCATTATCATTACTCGCGGTTCGCGGGATACGTCGCCGTGTGCGTTCGACTATACGCGTGGCGGATGACGTCGGAGCACCCTCGCAAATTATTGTGGATATAAAAGTGCCGCGAAGTGATACTAGGTACTGAATGAACATACGAACGAACGAGAGAACGAACGATGGAACGAACGAACGAACGAACGAATGAACGAACGAACGATGGAACGATGGAACGATGGAACGATGGAACGAACGCCGCGAATATCGGCGAACAAAACTCGCCGTCCGATCTCGTCGCATATTTGTGGCTCCGCTATCCGGTCGTAAATAAAGTCCCTCTAAAAACAAAAACACGACGAAATAACGAACAAATGTACCTATCACTTCTGGTACATAAAGTTCAGCGGTATTCTGTATGTGTATAAGTGTGAGCTCGCGTCAGTGAGATGGTGGTGTACGCGGTACGCTAGCTCCTCTAGCTCGCGGCAATCCTGATGGCAACGATATCGTTCATACATGTTGTCACTGATATTTCGGAGTAAGCAACGAGACAAGAGCGTGGGAAAAAGAGAGAAAGAGAATGAATACATATATGTCTGCTGCGTAATGAAAAACCAAAACTATCGTCGTATACCGTTGAATGTTCACCGAGTCTAGGGTTAATAGTCGAACAAACGAGGAAAGTAATGCAGGCCACCGTACTCGTACTTTTCTGTCCAACAAAAAAACGATAAAACGTCATACGTTGCTAAACTACGAAATATTCGTTTTGATATCCTTGCTGTTTATTCTAAACGACCGATATCGATCTATTTTTTTTTTATTTAACAACAAAATCTTTTCAAAACAAAACTCTTGCATATTGCAAATAAAAAACTATTGAAATTTGTCGAACGACTATTTTATTACCATAGAACTTGTTTGAAGTGACTTTTTGCATTAAACTTAATGTCTGCCTTCTCATTGACCCGAATCACTTCTTTCTGTTACACACTCGAGTAGACGAGTATCTATCGTTCAAATATCATTTTTATGTTCTCTTTTATCCCCGTAAAACTTATTCCTTATCCTTGTTTTTGCTCACTAATAAAATGAAAAATTTCTACGGATTGATGTTAGACAAAGTAGGAGAATGAAAAAGGAGAAAGAGAAAATAAATAAATTGCGATATTCTTAGGTAGTACGGACGCAATATCAGTGTATATTTATGAGCCTTCAGGGGGTTGTCGTAGAGGCTCACGCCAGTGTTTCGCAAAACAAGAGATGCGAAGAGTAAGAGAGAGAGAGAGAGAGAGAGAGAGAGAGAGAGCGAGAGAGAGAGATAGAAAAGGAGAGAGTGGGTGGAACGGTAGAAGAAAGGCAATGCGGCTGTAAAAGATGGGGATGGGTCGAAGAGGGTGAGTTAGTCGGGAGCGAAGGTCGGTGGCGTTTCTTGCAAGAAGAAGCTCCTCGGGCCGTACCGCTCAAAAAACATTCAAATTAATTCCAGCCGGCTTGTTCCAATGATGGCGGCCAATGTTGTGCAACATAAGATGAGAGAGAGAAAGAGAAAGAGAGAGTCTCAGTCTCGTACTTGATCTCCCTCACACGGATAATACACGCTAGCGAATATGTGAGCACCATGTCCGTAGGTAGGTATGTATGTATGAATGTATATAATGTATGTACGTTTCGTGTATATTTATGTATATAGATACGAGTACATGCATTGCACGAATTCATGGATCTATTTCCACATACGTATATACGTACGGGGTGTTCTTTCAGAGAAAAGCTATCTCGTCTATTTTTTTTTTCTTATTAAGAAATCGATGTTAGAAAAATATAAATTATTACAAAATTAATAACTCTCCTTTTTATATCATAAATCTCGAATTGATTTATAAAAGAGTTATCGCGCCTGTAGAATAGTATTTATTAACATAAAAAAAGAAAAGGAAGAAAAAAAAGTAATACAAATCTTAAATAAAAGACGTTACATCGGTGTGGTCTAAATAAATACAATGCGCGTTGAACTCGTTTCCAACTACATCGTTCGAGTGAAAAGCGTTCCTCTCTTCTTCATAGCTTCGATATTAAAATAAAAAGAATGTGCTTCGATAAAAAAGATAAAGAAAAAAGATAAAGAGAAACGCTACCATTTTCATCGAGACACCCCGTATTGTTACGCGTATACAGAGGATCTCAGTTTCTTCTCCGGCCGAGCTATCTGAGTGTCTTCTCTTCATCGCCATTTTTCTCCTCTTTTTTTCTTTCTTATACCTCCATCCAGATGTATCCTTCTTCCTATCTCTCTATCTCACGTACTGTAAGAAGACCGAGACGTGTTGGTAACAACATACAGGAAAGGAAGAAGCTTCGAAAAAGGGGAGAATTCCACGACATTTTCTCACTCCCTGCTCTTTTTCTACCCGTCTTTGGTATCTCCTTCTCTTTTTCTCTTCTCGTCCTATTTTGCATGCCTTTATAGAAGAGAGAGAGAGAGAGAGAGAGAGAGAGAGAAAGGAACCATCAGGGTACGGAAAAGAGGGACTCGAAAGAGGAAAAGAAAGACGAACTGGAGGGTGGGATGAAGACAGGGAGAAACAGAAAGAGAAAGAAAGATAGACAGAGAGAGAGAGAGAGAGAGAGAGAAATGATAATCCATTCCGCGGTCATAACGCAGTGTGCTACCGTAAAGCTCACTAGACAAGAAATACGGCCAACCAACCACCCTGTCTCACCTCCCTTTCTCTCTTATTCTCTTCTCTCTCTCACTCTTCCTCACACTCACTCCTTTCTTTCCAACCGAATCTCCTCCTTTTCTCGTTCTCGTCTTTCCCTTCTTCATCCAACTCTGTCGCACATTCTCTTTCTCCCTTTCTCTCTTTCGTGTATCCCGCGGCGAACTTATCCTCCTGGTTATATGCAAACCGCCATCGTTCCCCCAGGCCAGTCATAAACTTACTGAATTATATTACGTGGACTCGCTGCTACCTCTCTGTCCACTTCGCTCGGCTCTTCTCTTCCTTCTTCCTTCTTCCATAATCTCTTTTTTCCCTATCCTTTTTCTTCTCCTTTCTCCCTAGTGACCTTCGTTCGCGGACATTTCCTCGAATCAAAAAGCACGAGTTTCGACATAGAACATGTAATAACGTAACCAAGATACATAATTAAGTGAAAATTTTATTTGATTATTAAGTCTTCCATGGTTTTACATATTTACCATAAAAATATTACTGCATATACTATATAGGTAATATGTATTATAGTCTATTATACTTTATATTTAAATGTAGAAATTAATTCGGTATCTTTTTTATAAAAAAATATACGAGTCTTGCAATCTTGCTTATTAATAGTTTTTCTTTTGACTAGTTGTAAAACGTTTCGTAACTTTAAGTACTTAAACGTGTTATAAAATGGTGGACGACTATTAACGTTCAAAACAGATTTATTAATAATTTAATATTAAAGCATCAAATTTTGTATTTTTCAACATTTAATAGAAATAAAAAGATTTTAAATCATTCAATTCATATCACTCATCTTCTTACTTTTTCGAAATATAATAATATCTCAAAAGAAAAAAATCTAGAACAGTGGTATAGCTGTTATTCGACACACGGACGATCGATCGGCTGTATATGCTAGGTTCTTGCGAGTCTGTGGTAGAGAGTGTACTGAGAAGGAGACGAACATCATTACTAAATGCAAATTGTAAGCGTGGCATACCAGTTCGCCGATCGATCCAGTTTGCACACGGTTGTCCCACGCGTCGAGCGACGGCCGATGCGAGCCAAGCAGCGTGCGTAATGTAGTTTAAACGTTTAGGGTTGGCGCGCGTTAACGGGGTGAGAATCGGCAGTCACCACTACCATCGCCACCGTCACCATTTCTACTATCACCACGCGACGTCGTACAGTTCGACACGCGCCTCGTTGGACAACCGATCAGCTCTTTATTTTTTTTTTTCTTTTTTTTTCTTTTTCCTCCTCGTCGCATTTTAATAATCTCGCTTTTTTGCCACCCTTCCTTCTATTTTTTTTCTTTCTGCTTAATTCCGTTTTACGTGGGCGTCTCCGAGAGAAAAAGAATGAACGAGATAGGAAGATGCACGAAGAGATAAAGTAACAATAAGTTACTTTACTTAAGTTCCATTAACATCGACGATAATACTGCTTGAAATAAAACGAAAGATGTCTTCTTTGTATACTTCGCTCGATGATCTCGATAATACGACCGAATTTGATAACCATGTGATTACAAATATTATGTATATATTAATATACTTTCTTCCTGATAAAGTTGTACAAATTTGACACGTGTTATGCTAAATGTTTTATTAACTTAACTATAAATATGTTAATTATACGATTAATGTCATTATCACTTTAAGTAACAATGTGTTCTTCCATTTTGAAAAAATTGTTCTATTTAGTTGACACACTGCATATAGAAGCAAAGTCAAGCTTTCATCCTAAAACGTATTCTTGTTCTCTCACTTGACGTCAATACGAGACTCCCATAACAATCGCCGTGTAATTCGATTCGATATCGAGAATTAGAGTTATGATTCCGTAGGAATAATATACGAGCAGGTCTTACTGTGATCGCACGATATCCCGGCACGTGCAGATCGCCCGTAAGCGCCGCTCGTCCAATTATAATGCGCGATTTGATACACGTTGCCTCTCTCGTCATAGATCGACGACAACGAGGACGACTCAATCCACTGAGATTTTCTCGTCCACCCTCGTTCCTCCCTCGATCCAGTCACCGAGTATATCTGATTTTTGTTCTTTCCCTATTTTCATCGTTAAGTATTACATATATCTTACACAATGTCAATTTTTTTCTTCTCGAAATAACATTTCCAAGATATAAATGTCAATTTTTGCTTTAAGATGTGATTAAAAAATAGCAACAAAAAAGATATAAACTTTAGCCCAGAAGAACAAATTTTTCGACAAGTTGTAGTATCACTTTACTCTTCCTTTTATTGATTCGAATCACTTTCTCTCTACGAACACTTTCTCACATTTATTCAATACTATCAAAGAGTTCGCGTCTTCTCTTTGGAGTCAACAACACACGGTTTATGTTTTTCCATTCATTTTATTAATCATGCTTTGCTTAACTTTAGCGATCTGACGAGAACTATAATGGTGTAATTCAACATGATCAGGCAATTGATTGAATTTTGCAATAAGTTATTTAGTTAATCTTCAAAAATCAGATAAAATTTCGTATCGTAATCTGATTTTCGAGGTAGAAAAATTGTTCCGAAATGTAATGACCAACGATGTTACAAAGCCAAGCGATAATTCATTTCTCGCTGGCAGATCGTCCGTCAATTTCTCTGGATCTTTTCTTTCTCGAAACGAATGGTCGGACGTGCGTTCACGTACGTACGTATAAGTCCATTCTTTTTTCTATAGGTTAGCCAGCCCTCCTACAGCGACACGAGCAGTCACGTGCCGGTAGCACCACCCTACTCTTTTTCGACCACCGCCCACCCGCACCGCTCACAGAAATCCTCGCTAACCCCTTTGTCACCAAGCTGCCCACTTTAGACACCCCTGAAAGAACCTACCCTTGTCACCTTCGCAACGAGCTTTCTTTCTCTCTCTCTCTCTCTCTCTCTGTTTTTCTCTCTTTCATTTTTTCTCTTTCTTACTCGCTCTTTGTTTTCTCTCGATATGCCGCACGCTTACGTTCGGAGAGCTTTAATAAAAATCCACTTTCTTTAAGGGAAACGAAAGAGTATATTTCTCCTCTTTTTTTTTATATTAAATTCTCGTTTCTAATCTTATTTCTAATATTTCTGCAATGTCATTTTATTTCTACGTACAATGAATAAGTATTTTTATAGTTTTTTGAAATAAACATTATTTATTTTATTTATCTTTATATGCATATAACTTAAAATTAATAAATAAAATATTATAAAGAAAGGAACGAAATTAAAATCAATTGAAAATAGATGCATAAAGAGAATTATATAAATTTATGGTTGTGAATTTAGAATGTTTTAATTATAATTATTACGAATTTTCTTCTCTCCCTAAAATTGTGTCTCCTAACGAGCTGAGGTCCATCCATTTGCATTTTACTTGCGACCCAAAAGCTCCTGCTAAAATCCGACCGAACAAAGAAATGATGAGTAAAAGGGCGCGCGTTGTTATCATCCATCCATTCCACCATCTCGAAGATAAAGAAAAGGAAGAAGAGCAAAAGGAGGAGGAGTAGGGAAGAGGGGGGAAAAGAAGAAATAAAAAAAGAGGAAAGCGCGAGGATGAGAGATTGAAAGAAATAAAACAATAAGAAGAAGAAGAAAGCGGAGAAATGCGAAAAGGGTCCAAGATTCGTTCGCAAACGACAGTTTGTCTCGTGCTAGTTTACTCTTGGAGGATGGAAAACAGTTCTGGCGATAATTTTCTCGCTCGTAGTTACACAAAACGATACGACGCCGTGTTGCGGACAGAGGAGCTCGTTTAGATGGCGGAAAAGTGGAGGACTAGAGTGAGAGAGATAGATGTTATGAAGAAAGAAGGAAGAGGAGAAACGGTCGGACGGTCACCATAGCAGTTGGGAAAATATGTACAGCAATTCGGACGAACGAAAAGAGTGTGAGAGAGAGAGGGAAAGAGAGAGAGACAGCACCGGTGAACTTTAATATTACAAAAAGTTATAATCTGACGGACGGTGATACCTGAAGCGTAAACCTCGGGCCATCCAATTTATAAAAATAACGATGAAATTACTGTTGCATGAAGTGTAGCGTCACGCAGGACACCGATGTAGCCAGCAGCTAGCAGCATTTGCAGCAACGATGGTAGCGTTGCATCGTGCAAAAGGATGACGTTCGTTTCATGGGTGGGTGTTGGTGAGAGGTAGCTTGCTGAAAACGCGAACGCACGAATATGCGAGAGAAAAAGAAAGAGAGAGAAAAAAAAAGAGGGAGCGAGTGAGAGAAATGTGCGCGTTTTGTCCATCATCGACACGGTGAATCGTCCAGAAGGATGAGGAGGATGAAGGGGTGGAAGGGGAGAGGAGAGAAGGGTACATAGGGACTGGCGGGAATGAAATTGATGTTTTAGTCTTCTCTACTACGCGTTTTACGTTCGAAAAAATATGCGCACTGGTACGTAAGCTAATCGGTGGCAATAACGAAATCTCGAATCCGATTAATTAAAACGGCCGGATACGCGAGCAGGCTCGAGAAAACGAGCTTTTCAAGTCCTTCCGAACGTTCCTATCGGTGAAGTATCGTCCACGTCCTCTCTTTTCCTTTCTTTTGCACCTTCCTTTCTTTCTTTCTATTTTTTTTTCTCCATTATCTTTCTATCTTCAATTTCTTTTTATCTTTCTCTATCACTCATTTCGACGTCCCTACTGCTCCCACATCAAGACTGTATTTAAACGTATGCCTTCAGTCGCTCTTTCAAGAACCACTTTACGGAATAACCGTCGGCGAAACAAAATTAACTTTTTCTCACTATATTCCAATGCGATCGAGTTCACCGGCAACGAGAAAGACTTATCGCTCAACGTACGATTTAAGTTCGGAAGAAAAGTCGATAATTCAATCGGCGAGAATATTTAACCAAAATTCGAGCGAGCTCTTTTTCTTTACTTATAATTAGATTATGTTGAATTCTAAATATTTCTAATCGAACGATACCTTACGAAAAATTGTTAAAAAGAATATTCGTAATCTTTATAAAGGAACATTAAGTTATCGTTTAGAACAAAAATTTACGATTTGAAAGACACTACTATAAGAAAGAAATGAAAAACTCCGTACCGTAATGGAAATCGTTTGACGTGACCACGTTGGGAAGAGCAATCGAGATTCGAGATCCTTGTCACTTTATTAGATCACGATGAATCAGAGGACGTCGCGATTTTCACCCAACATCGACCATTCTCAGAAAGGGTCGGTCCTATCCAACATCGTCTTCCTCTACCCTTACCTATGCAATCCTCATTGGTCTGATGCTAACAATGTTTGCAGATATATTGTATCTCACGCATCACTTGGTCCGCAAATTGTTTTATAAACAGATTATAGCTACAGCCGGGTCGCTACTACCGTAACGCCGGTAATATACTCCGGCCATCCTCCCAACCCCTCTTTCTCGTCCTTTTCTCTCTCCTTCTCTTTCTCTCTCTTTCTCTCTTTCCTTCTCTCTCGTTCTTCCAACATACGCGCGGATTTCCTCTCGTTTCAACCTCGACGATGGCAGCAGCCTTCATCAAATTCTTGATGCAATAAAGGAGAGAAATTCGCGTGACCTCAGAGACTCTCATATATCGTCACGACGAATCGCGGAAATAGCGCAACGAGTGACCCGGAAGAAGCCACGTTTCCGAATTTCTAGGCTATGAATGCGAACGCGGTTTAGTTTCCGCCAGCCAGAAATTGGGATAGATTCTCAATCGATCGTATATATATATTCTCGAAAGATCGATTCGAAGTAAAAATAACTCGTTGCTTCTCCATCGGTTTTGTTCTACAATAGATCTTAGTCTCTCTTTCATATTTTCTAGAAAACTCAATAACATTTCTATTAACCTACAAGTTTATCTAACCATTTCATTTGTTATTCAAAATATCAACAAAATATAATTAAATCTTATATTATTTTAAATAGATTTCTCTTACAAATCTTAATACTTTTCTTATTGAATAATGAAAAAGTCATAAAAGTCGCATTAAAAAAATCTTAGCATTACCCTGCATGAGGTATCGGATGTTTAGGGGTGGCTCGAATTTCTACATTCGAGAAATGGGAAAATCCCAGTGAATCAGTGATCCTGGCTCATTGGCTCGATAATAGCGGTTAGCCGTTACCCGAAGCGGAACACCGGCCCTTATTGTGGTGAACCTGAGGCTTAATGGCCTGTGACCCGGACCAATGCTATTGCAACGTGCATCCGGACATATAAGTGTAGGAGAAGAGGCCATCGGTGTTTCGCTATCGCTGTCGTTTTCGACGTAGTTGTTGTTACGTTGCCGTTGCCGTTGCCGTTGCCATTGTCTTCGTCGTCCTCGTCGTCGTCGACGTCGTCGTTGTCATCATCGTAGTCCTCTTTGTCGACGGAAAGAGATTCGCGAAACGAAAACTTAGTTATTCCTGGTGCGGCGGAAGACCTAACGTCCTCGGCGCCACGACGCGCCTGCCAGGCGTCTCCGGTCGCGTGGCTTTATAGTCCCGCATAACCTCCCACTTAAATTTCAAATGTTTCGAACCCCTGTTGTGTCTTTTCTTCGGTTGGCTCCTCTCCCAACATCTTTTACGAACTTTCACAAGGTCTCCTCTGACGACCATTCCATCTTGATCTCTCAATTTATGTTCATCTCGAGAAGGATTGATTTATGTTTTCCAGTTGAAAAATATACATAAATATATTTGTCTCTTGGTTTATCTTACTTATAAACGAAAATAAAAATAAATCTAATCGTATGTGTTTCAGATGTTGATGCAAATTCGAATGAAACGTTTTATGTGTGTTAGAGAACAAAGAAATTCATGATACATCGATATCTATTGTACAATTGAACAATTTCTTAAAAAATAAAAGTAAACTTATCGATTCTGTTTTACTTAATAACTGGACAGATATCATACGAAATGCGAAATGTGATTACAAGAGAGAGAGAGAGAGATGCACGTCGTACGAATATACAACCCACGAGAGAAATATCCCGCACGATTACCTAACCAATTTCGATTATAATTTTCTTGTTAACTGTAAAATCTAATAATCTTTAACGATGTCTTGCCACACATTGAGCCGACCTTAATGGTAGTAGTCGATCCCCTCTCTCTTCTTCTCTTTCAAAATTCTTTCTCCCTTGCTTTCCTTTCTTTTCTTTTTAGTTTGCTCTTTTTAGTGTAAATGAAGAACGCGGTAAAAAAGAAATGAACAGCAAAGATGGTAAAAAAAAAAAGCATGGAGATAGAGGTGAAAAGGACGAAAGGTCACGAGAAAGCTTAAAAAGTAGGAACTGACTTAACCAACTTTGCGGCTCTTTCTCACTTATTTTGCGAGTTCTGCGTAACACGATTCCTGTAGCCTTTCTATTTTTCTTTCTCTCTTTCTCTCTCTCTCTCTCTCTCTCTTTGATATTTTCAAAAAGGTATCGTATACGGTAATTGTGCGTTCTGTTTCTCTATTTTCCGTTTTTTTTTCTTCTCGTTGGTTAAAACCTTCTTTCGTACCCCTCCCTCGTGAAGAAAAAGAAATATCTGGCCATAAACTGGCCTGCCCTTTGTTTTCTGCGCGATCCTTCCAATTATACCCAAATAAAAGGGTGCAGGGTACTCTCTTTCTCTCGACCTCCTATCGATGTTCTTCCTCCTTTCCCTCGTTCTCCCCTTGTTCTTGCAATGCCTTCGAAAGGCTCTCACAATCAGCGTAGATTTTTGAATGGGAAGTCTTATAGGCGGAGCCACAACTACGTTGAGCCAATATAGTTATGGCGTTGTTAGCAAACGAGTTTAACTCGAAAAAAAAATATCCACCAGATTTATTATTCCTCGGGAAATTTTACGTGAAATTACGAGAAACGATTTTATTATCCGAAAATTGTAATTTTAATCAAATTAAGAATAAATAGGGCACACGAAGAATTATATAGAGAAAGATTTGAAACAAATTTTTTACAAATCCAACTATTCTAAAAAAAAGACAACAAAAAAAGATTAATAAGAAAATATCGAGTAATTTTTATTCCCAATCTTCTCTTCGATCTAGTATCCTATTTTTTTCTCAACTACATTATGATATTTAAGTCCAATTAATTTTGTCGATTGTAGCGATTCAATTCTCAAGAATATCGACATTTATTCCACAAATCATTATCGTGATGGCAATGTCGCTAGTACCCTCCTAAGATTTCGCATTAAGTGAATCCTATTCACAAGGAACAGTCTCTTTCCACTTGTTTTCCTCCTTCTTTTTCTTCTTTTTCTTCTTCTTCTTCTTCTTCTTCCTTATTCTTCGGCAATTATTATTATACTTTCTCATCCAAGTCGATACGCCGCGACGCATCGGGCTACTGCGGAAGAGAATAATGGGGGCATCCTGGTGCAGGAGGTTAAAAGGAAGGAGAGTGGTAGTCGGAGAGGGAATGAGGAAGCAGAAGAGGAGAAGGGTAGGACGTTCTACCTTGGTCCAGGTTCTAGTGGTAAGGGGGCGAGTGCCCTCCTCTTCTATGCGCCTCGCTGACTACAGACCACGGAGTTGAATCAATTAAAGTTTAATCCGGAACTGGGATCGAAGGAAACGCCATGCTCCTCTCACCCTTCCTCCTCGTCCTCTTTCTTTCTTCCACTACCCTCCGTCATGCTGATCTTCTTTCTCTTTCTCTCTCTCTCTCTCTGACTCTTTCCTTTGCTAATTTTTTCTATTCCCTCTTTCTCTCTCTCTCTCTCTCTCTTCTTCTCATTCGACGTTACCCACCACCACCCCCTTAAAAGAACCGAAGGGATATTGTGCGAGCTACGAGCTTGGAATGACGGAAACAACGAGACAAGGATAGTTTGAAGAAAAGAAGAGACGTATATATCTATAGATATAGATATAGATGGATAGATAAAAGAGAAAGAGAAAGAGAAAGAGAAGTTAGAGAAAAAGGCAAAGCATGGTCTAGTAGGGTGCCGTTTCTACAGGACACAAAATGGGGAGACAGAATGGGGATAGAAAGGGCCCTCCAAAACTGTATCGTTTACGCGAGGGTCTTCGATCACAATAGGGGATTCGCAACGAGCGGAAAGAATAGTTATCCGTAATATGGGGCGACGCGTGCTGATGAGTCGAGCCGGAAGTTTCGATCGCTCGTCCCGTCGAGAATATCCAAGACATCTACCCTCGTTAAAAACGATCTACGATCGTTCGCGATCATCGTCTTGTCCCTGTTTTCCTCGTCGCGCGAATTTTCTTTTTTGTTTTCTTTTTTTTTATTAAACTTGCGTTAGTTACGTTGTCGAAATATTTGTTAACAAATCAAACTATAAAAAAAAAATGTATCGTATCACTTACGATCTTGGAAACGTTTGATTGATTTTAAAGTTGCTTCGATCATTAATACCTGACGAAAAACGCTCCCGCAAGCAAAAAATACCGAATCAATTCCGCAAAACGTAACGGCAAGCGGTCATCCATAGAGCGAACGTGAGATCCTTTTTAATCGGATAACCCCGCGGCACGCACTCCGAACGATCGAAAGTGCATCCACTCGACATCCACTTTCTCGGTCGTTGACTTTTTGTTCTTCCCTGTGTTTCTCTCCTCTCTCTCTCTCTCTCTCTCTCTTTCTCTCTCTTTTTTCCTCTTCTTTCTCCTCTCACTTCTCTTCTCTTCGAACAATGGACGTCAAGCTTGGAGAATGCGTCCGTGTCCGCCCCGTTTACCTGCAAATGCTTCGAGCACGATGTACTCGCTGACCCGCACGGTAATCTCTCATTTTTGCTCGGGACAAAAGCACACTAAATCTTATTGTTCTTTCGCCAGTAATTAAGGGAAGAAGGGAATATGAGTAAGAAAAAGGAAGAGAAACGAAGATGCGGAAGGAAAAAGAAAAGAAAATGACGAAAATGCGAAGAATAGAATGAAACGGTTTTCTAAATTAATTCACAATTGTTCTTCATCTGGTTATACTTTTCCTCTTTTACATTTTTCGATTTCAACTTTACTCTTTCTCTTCTTAATCTCCCTACCTACGTATAATAAATAACATTCCAGACAAGATTTCCTTCTTTATTCCACGATTATTTTTAACGCTCAATCACTTGCGTATAATTAACGAGAAAAAATAAGCGAAATATGGAGGATAAAATTTAAAGAGAAAAATAAAATGAGAGACAAAATGATATTATTTTTAGAACGATTTACATTATAATTATATTTAATCGATTTATTCTTATTCGATAATTTTACTCATAGGACAAAAGTTAGCCGTTATAATTACGAGCAATCAGTTGTAAGAATATCTCTTGTTTATACACACATGTGTGCACCTTAGTACTATCGATCGAGTCTCTCATCTCGTGAACATAATTGGTTTCATAATGACGTTTTCTCTCAAAGTACGTAATATTCACATTATATACGGTATTTTTATTTCATTGCTCGTATTTTTTAATGTAACTTCTACACAATATTACAATAAATATTGTTCATTTATATTTGTATTATCGATACTTCGAAAAAAATAATTATTCGAATGAGATATCACATAAGAGAGATTATTTTGAAATTTCACTATTTCGTCGTAATAAAACTTAATCGTTCGAATATACAACTTGCCTTTAATATATTCGAATATAAACTCACGTGTTTAATATTTTGATATAGTATTAATACAATTTTTAATAATAAAATAAAATCTCGATTTTTCTTTGCTTCCGAAACCGCAATGGTTCGTACTTTTTAGGATAAGATCGACATTTGCGGATCTCGTTTAGTGGATGGGGTGTAGAAAAGTTGCGATTGCAAAAACTTGTCTGGTTTTCGAGACAAAAGAAACAACTTCGATGTGTTTGGAAGTAGCTGGAGATTCTCTGACTTCTCTTCCTTTTCTTTCTCCCTTTCCATTCTCGTTCCGATTTTATTCGCAGCTTCTACTTATTTCTCCACCCCCTTCTGTGAAACTTTCGAACGATGAATTGCGACTGTATCTCGTACTTAGAAACTACGCGCTCTTCACTCCGCGCGTCATCACCGTAAACTTTATTCAAGTTAATCTAGATATCGTGGGAGTTTAAAAGCAAAAAATAACTCCTTGAACAAGCATCCATTGAATGATTCCTTTATCCCATAACGCAAAGAAAGAACTTCCTTGAATAAGAACGAGATTATTAAGGTTGGTCAAATATTATAATATGAAAAAATATGCATTAAAGATTGGAAATAAAGTTCTTAGTAATCATTTTTTATCGAGGATTATACTAATTTGTTGTAAATAATCTGTTTACTTTTGTACAATACTTATAATAAGTATAATAATATATGATAATAGAATTGTTATCTATTATAACGACAAACGAGAGAATAATCTAATAATAGTAAATAATTTAATAATTATTATCCTACTTACGTATAATTTTCAAGAATAATTTTTTAAATTGAATTTACGTATCTTTTTTCAATCGTTCATGTCGTCTCTTTTGCTAACAAATCTTTTTCTTTTTCCTGCCATCTAACGTAGATCTATTACGATTGACGATTCACGTGATCGCAAAAAGTTCATTTGCATACTCGGAGCCGCCTTCCGTTCGACGGAAATTCTTCGGGGAGCCAGGCGTTCGGTGCAATTTCTCACCGTATGCAACACTCGTCTAGTTTTCCGTTTAAATCTAAATAAAATATATACTTTGAGTATCACGAGATATTGTAAACGTAAAAATTATCTAATAAAAATTGCATCGAAAGTCATTTTCTTCGATGTTTTATCCAAAATTTCGATATTATCAAAAAGGATATCGATACCTATATAATCGTTTCAAGGATACCAATTGAAAGTATCAAAAAAATAGTATCCTATACTGTTCGCCTAATTGAAGGATATTTTTAGAAAGGATGACCAGATTTATCTTCCACGCGTTCATCCTAAAAATGTCTCTGTTCTTCGAACTTCGCAAACTACCATCGTCCGTTTATCAAATAGCTGCCAGTTAATCCGGTTACAAGCAATCCGGGAATAGTGGAAGACGAGCAACGACTGCGCAAAGAGACAGAGAGAGAGAGAGAGAGGGATATAAAGGGGCCAAGGGTGGGTTGGGGGAGAAGTGAAAGAGAGAAAGGACAGTGGCGACTGATTGCAATGTGTAATGATGGAACGAGGGGTGAGCAGTAGCCTGGAAGTAAGTAAAAATTTTAAATTTAGTTACAGCTCGCGTGTTCGCGCCCCTTTCCCTCCTCCTTCTCCTCCTCTTATCCCTATGTCTCATCCTCATCGGCTCAGAGAATGTCGCTCGATGCGGGGCAAGATGAGTCAGCGACAACTACTTGCCATTGTCGAAAAATTGCTTCGATCTATGATATCTAATGTTCCTGATATCTTACCTGACTTTAGGTGACCCATATCATTGAATACATCTTTTATCCTGTACTCAAGAATTTTGTTAGATAATATAGGTATCTCAATGGATATTCGTGAAAAGAAACTAATCGTAACGTTATTCATAAAGTCAAATATTTCCTAATTCATATGTTATATCTATTCGTTTCATATTGCACTTAACGTGAATTTAATTAAACCCTTTAGTGATGTGAAATGCGAATAAGAATGAATAGAATTATTAAAAATATCTTTCTATAAATGATAGAAATTTTGACAGTCATTTTAATAAAAGTTGCAGACTTTTATATTGATTCTTCGGAAAAATAGTAGATCCAGAAACAAAAAGGTAATACCCAAGAGGAAAAAAATCAAAAGAAAGAGAAATGATTTCGGGGAAGACATGAGAGGACGAATAGCAGAGGTATCAAATAAGGTAGGAAGGGAAAAAGAATGAAGGGACGAGGAAATGGAAGGAAGGCGTGCGGCTGATCGGCTCGAATAAAGTTTGGGTCGCTTCCTATCCGAGGGTTCGCGATACTTTCTCTCCCTTTCCCTACCCTCCCTCCCCCCACTCTCTCTCTCTTTCTCTTTCTTCTTTTTCTTAGATTCTTGCACACACTAAGACACGAGTTGAGCTATTCGTACACGACTAAAGCTAAGCGATCAACAACCAGATTATTAGAGTATTAGAACTTGTCTCATAACTCACGAACCTAATGGCCTTTGACCCGACTGCGATGGCGAATCGGCGCTCGCGTGTTCCGTATTGCGTTTGACACGACAGAGAATCTATGAGAGTCGTACGAATTACACTCCCACCCTCTCCTGCTCTTTCCCTTTTTCCTTCGAAATCATTCCCGTTTCCGCAAGAAATTGGTGTCCCGATGATATCGGTTAGATTTTTTTCTTTCCACTCTCCCTTCCAGTTAGCGGAGATTGTTGTTTCGTTCTTATAGATTCCGTGAATTTGAGTTATGATCAATGTATTATTATAGAACTAATGATAAGATTTACTGAGTATTCGTCTCATATTAAATGACTCGACGAACAATCTTTTTAGCATATTAATTTGACGAATTGATAGGAGAATACTTAGGTCGAATTTTATTCGTGCGATAAGAAAAAAAGATTTTTTCTTTCTATTCTTCCTCAATTTCCCGATGACCGTATAAAGAAAAAATCCAAATAAATTCTTAACATTGTCGAAAAAGAGAGAGAGAGAGTTTCAGACTCGGAAATAACTCAGCATTTCTTTGACGAACGAGCGCTGGGAAAAGGTTGGAATATATTTTCGATAGGTGGTCAGCCATAGATCTTTCGTCGAGAAGATATATATAGAGGACAGAGAGACAGAGAAAGAAAGAGAGAGAAAAAGTAAAAGAAAGAGAAAGAGAAAGAGAAAGAGAAAAAGAGGATAAGAGAACAGCTGCAGCTGTAAAGCGACAGGAAGGCTTCCGTAAAGTTCCGCGGAGCTGACGCGGCCGATCTCGCATTAGGCGAGCGAGTGCACACTCTCGCAACAGGATTGTTTTAATGCCATTTAAACTAATCGAATTAGAGAATGAACCGATGTGACGATACGGAACGATAAAAGAGGGTGTAGGAGGCAAAGACTGGATGGAAGAAGGGCTCAAAGAGGGTTAAGGGTGGTGGTGGTGGTGGCGGTGGAGGGTGGTGGTTGCGATGACGATGGTGGTGGTGCTGACGGCCGGGATGGATACGCAAAAGGGGGCGCGTGGATGTGCAACAACAACCTCCCGTCCTGCAAACTTCGCAGCTGCCAGGCACAGCACCCACTCGACCGGAAGTAACGCGACTACTGCCTACTACACGTCGCTCTCTGTCTCTCTGTCGGTCTCTCTTTTTCTTTATCGCCTCTTCCCTTACCAACACCACTCTTCTCGTCATAGCTTTTTTTCATTTTTTCTTTTCCACTTACTATATTTATCTGTACTATCTATCTCACTTCAATTATCTGTCTCCACTCATCGTTGCATATCTCGGTGCCGTGCCTTCTTTTTCTATTCTCGTTGCTCTTCTACTCTTCCCTGTCATTTACATGCTCCAAATCAACATACACTTATCGATTATTTATGATAGACACTTAAAGCGTTAAGATTATTTAAAAAGTTATAGTTTCCGTATTTTTATTGAAAGCCAAATGGAATAAGGTGATCCTTGATCTCAACTAATTAAGTTAACTAATTTATTTAATTAAACGAATTATGCAATTCGCAATGATAATTGATCTTTTATTTTAATTTTTATATTATTAAAACACAAAATGATTTTATTCTTATTTATTATTCAGAAATAAGGAAATAGTGATTTTAAAAAAGAATATATCAGAGAATGAACCGTAAAGATTAAGAATAGCAACATTTTTTAAGGAGAAATCCTTTAGAAATAAATACAAGCATGAGAAGGGTAGGAAAATCAAAATCGTGTGAAAAGCGTGTGCCTAGTATGGAGGAAACTTTCAAATATAAAACGCAAGAATCGTAAAACTCGTGTTTACGGTGACTACGTTCTCCCTCTTTTTTGCCTGTTCATTTTACATCGTGGTGTTTTTTGCGAGCTGTCAGAAACACGAGGATTTACACGTGCTCACACATCACGTACATGGTGACGGCGTGTGTTACCTAAATGCTAATTGCATATGTAATTCATTACCGCTTCGATGCGCATATAGGGACGCACGCTCTCCCGCGCTCCTGGAAACGTCAGAAATTAAAAATCGCCGCACATTTTCTCGCGATCGTAGTAAACTCTGTTTATATATATATGTGTGTACGTTCAACACACGCGTGTATGCGTACGTAGCTTACACACACCAGGGAGAAACGCAACGAGCGTTTCACACCGTCGAATCGAATCGAATCACTTCTACTTCGCTGCTAATGCACGTGTTTGTAGCTCTTCGGGGGACGAGCTCAAAGCTCGCGCGTTATGCGAAATATTACTTCGCACCCTGAAATAATCACTTTTTTCCTTCGAGATTTACAATTTCTAACTTGAATACTGTTCGCGACGGTTCCACTTTATCTTGCCGCATGCCTTCTCCTTCTACTAAAAATTGTCGAAATAAAAGTCTTGGATTACTTCTTTTGATTTTTTTTTCTCGCATAATTCATTTGAATACATTTGCGTAGTACAAATTTAAAAAAAAAAAATTAAAACTTTAAACAGTTCAAAGTATTTTTGATAATAAAAAAAATGTATTATACGAAATATATACTTCAAATTGTTAAATCATTGCATACGATATAAATACTTCAGTTAAATGTTTAGTCTACAATTAAGTTATGTACAAGCTACGTTGAACATAATATGCCTATTGCTTATTATACGTTTCTCCTCTGTCCTCCCTCTTTCGCTTTACTCCACGTCGTTGAATTGCGTACCCCTATCCTTCATTAAATATGTCTATGCACTCTTACTCCTGTAATACATACACATTCGTCTGAAAGCAAATGATGATTATTATTTCGTTTGGTAAATGTAAGACACCTTTATAATCATTTCCGACATTTTGTATACAGCGACAACACGTCAAATAATAACAACGAATAAAAAGCGACAAATTGTAATACGAATGTATTCACTTTAATATAAGTTAATCATATTATATATTCTCGATGATCAATTATTTAATATGTTATAACGTAACTCTTATCTCCATAATAAAAAGAAACTAGAATTCTGTTAGTTAAAGAAATTTAAAGGGCATTTAATTAAACGATATCTTTGGTTAAGTCTATGCATGTAACATATTTCAATAATTACCAGCAACGTAATTTAGATAACAATAACAAATATATAAGACGAAGAAAAATCCTGTAATGAATATTTTGTCTATTAGTCTGAAATTTCGTCCACTTAGTTGATATTAAATAATAATAAAAATAAAAATAAAATATAACGCCGCGTAGCTCGAAAGGCATGTGTTAGATAAAGAAAAAGAAAAAAAGATAAAAAAACAAAAAAAGGAAAGGCTATTCCTTGTGGAGTGGTTTACTGTATATACAAGATGGAATAGCGCAACGCGCATGTAACATCGCGCTGATCCAACCCTCCGAAAAAGCAACCCCCCTCGAATAGCCGGTTGCAACCCTCCAATCGGCATCGCTCCGCCCCGTACCACCACTCTTGGTGCACCCCAATAGCCGTGCGCCGGTTTATAGTCGCCTATAGGACTGCAGCTTCTGCCTGGCGTTGCGAGCGCGTCGGTAACAAGCCCACTGAGCTTGCTATCCCCGCTATCATTGTTCCTTTTCGTGAAGGTTTCAAGAATTGAACGTACTTCCTCATCATACTCTTATCCGTCTATTCCTCGAATCCTTCTTGACAATCCACCTTCCACTCCATTTACATATCCTGTATAAGATATCAACTACCAACTGTAAATCCATACATATGTGTATATATCTTGAAATCATTGCATCGATATCGATACTATTTCTTTTTTTATTTTACTGATTTTCTCTCTCTCTCTCTCTCTCTCTCTATATATATATATATATATATATTTTATATATTCTACAAAGTTATTGTTATTTCCTACCTTACTTTTATATTTTACACATCATGTGGTATTTTATATTTCTATTTTTTATTTTATTTTTGTGCAACACCTCCCGATTTTTTCAATATAAATATTGAAATCTATTTAAAAACAGACAATTGTTATTTCATTTAATAAAATGAGATGGAAAATGTATGATTTTTTTTTGCTATATGTAATATTATCTTCTCTTGTAAATGGATAGATAAGTGTGATATGTACTAAAGGGATTTGATAAAAATAATTTCATGAAATGCTTAGGAGCAAAATGCATAAATTCGCTAATTCGAGAGATGGAATGAGAGCTGAGAAGAAGAGGAAATGTTGGATTAAGCTGCTAATAAAAAGAAGTATTATTTATTTTTTTCTTCAAAAAAATCATCAAAGTAGCCACAAATTAATGAATCCGTCTAAATTATACTCCGTCATTTTGCAAACATACAAAGAGACGAACATAGAGTAATAAGACAAAAAAGATTAATTATCAGGATTAATTACGAACGTTAAATCTTTGCGCTTATTTCAAAAATAGCTCGCTGGTAATTCGTCCTGTTAATTCATTTCGGAGGTAGGTACGCTAGTCTTACGCATACTCAACACACGATTTCTACGTAATAACGCAACGTTTTACCTCCGTACTATATGATATATGTATTCAAAGAGCAAAGATGTTTAACTATAATATTTCGTATTTCGTTCCCACTGAAAATTCGATGCTAAAAGACGAGCCATCGTTTTAACTTTTTAATTTGTATTCATCGGTGCAGATATTAATTCTAAAGAGGCGTATATTTAAATAGATATTACTAAAAAGAATAACGTTATTTCTATTTCAATAATATTTTTCTTCATTTATTTTAAAACTTGAAATTAAAATAAAAGCTTTGATATACATATTCATATATATATATATATATATATATAACAATAATTGATTACATTCAACGAAGCAAAGCTTTCTCCCTTCTTTTGAGAATCCATTTTCTTGATTCGTAGATCCCTCGTTTTCACTCCAAAATATTATGAGCGTCCAATACATTAGTGGAAAGTCTTTTCGAGTATTCAGTATATCTTACGATGTAGACGCTACCAAGGCATTAAGCTGAATATTACCGAGGAATATTTTACCTTTCAGCTTTCACGCTATACGTTTTGAAATACCGAGATGCATGCTCATTTCGAGATTATTCTCCACAACTTTGATGTATCTCTTCGACAAAAACAAAACTGACTACTGAAATTTATTTTTCACTTAGATAACAAAGATAATACGATTTAAATATGAAGAAGAAAATAACAGATACACATGAATGTTGATCCCGAAGAATATATTTGAAATTTAGGAAACAATTGTCCTTTTTCGAGATACTTCATTTGAACACTTTTATTCAAAAAATAATAATATATATTTTAAACGTTACGCTCTATCTAGGCTTATATTTTTTCCTGCAGAGAATTCGCTAGTTAAATAAATCAGAATACAAGTTACACAATTAATTAAAATTACTTTTATTCGCATTACCGATTCTTGCGAATATGAATTACGTAATTGTTTAATATTCTTTTTAATTTTTTGTTATCGTTCATTCATTCATCTATATTATTCATCTATATTATATTTTCATTTATCTATATTATTATTATTAAATATATTTGTTCAATAATCGAGTTTCATCTATTATAATAATTTATAAAAATAATCATTATATTTCTCTTACATTTATAGCAGTTCAACAATCCTCATCAATTTTAATAACAGGCTTTGTTATAAAGACACGAGAATTCGTAATACAAGTAGGACTTTCTAAACAGAAGGAGCCCATATTGCCAATTCTACCCATTCAGAAATCTCGCGGTAAACTCAAAAGATATCTATGCGAGTGAGATGTGGGGAGATTCTTCCTCGAAACATCCACCTCCATCTGTAGATCTTTCTCACTCTCCTCCTCACAGTTCCTACACTACTTCGCCCAAGCTCTTCTCTCGTTCGTACTCTCGCCATGATCCACTGTGAAGAGGACACATCGACTTTAAACCTCAGCCAAGCAAGCAACCTACGGACCCTACTACGAGTCTCCTTTCATTAGTTGGAGTAGAGAACCAGCCAGCCAACCAACCTACCTACCAACTAACCATCCATCCAACCACCGCAACGACCTACCCACCATTACCAACACTGCCTTCGTCAGTGGCGGTACTACCACCAATATCACCATCATCGCCAACGTCGAAAGGAGGAAAAGAGAGAGAGAGAGAGAGAGAGAGAACGAGGGAGAGAGAGAAAGGGAACGAGAGCTTCCATGATCTACTCTCGTTTCTGGCGCCCGGTTCCTGATCTTGCATGCGGTTGACTCGTTTTCAATGAATACAATGCCGAGACAGATCATATTGAATATGAAAACGGGAAATCAACGAGTACTCCATCCCCTTTCCTTTCTACCCCTTTTCGAACCACCTCGTTCGTGTACCCATGCTTCCATCCCTCTCTCTCTTTCTCCCTCCATCTCTCTCTCTCTCTTTCTCTTCCGTTCTCTCACTCGCTCCTACCACGGACTAACCGAACCGACTGGGGACAGGATTTCCACGAGTTCGGCTGTTCTTTGTCGAATCGAGCCAAAGAGAGATGATGCTAGAAAAAAATGAAAGAAGTGAAAAGAGAATGAGAGAAAAAGGAAAAAATTATATCACGGATACGACCATCGAAGTAGATATGGTGAAACTTTAGTCGGTGATACTCAACAATATTTAATCAATACATGCTGGATTAGCATGGAAATTTTCTTGTTTTAACATCTCTCGATCCGTTATCTTTTTTTTTTCATTTTTATCTTTCATCTCATTTTACCTTACTCGCTGCTGCGTGCCTTTATTCGCTAGAATTCTTCATTTAACCAAAATCTTTTTTCCAATATGCTTTATCTAATTATTAGCTCTGCTTAATTATTCCAGTCAATTTGTTAGCAAATGTATACGTTGTTTTAAGGAAACATTCGTATTACAACATAAACATCGGATAATCGCATCTATTTTTAGAAGAGATACACATAATTTGTATGCGTTATCGTATTCATCGTTCCATTTCAATGTTACTATATTTCTTCCTTAGATTTATTTTCTCTTTTTTTTAGATTAATCTTAATAAACACGTTAATTCGCGAGAGATAACGATCTCTTTAAACCGCGTTGAAATAGGACCAATGCAAAGCGATAAAGTGGAATTATTAGGAGTTGGAATCGAGATAGCAATGTTACAACTAGTCTTGCATGTTGTTTGCTTTATAAGCAAATCGAGAGTTCCCATTATTTCTCGAGTAAAATATTCCTATATAACTATGTGTGGGCGTGTTTACGTAAGATGTTAATACATAGAATGTAGGTACATAAATATACATATGTATATACTTTCTATATACGTATATTTATGTATGGCAAACCATTGAAAATTTGCGCGTGCATCCTTTGTGTTTCGTTAGAAACGAAAGGCCGCTCTGCGAACAAACGAGTGAGAGCTCGGAGTGTCTGAATATCCTTTAGCCCGAAGAGGAGAATGAGTCAACTGTTAACGACTTATCCCGGATTACGTTTTCTTTGGCTCCCGCTCGCTCCCCATATTTCGTTCCCGTGGGCTCGCAGCAAATACACTTCGTTAGGCGATCCCACTCGCCGTTGTTTTCAAGCGCGAGCAAACTATGCACTTTACCCTCTACACAACTAGTGCCTTTAACCCACTTACAGCCCTGTTCGGTATATTCTATAGACACGTATTCACGGCCAAAGTCAACCAAAGTCGATTTTCCCAGAGTCCCCGAGCTTATCGTTATTCGAATATTCGAAATAAATTTTCCCGTTGGAAAAAAAAAAAAACTGAAAATCTTTCTTCCACCTTCTAACCCGATTCCGAATAATATAGAAATGAAGTTTCGCGAACAAATATGACGTATTTAAGTCAACGAGCTTTCCAACCATAACCCACCCTTCCTTCTTTTATACGTAAAAGAAAAAAGAATTCTAGGTCGGAACGATTAAACCATCCAAGGTAGGGTAATTACCTCCGCGGTCTCTCTCTTTTTCTTTCCTTACATTTTTCTTTTCCTTTTTATTTTGTTCCTTTTTTTAAAGTAATTCGTAATTAAAAATAAAGGAGGAAGTGGAAAATGGGGGAAGGCAAAATTGGAGTAGAAAAGACGAAACGGATTCGCATCTTTCGCATTCGACGGATGGTCGACTTCTCTGACTCTTCTTGCTTCTCTTGTTCCTCCTCATCCGGGGGTGGGCGGAGGAGAAGGGGGGAGGCAGACAGAGGGTAAAGGAAGGCTGTATGCCGTTCGCCCATTGCTGCCGTTGCTCTACTGCTATTGCTACCACAGCTACAGCTCTTCTAGTTCTCTCGGCGACTCTTCAGCTCTCCGCGAGAGAGGAATCTCTCAACAGTCGCGCACAAAGCTTATTATGCCGGCATGTTTCGGTCTTCCTCTCTCTCTCTCTCTCTTTCTCTCTTCTTCCCTCTCTCACACATCTCTTTTACTCTCCAGCCTCTGGAGAAGTACATGGACTGGTGCTCGTTCTGCCATGGTACAAGTTAAGTCGATGGCACTCGACGAACATCCTTCCTGTCTACATTCTCTTCCCTCTTCCATCTCCTCCTCTTCCTTCTTCTTCTTCCTCCCTTCCTTTTCTCTCCTCCTCCTCCTCCTCCTCCTACGCCTTCTATCCGTCTATCTACTCTATCGTCCTCCTTCTCCGCATTTCCCTCTTTCCAGCCATCCTTTTCTTCTTTTCCGTCCCATCCTCTACACCAGCAGTTCCACTTGTTTGACCTGAAGAGCCTTCAAACCACCTGGCTTGCATTCTCGCGCTTACCCGACGTGCGTCGCTTCATGCCGAATAACGTCGACGTCACTCGACCTCCTCTTCCTCCTCCTCATCCTCATCCTCCTCTTCCTTCTTTTTCTCCTCTTGTTCCTCTTACTTCGTCTGTTCCATCTCCAACGTTGTCGACTACTCGACGACCGAACATCCGATTTTTCTCTTTCGTTACACTCCTCGCCAAATTTCGGAATTCCTCTAAACGTCAAAGTTCCGATTACTCTTGATCCACGAGTTCTCAATTCCTTCTTTTACTTCTTCGCGGGTTCTTTATCTCTTTTTTGTGTTTCATAGTTAAAAAAGATAAGAAATGTAATTGTTTGATAAGCTTTTATATATGTCTTATAACCAATTTCTTCTGGCACAACTTATTCAATTACAGTAATTTCTTGAAATGGTATTGCAGATCAAGTTTGAAGTAACATTATTTTTATCTTTACGCTAGCATGCTCTGACATTCATAGCGTCCTAATTAAAAATTCTCCCTTTTCGAAGTTCGCGATCATTCGCTTAGAAATATTGCTCAAAGTAATGAATTTCATATTTACTTTAGTACTATATGAACATATATGCAACATGTTTTCATCGAAATGCAAATTTATCCAATAATATTTCGACGATGGAAACGATATGCAAACGTAAATATATTGAACGTATTGAATAAATCTAAATTCATACAAAAATGAGACTACTATCTAATCTGTAAGAATAAGATCACGCTAAAGTAAGTAATAAAAATAATAAATAAAGTAAAAATGTGTAAGAGAGAAAAAATGCTACTATTCGTCGAACTAATACTTTCACCAAAATAGAAGTATGATTCAAAAAAAAAAAAGAAGAATAAGAATAAGAAGAAGAAGAAAAAGAAAAAGATGAATAAAGAGTTGAAAAGAAAAATAAGGTGAAAGATCCGATACGTTCGAGGACGATGTTGCGACGGTGAGCTCCGTGGCTCGACTGATCGCCTTCTTCCTCGAAAAGCCTTATATAGGCTTCCCCGAATTTTGTGGTCCACTTAACTAGAAAACCTGGTGCTTATCCGACTCCCGGAGCCGGTGCAAAATTACACGCTTCGGCTTATCAAGCCGTGAAACCAGTATTAAGCGTCAGACGAACGAACGCGCGCGCCTGCCGCTCGTGCACAAGCGGCGCGGAGAGGAAAAGGTCTCTCTCCGGTTGCCGACGAGGAGAATCACTCGGCCGAAGCCTACCAACTTCTCACCACCAGCCTTAACCATCGCTGGACCCACAATGCATCGTTGACTTTCTTTACACAACGCTTACGATTGTCTTTCCGATATTTTCCTCCTTTATCTCATCTTTCGTCTTTCATCTTTGTCTATCATTTTTATTTGGATCTTCAAACAACCATCATCTTTATTTAAATCACACAACTTATCGAAGCTCTTTCTTAACGATATATCCTATCATTATTTATTTTTCCTTATCTTCGAGAAAGAACTTCTCAAATGTATCCAATCGTAAGATTTTAATATACTCAAGTGATTTTGTTTTTTTTTTTAAATAATGACGATAACAGTTAACGATGTCTTCTTGCAAGTCAATAATGAAGATAAGTATATATTCGTAAGGAAGTCATTAGTACATTGTGGCTGGTGAAGGTTCTGTAATCCGTGTTTGTTGTAATTGTGAAACGTAAACGTTATAACGTGCAATCTTTTATTCGCATCTTACAAAATAATTCCTACGCTTATATATCTTGTAATTATAAAACGCAACGAGTAGAACGTAATTATACCGCGTACTACGCTTGAACTTTAATATGATATTTTATAAGCTTCTATCTTGATATATGCGTACGGGAAATTGAAAAGTCTATTACGAACGATAAGTTTTATATACACACTTGTGGTTTAGCTTTGCATATTTCTTTGTTGAAAATGTTTACGGATTCAATCGAGTCAAACTAATCAATTATCCGATTTATTAATCGAATGCATCGGTATGTACATTTTCTCTATTCTCAAAAGACTCGTTTTAAATTCATACGTCGTATTTGTGATAAAGCAGACAAATCATTTTTAAATATTAGTAGTTTAAGTTTATTCGATTATCATAAATCCATTCAACGAAGGAATATTTGATAAAGAGCTTAAAATGCTTTTCAATATAAAATATAAAAACATAAAGAGAGAAAAAGAGGGATAGTAAAGTTATATTACGTTGTGTACAATTGTGTCATTGTATCGTCACTCGAAGCATAGTTTTTATCTAATGAGGCTGATTAATTACTTGCACGTTGAAGTTTTATTAATTGCTTCTATTCGCTCGTTCGACTCTTCGAGCGTTCATTATAACCTCCGCAGCAGCCGTTTTATTTCCAACTAATTGAAATTCGTTTGTAAAAGTGTCGTTGAAATCGTTTAATTTCATTATTTCTCGTGAATCGAGACTAATAGCTCAATATTGGTTTTATGAATGAAATTTTTAATGCATCGTAATACCCGTATAGTATTTCTGACTTTTGTTATAAAAATTCAATATTATTCTTAAAGAAAGAATTTTTCAAAGTGATAGAATAGAAATGATAAAAATGGAAGAAGATTTTGTTGTTTTATAAAATGACTAAAGTTTCTTCGAGAAACAATGAATAAATACGTAAGGTAACATCAACATATAATTTTATACAACAAAATAATCGTGCGATTTCGAAATACAAACGATGTAGAAGCGAAAACGTAAAAGGGGGAAAATAACGATAATACCAATAAGGTGGATGAGAAAATGGATAAGAAAAACAGATGGTAGAATGCTTTCTTCTTCGAGACTATACCCCCTTTGAAACGATCCCTGCGATATCCTTAGCTTAGAAAGGATCCTTTCGTCCCGCATAACTTTCTCTTTCATCGACGAATTTCTTATGACTCGATTGGGATCCGAATCAACTTACATGTACATGCATATTGTGAGGTTAATATAACTTTTTTAAAAATAATCTATTTTTTTATAATTTATATATATATTTTTATTAGATACTTTTAAGTATGTATTGTCCATCTTTTATTTGCAACGCATATCGATTCTGTTTTCTAAAAGGTATAATTTAAAATTACAAATATATAATTATCTATATCTATAATTGAAGTTTTTCCTAAAAAAGTAACCTGTCATCGTAATAGTACACCATAACATTTTCCACGTTCCTAAGCAATCGCCCCTATGTTCCGACAGAGCGGCATATGTCAATGACGTAAGACCATGGAACGGAATTAGGCTCGCTTAGGAGAAAATTGATGGCCGCCACCCACGCGACACGTTGGAAACTCTCTCGGTGATACCGGAGAACGTGTCAACAACAGGGACGTCATTTTCCGACAGCGTGACTCGTGCTTTTCCTTTTCTTAAGGCGTTCTTTTGTGTCGGACCGTTCCATGCTCGGCTTGGCCTGCGAAACGACATACGATATTAACGCATGCGTCAAAAAGAACGGCTAA
The DNA here is from genome assembly GCF_010416935.1 of Polistes fuscatus. NCBI lineage: Eukaryota > Metazoa > Arthropoda > Insecta > Hymenoptera > Vespidae > Polistes > Polistes fuscatus. The sequence goes on along the minus strand of NW_025113162.1, from coordinate 3,370,190 downwards.
CGGTGGAAAGAAGAAAAAGGGGAACAGGGGACAGAGGACGGGGGACAGGGGGATGCCGGTGTTGCTGCTGGCGAAGAGAACGTACAGAGACCAAAGAAGAAAGAGAAATAGAAAGGGATGAAAAAAAGAAAAAGAAGGAGTAGGAGGGAAATAAAGGGAAAGAGAGAGATAGAAATAGAACACGTACACGGAAAAGAACGCGACGAAAAGCTCGGGAAACGTGCGAAATGACGGCTGCGAAATTTCCAGGGAAAACAATTTGCCGCTCAAGACGACGAATCCCTTCTCCCTCTTTTTAACACGAAAAGCACTCGAACTCCATAATGGAATTCTACGCGTCGCGGAGGGCTCTGACTTATCTCTCTCTCTCTCTCTCTCTATTTTCTCTTTCCATTCCCTTCCCCTGACTTTCTATTCAACGTACCGATCAGAGCAGAGCGACCTTTTCGATTTTCGGCCTCGTTATAATTCGACGATGCACTTGGCTTTCGTCTCGAACGCTCTTTGCCGTGTTTAATGAGATACGGAGCTTTGTGGTTCAAGTCCATTCCGGGAAAGACAATTAAATTCGAAATCGTTTGGTAAATCTTAATTCGTTTGAGAAATTGCTCTTGGAATCGATCGTGCACGCGAATAAAAAGAAGATAAAAGAGGTTCGATGATATTTCATATGGAAAAGAAGCTATACAATTTTTACAAAAAATAATTATGTAGATATTTTATGAATTCTTAAAGGGTTATAGAAATTGTTCTTAAGTGATATATGAAATTCTTCAAATATTCGTGGCTCGATCGCTAAATATTCGTTTGGAGCAGGATCACTGTTGATAAGTGATACATATAGCATCGCAAATTTAGATTCAAAGCAAATCTTGGTTTCACGTATCCCTGTAGGACAGTGTAAACTCGTAACGTGAGAAACGAAACTCTCACTTGCGTCGTTGCATTGATTTCAACTGGACGAACAATACGCATGAAGTACGAGTACCCAGAAGTCCAATTGTCTCTCTCTCTCTCTCACTCTCTCTTTCTCTCTCTCTCTGGTTTCTACCCATACAGTTCGTTCGCTTTTCGTGCGATCTATCCGTGGCGGTTGTGCGCGACGTTGAACAAGTCAAGCGTTCGACACACAATGGAAGCAGCTTAAACGGCAGTAATTATATTTGCGGGTGAGTGTCGACCTGGATGGTGCACCAGCAAGTAGTAGTCCAGTTGGTTGTGAGGAATGAGAGGGTACTGGATACGTTGCCGACGTACATGTATCGCTACCTACCCCTCGCGAACAACGCCACGAAATGCAATTCTCTGTTTCTCTCCCTCTCTTTCTCTTTCTCTTTCTCGCTGCTATTACTGATGGTGATGACTGTCAAGGGGCGGGAAGGTTCAACGCAGAGGCGCCTATAACACACACGCCACGCATAGCACCACGTATACCAGTGGTTCTCCAATATATTCTGTAAACTTGTAACAAATTATTTCATTTATTCAAAGATGAAAATGTTTTAGTATCTTCCCTCGGTATTATCTAAATCGAAAATTTGTCGATAATGATCGTAAATACTTATAAATTCTATATTTTAAACTTTGTTAATTTTACCTTCTGTCTCTCAAATCGAAAAAGCAACTACTTTTGATACTGATTTTGAATTCATCCTTGTCCGCTATCACAATCTGTAAAACATATAGGTATATGTAATATTAATAAAAGATCTTTGATATATTTATTTTTGGATGAACATAAAAGAGAAATTCTTTCGACAAAAAGAAATAAAGACTTTTAAATCGTTAAGATTAACGCCCCATTTATATTACAATAACCCTCCAATTCATTCTATAGGAAAATACTGAGAATCTCTGTGACTCGTACAAATCACACAGACGCACTTGGTCGTTCGAATTTTACGTTTTTTTTTTTTCGTATGCGTTAAGAGCGATCGCGTACGAGCGGCGCTCGACTAGAGCGAAAAAGAAAGAGAGAAAGAAGAAGAAGAGGGAAAGGGGGAATGGTGGAATGGGGGCAGGAGGGAGAGGGAGAGTAAGCTCGCTCACTCGCACGCGCGCAAGCACGCACGCACGCACCCCCGCGTCGTTATTAATGGTAATACAAATTTCAAGAGTCATCGAGCGCTCTTCAATCTGAATGCCTTCTGCTCGTGACGTCACACGAGCTCCTCTCAATATTTCTTCGTTCTTTCTCTTTCTTTCTTTGGTATAAAGAACCACGTTTCCCGCACCTCCCTCTGACCCTTTCTCTGTCACCAGAAGTTTGTTGTATGTTTTTATTCCCGATGAATGACTCAATCGCTTTGCCTTTGCTATCCACGAAGCGAGTAGTTGAAGAGGCGTACGCGTGCGCCTCCAATGGGAACACTTCAACGAACTCGACTTACGTAATGCGAAAGACCGCGAGAGAACAAGCGCGGAAGCAAGAAAATAAAAGTAAGAGAAAGAGAAAGAGAAATAGGAGAGAGAAGTAAGTAGAGAAAAGGGGGTCGGCAGAAAAAAGAGAAGCTTCAATTAACTTCCCCGATCGTATCCGTGCCCACATGCGGTGGCACTTTTGAAGTTCCAGTCGCGTGCGCGCCGGTCTACACGCTTAAATTATTTAATTGCATCGTGCTATTTTTCCTCTCTCTCTCTCTTTCCCTCTTTCCTTTTTTCACTTTTTCTCTCTTGATCTCACTTGCCGCACTTGGTGTACCTTTGCTCCTGTTTCTTTCCTTTTTTCTCTTTCTCTTGACTCCTCGAAGCGCGAGAGAGTGAAACGCAGAGGGAATTTGATACCCCCGGAGTTCTTTGTCGTTCCAAATGTATTCTCTTTCGTGCGACGTTTTTCTGTTTGATCAGAATCTACTTTAGTCGCGTGCTGACTTTCGATGTTCTTGAATCAAAACGGAACGACCGCAGTGAAATGTTCGAATATTCTTTTCTAATTTTTAATAAAATCTATATCGTCGAGTGTTCAGCCAGAAATCATAAGCCGACGTTTATACTAATCTGATTTATTGCTCGTCGAATTAATTTTTCATGAGAAAAATCAGTGTTTGGAAAAAGTATGCTTTTCGTTAATGTTTTCTCTTATTGATTGCACATTACTATCGATACTTATTATGGAATAATAGCTGACAAATTCAAAACAATTATTTTCCCATTAAAATAGTTGAAAACGTGATTAGCGAATTTTGGTTGAACATAAACGATATACCTCCTTTCGCATGATTAAATCTCGATTTAAATATTATATTAACAATTTTATGAGGTTCAACGAAATATATCGAATTTAATGAAAAATTATAAGGATTCGCATAGTCAACGTTTGCCGAATGTGAAATCTCTCTTTTCTTCATTACCGTGTGTGAATCGAATGATAATGAGATTGTTTGACGGCATCGGATGGCAGACTCATTGGTGACAGCCGGAGGCTTTATCCACCCTCTTGGTAGACCCTCTTCTCCCTCACAATCTCTCTCTCTCTCTCTCTCTTTCTCTCTCGATTCACATATAGCTATATATTTATGTACGTACGTCGACCACCTTGGCATCTACACATTACCTGTGCGGATGAACATACAAGCACAGTCGAGTATCCAGAGGCACACCTGAAACTGCGCTATCCACGGGCTATAATGAGAGCCAGGAGTGCATTGGGCGTCAATAACGAGATGCAGGAAGTACGGGTTTGCATCTCTCTCTCTCTCTTTCTCTCTCTCTTCACCTGAGAGAGTCTGAACTGGCTTGTGGACGTTGGCAGTACAAGCTGAGCGAAGAGGAAACGGAGCGTCGGAGAAAATGTATGAATGTGTGTGTGTGTGTGTGTGCTTATATGTCTGTGTGTACACGAGAGAAGAGAGATGAGAGGAGTGAGAGAGGAGTGAGAGAGGAGTGAGAGAGGAAGTACAGGTCGAAGGCTCTACTACGGTCTACGCCCTCTTGCCCAAGGGCGAGGGTGAGGCCGAGGGCCTAGGGCCGAGGGTGCTGATATCCGCCCGAATGACTGCCACGTAATCACCGGCTAATTATCCGATAGATACCCGGGAGCTCTCTCGATGCCCGGCGTCAGTCGCAGCCTCGCTCTGCCCTGTCTGCGTGAATATGCGCCTTCGTATTCGTATGCGTTCATCTATCTCTCTCATTCTCTACATGTATCTATTTGTGTATTTATATGTGTGTGTATGTCTATGTATGTGCGAGTGGATGCGCGCTAGCAGACTGAGGGATCGAGGAGGGTTGCACACCAAAGAGGGTGGTGGAAGAGGGAATGGAGGAATATCCGTGCGGAAGGGAGAGACATTAGCAATATGGAGAATATGTACATAGCTAGTCACTGTTCCCTCCTCCTCCTCCTCTCTCTCTCTCTCTCTCTCTTTCTTCCTTCCTTCTCCTCCTTCTCTTCTCTACCTATCTCTCTTAATTTATGGAAACTTTGAATGTGTTTCCATGATCAACGACATTCCAAACCTGTAACAATTTGTAATCTTACAAAACGTATCCTCCGATCATAATTAATTTGACTCCTCTAAAACTTTAAGTGCATTTTCATGATCAACAACGTTGCCAAGTTAGAAACAATTTGCAATTTTGTATGGCAAACTCTTCTTGATCGTAATCAATTTTATTCTAAAACAAAAGACAATTCGGAAAAAAAAAGATAAAGCGAAAAAGAATCGTGACGTTTCGATGAAAGAAAATCTTCATTATATTTTCTTGACGTTCGTCGATAAAGTCAATACGATTCCAGGAAATCACTATCATTAAACCGCGAATATCACTCCGTTAATGCGACGAAGTCAAAATCCACGAAACTAACCAACTGCAACAGGAAAGTCCTGGAGCATCAATACGCACTACGGCTGTTCATTTTGAACATCAGGATTGCAATCATCGTACGGGACTATATCGTGGATAGAGAGTATAATTTCGTAGATCGTCAAACACTATCCTCAAATTTCCCTTTGTCAATTTGTCGATAATAACGAATACTCCGATATTCTATAGCTCTTAACTTTGTGTTTTAAATTTAGCAAATAAATTTGTCGATAGTTACCTACGTAATAATGAACATTTACTGAAATAAAAATATACTATTAAAAATAATAAAGATATTTTTGTAAAATAGCTTTGATTTTCATATTAAAATTATACGAATTCGTATGCAAATAAATCTATGAAATAACATTGCAAAATCTAAATATTACAATCGTTATCGTATTGAAAATATGAGTATAGATAATTGAACACGTTCCTTAATACGCAACGCGTCGGACGGCTTCAAACGTGCAATTCGTCGCACGGAGGGTGCTTGGAATAATTAGTTAGCTATAGATACAAAGTGTGCTTATATGCGTACAACAAGCAGCAAATACACAAAGCCACACACGTGGAGTGTACACAGAGAAAGCTACGGGCGAGACGCGTCGCCCCGTTCAACGAGCTGTATCTTAGATAACATCTAGATCCTGTCCTAAGCCTGACTGACGTTTCACTACACGGGCGTGTCCGTCCGTGGGTGTCTTCAGTTGCCCAATTCTCGAGGGTTGTTTCCACCTTTTTCCACTATCTCCGTCACATTATTTTTTTTTCTCTATTTCTATGTGCATTTTATTGCTTTAATCGACGAGAAAAGAAAAAAGAAAAAAGAGAGAGAGAGAGAGAGGGAAAAACACACAATTTCAACATGTCTTTGGGCCACGTGTCCCAGTGACAATACAACGACAAAAAAGGGGCACGACTAGTATCGTTTTTGATGACGCCACGTACGATTTCCAAAAACCGAACCCCAGGGCATGGGCATCGAATTTACCTCAACATCGTGTGCCGATATTCGTCACGCTTCGACGACAAGATCCAAATAAACAGGATAAACGATAGAAAAGAAATTTCTTTTCTATTTTTGTATAGTTTAAAAGGAAACATTTTTTAATAGTTTCCTCGATAGGTCTTTAATAAAAGCCAGCGGGTAAAAAAACGGGAATCGTCTTAAGCAAACGGCTCGTGGCGAGATTTATAAAAAGTACTCGCAAAGTTCTAGCATGAGGTCGTTCCGCTGACAGGATGAAATTGGAAAACGAAATTGTTTGCATTAGAAGTACTATCTAACATTTTCTTCTCGTCGTTTTTAATAAGTTTATTTTTTAAATCTTCAACGAAGCGCCCTAATAAAAAACTAACATCCCTAGCTATCGTGCGTAAGGATAGAATAAGCGAATAGGTAGTGTGTTTCTATGCATGTGTGTGCGTAACACGACTTTCTTCCTCGTATACATGTAAAAATAAAAATGTACGTGTAGAAAAAAGAGATGCTAGCAAACAACAACGCGGTCGGTTTCTTCGCGAGAAGGCAACGAAGAAAAGAAACATGAAAAGGCGGATCAGAATCGAGAAAATCCTTGGATCCAGAGGCGACGACGTGCCTGGCAAGAGAAAATCGTCGATTTCAGAGGACGAAAGTACGCTTCTCCGTTGACAGACGTATTCCTTCGACAAATCACGCTTCCTTACCCTCTTCATCCCTCCTCCAACTCGATCCCAACATGACATATATCTCTAAGGGTTAGGTATATATATATATACAAACCTGTTTCCTCTTGTTTCAGCATCCTTCGTCTTGAAAAAATCTAATTTTTTTTCTTCACCAAATGTCGTCGAATTGGAATCTTTCTCATCTATCATATCAACGTACAATTTTTCTCGGTCAAAGTATGCTGTCGGCCGATGGCAACGTTGAAACATAGGGAACCAATCACATATATTACGAATTTCTTTCTGCTTCTTTCATTCCTTACATATTTTTTATTTGCTACCCCTAAAACGCTTAGTTATCTCGTGTTAGATCTAAATTTTTCACGAATTAAATGAATTATACATTTTAACAGGGCAATATATATATATATATATCCTCAAGATTTATAGTTCTGAACATAATTAAAACCATGAGCTAACGTGATGAAATCGCGTGTAAACGAGCTCCAGTCGACCGACAGTCAAAAAAATCACTGTGATTTCGTAAAGATTATACGAAGAATTACATAGATCCGACGAAATGAGGCAATCTCGTGCGACATATATATGTCCGAAAATTAATTAACGTTTCCATTTCCCTCGTTGGAGGGTAAAGGTCATTTACGAATGGATTGTATATCAATCCCGAGGTGGGAAGGCGGGGTAAGGGAAGAAGGATAAGGCGTAATATACGCAAGCGTGTAACAAAACGAATGGGTTCCGCGTACGATTTGGTGCGACTCGCGATACGTTATCTATCCCTTCGAAAAAGAGAAAGAGAAAAAGAGAGAGAGAGAGAGATAGAAAAGAAGAGAAAGGGAGAGAGAGAATCGTTTCCGTGGACCCAGGTCAAACGCCGGCCTCGATATCCTCGGAGAGGTCAGATAAATTTGCCCCCCTAGGATTACGCGCCTGTCACTTTCATATTCATCGAGATACTTCACTCGAACGACCGCCCGTATTTCTACTATCGGCTTGGGACTCTATTCCCGCGTCCCCCCCCCTTCTTCCTACTTCCTTCTCACTCACTCTATCCTTCTCCCTCGTTTATCTTTTTTTATTTTCTCTCCTGTCCCACCTCCTCACTTTTCCTCTCATTTTAACTCACTCTTTCTTTCTCTCTTTCTCTCTCTCTCTCTTTCTTCCACTTTCTCTTTCTTTTCCTCTCTTTCGCATTATTTCTCTCCTTTTCCAGATTTCTTTTCTTTCCTCGTCGCCGATACACGCTCGAATTACTCTCGATAAGCGAGCTGAACTTTTTCCGCTTCGATCGTGCGAAGAGATATCGTTAACACCGCTCAAATGTTTCACGAAGGATTTAAGGGTAATATTTCTCTTTAAGGTTTTCAAAGGTTTCTTCAAGAGAGTGAAATAGATGTTGAGATGTTTTTTCTTCTTTTTTCTTTTTGTTTCAACGATAGTAGTCAATTTTTTACATATTTGTAATTTCGTTTAGGAGAAAAAATGAGAGATCTGGGGAGGTAAACGAATAGAGAAAAAGAGAGAAAAAGAGAAATACAAAAAAAAAAGAAATTTCATTTTGTTCCAGTAATTACGCTAGCTTTCGTGTTTGAAACGATATAATCAATTGTGTACTCGGATTTAAATGTCGGACGTGACTTTGATCGGATCGTTAGAGCATAGAATCGAGCTATCATTCGTACGGAATTCATTGATAATGTTAATTAAATCGGATTATTCTGAACAGTTTAATGTAGAATGCTGATTGCACCCGTTTCTCGCGATCGCCGATAAAACGCACGTGTTTCGTATTTCGAAGTTCGGGATATTGTCAGACGAGAGCATGTGAAATAATATTTCTATCAAACAAACCGATCACCGCTAGATTTTTTATTTATCATCGATATATGTATATTTCAAATATAAATTAATCGAATATAAAAATACGTATGACTGTTAATTTTTGTTTCCTTCGCAATTCCAGTTTTCACTCGATGGTTTTTGCGAAAAGTTTTTTGATATAAACAAAAACCATATTATTAAAATGTACCCATACTACCGTAATCTCGCTCTCTTACATTTCATTTTTTCTACTAACGAGGAAACTATCTTATACCCTTTTGTTATGCATTATAAAATGCATTTTACATTTGCAAAATGATTATCCAAAGAGTCAGAGGAGCGAGAACGATCGGGAGTTCTATAAAATTTCTCAAGCAAGAATGGTGTTCTTAACGACTAAACTTCTCTGCGCTTGGCTTTTCATTATTTCGCTGCATTTCGCTACTACAATTTTGGATTTGTTTGGGAAAGCAAAAGAGAGGAAGAATGAAAAGTAGAAAGAGAAAGATAAATAGAGATAGAGAAAGAAAGAGAGAGAGAAATAATGACGAAGCAGCAAGCCGTGCCCGCATCGTATAACAATTTACTGGCTAATCGAAAAACTTTGTTAAGACTGAAACTTGGTTAATTAGCATCTTTACTGTAGGCCGCCTGCTTACCTTGCGGCGTTCCACGTTGCCGTCGGCCGGAAGCAAAATGAAGAATTTCCGAGAAAGTACAAAGTACAGGCCATCGATTCGTTCTGGCTAACAATGCTATTTCCCAAAGGTAGAAAAACTTGTTTTGATTTGCCTTTGAAAGGCAATGGACAATCTCTCTTCTGACTACTCGAAAAATAAATAAACAAGTAACATTGAACTATTCATTTTCAACTCTCGATGTCTATCTTTTCTTTATTCTCTATAAACTCATTATAATTCGGATAAACTTTGTTAATTTTGTATTGTTATTATTATTATTATTATAAATAATAAATGAGTTTGTGATATACGTACTATTTTCATGTAAATAAATAAAGAATAATTTTACTCACCATTCATTACGTTTATTTTTGTTAATTCTAGAAAACAATTTTCTTTCAAAATCAAATACTAAAACTTGGATAAATATGTGTACAATGATTCGACCATCGAATTCCCATAAAGTATTCATTTTATTTTCCTCAAGGCGTTATAGATATCCAGGGAATATATATAATCTCTGTTTCATATATATATCATTCTAATAAACATGAACAATAATAAATATAATGTATACAAGAACATAGGAAAGTTTGCATCTAATCAAGCTGCTTGGTATAAAATAGCGCATTTTATCATATTATTATGGCATCTTCAGCAACAGCTTTTAATACGAATAATACATCTCTTCTTCTTTTCTTCTTTTTCTTATACCCTTTTCTTATCCTTCGTTTGATTTTCAAAAGTACTGACCACTCGCACGCTTTTCCTTTTTTGTCAATTTAAACATCCACTTCAATATTTTCTGTTAGCCACGTCGTCGAAGTCGAATTTTCCAATCGAAATCTATCGAACAAATTCATTTCCTTTGATCCGAAATTCTTTTCAATTAAATCTGACCTTTCTGAGGATATTCGTGGAAAATTTCGACGACCTGACGACGAGCTTCACAAAATCGTCACGTCAATTTTACGAATTGTACATCCCACGCGCGAATTCTTTCTTTTATTTTCGTCCTTCTTTACCGATCAAAATCATTTCTCCTTTTACCACAGCTCGAAATTATACGACTGATGTCGTTTGTCATAAGAAAAATATTATCAAAATCACGAAACATTTCAATACGAACCTAGGAAGACATTTGCAATTTTCTTTTTTTTCTTTTTTTTAAACTAACAAAACGAGTCAATTTTACATATATACTTACGTAATTATGATTACAACGCAATTGACTCATTTTGACTTTTGAAACTTCCTTCGAAAAATAATCATTTTAAAATAGGTAAATATCTTCGTGGTCGCTGCACCAATCGTGTTGTACTACAAATCGTGTGAAAATTACAAGATTTATTGCATTTCATTGTGGTATTCATAAATATGAAACATCGAAAAAACACGGTTGCGCGATTCAATATCAAAAAACAAGATATTGCTACTGTATGGTGATCGACGGTATTTCAAATGACAATAATTGTGACTACTTAAGTTGTTAACTTGATAATAGTATTTATTGCTATGTTGTATACTGTTTGTATTATTGCCAAAAATATTTGTGTCGAGTCTCGAGATTGTTCGTATAATTTGTAATGAAAAAAAAAATATATATATATTAAAAAAAAAAAATTGAAAAAGTAAAATTAACTGACACAATGCATAAGAATCAATTCCCCGAGAAAAATACTTTTCATTTTAAGCGTTTAACCAATGAACATTTTTCATTCATTTGCATCTAATTGTCAAATACTCTTCGTCTAATTCGCATTTCAATTATACGAACATTCTCGAATTTATTTTGATGATAAATTGCGAAGAACATTTCACTTAAAATAAAAACTAGTTGTTAATCGTAAGTCTACAGGAAGTCGAAGAACCTTCGCTTTTACACGAAGAACTATATACGAGTTTTTCGAAAGACAATGATTTCATATGAAGAATCTATATATATACGAACAAGTATAATATTGTACTTCCAATTCTTTCTTTCACTCGTGCAAGCACATGCATACTAACACGTTTTATACGAATCAAATGCGAGGCTCTTTCGTCATTCTGTATACATACACACATCCATCGTTTTTTCTACGTAGAACTAGAAAAGAATTAAAAAAAAAACACAAAGGAAGACGAGTGTGATTAAAAATAAAAAAGAAAACAAATTATTATATATATATATAATATAAATATCAGCGTTAAATACTGTATAATTCAATTAAATCGTGGAAATCTTAGGTTTTACCCGAAATAACTAGTCCTTTTTTGGAAAGCATATAAAAAGAATTTTATTATACACTAAAACTAGTAGTTTTAGAAAACGGAGTTATATTTGAATTCACAAAAGATGAGTAGTTAATGTATGATTACATTAAAAATCAAGAGACCTGCACGACTAACAGAAAATTTGTTTTCTAAGGACAAAAAGAGAAGATACGCATGGACCTACGAGCATTCATTGTTCGCGTTTATTTTATTTCTGTTTTCATAATTTTCGAAGGAAACCTAATATAATTCCCTTAAATTAATAAATAAACTCTATCTCGATATTAGATAATATTTGCTTGAATAAGCAAATATTAAAACTTTATTATTTTTCTTATACTTGAGATCAAATTTTAATCTGATACGTTAACTACTCGTCTCATGTAAATTCATATATTACCTAGTTGAAGTATGTAATTCTCTCTTTTTTCATATGTTAACTGATCAGTATAGTTATTTCAGGGTTTAGCTAGTCATTTCACGAATTAACGAATTTCACAAAGCAACGCAACATTTATATATATATATATATATCAACGGTCTAATCTAGAAACTCATAAAAACGATGGTGCTGAAAATGCCAATTCCAAAGTAGGTACGAACTTACGATCGAACAATCGTTCCATTTTCTCTCGTTTCTTTGCAACCTTTTTCATTGCACAAAGTCGCGCGTTTATCAAGATACAAGTTTTCCCTCTCTCTTTCTCTCTCTGTCTCTCTCTCTCTCTCCCTTCCTTTCACTTTTTTTCTATTTTATATTACAACGCTTTTTCTCTCGTCGTTCTGTTTTTTATTATTATACAACACACACACACATGACTTTTCGTGTGAGCGCTATATCAAGAATACATAATCTTTTCTTTACATTCATTCTTCCATTTTCATTACTTCGGTCCTCGACGCTTTTCTCTTTTAATATCTTCTTCCTTTATTTCCTCGTTTTATGAATTTACTCTTTCAAGAAAAATATAAGATGTGCAATATCAGCTAGAAGAAAAATACATCATCGTCTATATTATTTAGATACGTTCTTACCAAAGAGAGGAAAAAAATTCTTCGAACTATAATGACATTGATAAATGAGGAAAAAACGATAGAAATAAAAATTTATCTCATAAATATAGTCTTGCTATACCGATTAGAATGATTAACATTTAATACGAATGTATTATACATGAGTGTTACATATCTACATCGATGATCATAAATCTAAATCAAAATGTCTCATGCGATAGAAAGACCTCATTAAACATTTTCTTTAAGAGATCTATGGAGCTGTTAGATTTATGAAGAGATATAGAATGATAAAGAGAAAGTGATAAAATTTGAGAGTAAGAGAAATAGAGAAATTAAAATCATTTATAATTATTATTGCAAATCCTTTTGCACAACGTTAGCGGTCGCTGAAATGTTTGAGAGAGAAAAAGTGCTCAAAAAAGAAAAAGAAAAAGAAGACATAATATAATACTTAACGCAGAATAATTAAATAAGGATTTATATAGAAATAAGGATTTAGTATACCAGTCCGAATTATATTCCTCCTAGCTACTGCTTATTAAAGAAACAAGTGGCTAACTTTTTATATTTATCGTATGTACGTATGTATTTGCTTGAAACCTATTTACAAAATACTTACTTGACACTTAAAACGAGAAAAATATTATTAATCTGTACAATTTTATTATACCTTTGGATATGCACTCCTATTTTTTCCCCTATGTATTTTCAATGATCGCAGTAGCGAAAATAATAATAATTCGGACGGCATAGGACAAATGGAAACTATAACCACCAGGATGTATCGTCAAAATCGCGGCCGATATTTTGTCGTTTTAATATGGATAAATTACAATCGTTTCGCGACGATTTTAAATACTGCTATAGATTAAAGTTATGATATATTACTAAATATATCCGCATTGTTACTCGCTAAATATCACTATATCAGAACATTATCTCGTTTGGACAAGAAATTACGAGTCTCTGACGAGCATCAGTTACCACGACGTTTCTTTCACGCAGATGGAACGATATCATTTTTGTTTCTAATACTAATAATATTATCAATAATAATAATAGTAATAATAATAATAATAATAATAAAAATAATAATAATAATAATAATAAAATAATAATAATTATTGTGTGTAAGAATAAAAGAAAACATTCTATATAAATCACTTGAAGCCGCTAACGTAGTGCTACGAATATCATAGCACGACAATATTTCACTTCGAAAATAACACCGATACTCTATTATTCTACATACACTTGTACTCCTTAATCTTGTTATCTTTTTCTTGTATTTTTTATTTTGTATTTTTTATTTCTTTTTTTATTTTTAAATCTTATCTCTATATCCCGGCGAAGATGATCGAACGTCCGAACAACGACAAGCGTCAAGTGCATTCTCGTTTTCTTACGCTCGGAGGATCCATCATCCCTTGTCTATTTATTTTTTTCTTCTTCGTTATATCTTTCCAAATCAAAATCATATCTTACACACGTACATACAGTTGTCTTCTTATTGCACATTCAATGATATTTTTGAGTTCTCGTATCGTTTCTATTTGTATTTTTATAACAAGTAAGTATAGTATAGTATCGCATTCGGTGATGGATTTTATTCTTTTCTTCTACGTTTTCGAAATTGAAATCGAAAATGCTTTTCGTAGGATTGTGAAATCGAAGAAAAATGAAAGAGAAATATATATATATATGTATATATGTATATGTGCTACATCTCGACACATGTGAAGATACTCGATTAACATCGAGACCGAATATTCATACGATATTCGAGATTCATGTTTGTTCGTTTTGTTTGTTCTTTTTTTCTTCTTTTCTTCGATTCCATCTTTCGAAAACAAACCGTTGAATCACACTCTAAAGCTGCCACGATTATAATTAATATTATTAACAATCAAACGAGTCGCCCTATTAACGATCTCATCCCAAAATGATTAATGTAACATCTCGAGGCGATATACCAGCAATCAAACGCGATACGTATACCATCATTTCGTTTATTGTAACATTTAAAGTTCGTTTTAAATACTGAATATTGCCCCGAGGTGTTTGTTAGAAAGCCCTTTGAAAGAGCATTGAGTCGTACTAGTAATGCCTTCACAAGATATTGCACTTGTGTTTTGCCATCGGAATCAGTACCCGCAAGTTTGAAGATCGATATGTGCGAGTCGACGCGAAAGAATCTGCCAGCTTCTCTATTTTAACATATGACCAAAATTTTTATTGGAAAAATATATCTCCAACTCTTGTATGAATATTTACTGAATTTTTAAATTATTTTTTTTTTGACGTATTAGAAGATTAATATATATACATATATTTAAAGTTATTACTACGAAGATGAAACTAACTGTAAAATAATATAAACATTATTTCTTTTTAACGAATAATAAAAATAAATTTAAAAAGAACGTACTTGAAAGAAATTTTGATAAAATAGAAAAAGACTTATCATTTTATAAGTAAAAAAATACGTTTTTCATTTATCATTTCAAGATTAATATCAAAATACTTGACAAGATATTTTTTTTTGTATAGCAATGAAAGGGTAGCGTTAGAACGGTGTTAATTAAAAGGGAATATGTAGTTTCGCCAGGATTTCAATCGACTTTCGCGAAGATTCACATAGTTTTTGTGATACATTTTGCAAACAGACCGGCTTGCTATTAATTTATCTCCTAACGAGATGTTATTCATTACTTCTCTACGGGTGCCATTCAAGTTGAATTACGAGATTTAGTCATTAAGTTGGAAAAGCAAGAGAGATGCGAAGGGAGTTGAGTTCCTCTTATAAGTTGATGATATTTTATGTAAACGTTATGTTTAATGACACCTTACTTAGAGTAGTCGATAAATTATGTTGACGATAAACTCTTCTTAACGAGGAAAATTCTATTTTGTTTCTACTAAAAGTTAGATTACATTTTCAAAAAAGTCCAAACGATATTCTTACTTAGTAGAAGAAGCATGACAGATTTACAAACGGTCATAGTATCGACACATAACGATAATCAATGCCATTATCAAGCATATACGATAAAATGCTATTAATGTTGAAGCTCACATCTTTTAAAGAAAGGATCAATTTTGTTATAAGACAATTATGATCACTATTGCGCGCGCGCGAGTCATATTACATATTTATAATGTTATTTCTTCGTAGATTATTATTGTTATTCACATTATTTCATTGTTATGGGAGATTGAGTCACGGTGGCGTAGCATGGAAAATTGCCTAACATTTGTTATTATGCAAAGATGCAATACATTCTAGAAGAATCTTAGCAATCTCATTTTGTTGATAGCGACCTGCCAACTACAGATTAAGAGATAAAGAGAAATATAGGTTTATATATACATGTATAATGTATATATGTATTTGTATATGTATATGTATATGTATATGTAAATGTAAAGAGAGAGAGAAAGTCAAATGTTAAATGTCTTTATGAAAAATCACAGCGGCCGCGTAATACCGCTTTATAAAAGTGTTTCGAGGTAAATCCGTGACGAACGAGTCACCCCTTTTGGGTTTTCGTTTGGTCCGAGAAAAATTTCACTTTGTGCGACTGATAATTATTATGTATCCCAGAAAAATCCACTGTGATCGCCGTAAATAAGATCGAGATGATTCATAACAAGTGTCTACTTTTCGAGTTAGATGCTCGACTTTAGTTTATGAAATATTTCAAATATTCGAACAATCGTTCATCTTAAAAATATCCTATTGAAATTTTCGTAGCACTATTATGATACTATTATGATATTTACGTATGTTTATCTAAAAGATACACAGTTATTACTAATATAAAAAAAAATCTGCCTAAATGCAGTACAAATGTCACGAAATTTAATGTTAAAATTATTTGAAATTCGTGATAAAATAAATGCAAATCATGTATTGGCCATTGAATGATCACACGATAACACTGATTTAATATATCCAATTATCGTGTGAATTATTTTTGTTTTACTAGTTTGTCTTTTATTAACTAGGCCATGGATTTGATTATCTTTCAAAGAACATTAAATGAAATATAATACATAATGGCAGTTAATGTTAGCAAAGTTAATAAGATGTTCGATTATTCCGTAATAACTGTTAACAATATAGCCTCTCGTATAATGAAACGTTTTTCCTGGCATGGTCGAAACACAGTGGTGTAAAGTTGGCACTTATCGCATTAGCGAATATCATATAATAATAAAGGGGGAAAGAAAAAAAAACATTCTGACCGATCCTTGATGAGGATTGTTATAATACGATGAACGGTCAGAAATAAATCTACGATATTTTTTTTTTCTCTAATCATCTATTAATCTTTCGTAAAATTTTTTTATATGTATATATAATATATATATAATTATCGACACACATCGAGGGAGCATGCTTCGTCATCATTATTATCATGGTCATCTTCATTTCCTTTTACAATAGCACTACGAAATCTACGGATAGCTGCTACGCAAATACATCAACGCTTGGAGAGAGAATACTTGATAATGTATATTACATAATATATATCCTATTTTGCAAGAAAAACAAAAAGAAAAAGAAAAAAGAAAAGGATAAAAAAAGAAAAAGAAAGCCACCGCGCGGATCATATTATCTTGACTTTAAATTTTATCTTCCTTTCATTCGTCTCCATCTTTCTTTTCATATTTTAACGTCATCTTACTTTCTCAAGTTGTCTCTTACTTTGATAAACGAGAACACGAGTAAATCTTACGTGTTAATTTCTATATGGAGTAATTACCTACATTTGTAAACACGATAAATACAAAGTATGTGCGTATAGCCACGAGATGCTTCTGGTGTATCTTTTTTGGCAGTTTAAGGTTACCCTCGTTCTTTAGTTTTTACTCGTCCATCATCTTTCTTCCTTTTTCTTCAATTTTCTTTCTTTTCCTTTTTTTTCTTATTTTTTCCGTTTTTTCTTTGTTTTTATTTCTAAAGGAAATAGTGAATCAACATCAATGATTTCGACACGCAAATTTGGTTTTCTTCTCTTCTACCAAAATACGTTCTCCATCCTCTTTGAGTGTGATATGATATATGTATATATTTGTATATGTGTGTGTGTGTGTGTGTTTGTGTATAAGTACTTTTGTCTATGTATTCGTGTACGTATGTATACCTGCATTTGTGCAAGGCGTATATGTGTAGTATATCTACTACGAAGATGAAAAACGTTTGAACGGAATTCCCTCCGAGGTTTGAACCGATTCAAAAAAAAAAAAAAAAAGAAAAAAACGAAAAAAAAAAGAAAAAAGAAAGCACTCTTTGAAATGCTCTCCTTTCGAATATTTTCAACAAAAATCGTTTTCCATCGTCAAATTAGAAGCGCACGTGTGAATATACGTGCTTCTTTGGTTTTACAAAAGAATGGGAAAGAAACGTACAAAGCTACTGTTGGTTCGTTGTTCGACGTTTAGTAATTTTTTTTTTGTCACTTATACATATGTATATATGTATATATGTATAAATGAACGCGTTTACGTTTCAACCCTTTACAAATCGAGAATAGAAGATTCTTTCTAAAATCTTCATTATCTTTAAAAATAATATCTTAATTAAGAAAAACGATTAAAATAATAACGAATGATAATTGTGCAAGTAAAGAATTTATTTTACACCATAGTGCAACTTTCGAATTTAATGCGATACACAAAATAAAAATGAATTTCGGTTTGTAAAGAGGTTTCATTTTTTTTTCGAACCTTTTTTTATTATATAATCGTAACTCTATAGTTTCTTGATCATATCCCTTCTTTATGTTTTTCATTGTTCTTTCTTTAGAACAAATCGTAATCACATTCGAGTATTACTACAGTCTCAGGAATATCTATGAGGTTCTTTTTAGGCTCGCTTGCGGAAAGAACAAAAAATATATATCCTGACAAAACGATTATCAATGCCCCCCCCCTTCCTCCTACATGTAATACGTTATTATTATCTTATTTAGCATCGATTTGATCATATCTATTATCGCTCGTGTTTAAGATCGTCTATCTTTTATAAGAATTTTTGATCCATAGCTGCATTCGAAACAAAATTTTTGTCATCATCGTGTCTTCTATACCTTTTTTCTTTTTTTTTTTTTGCGCTCGTTCGTCAATCATTCTAACGAGTATTAATATAATTTAATAAGGATATAATTATGTATACATATATAGTATATATACATATGCATACATAACTATATCATCTATAATATATAGATTTATATATTTCTATATTTTATTTTTTCGCGTTTTCTTGCTAAAGCATCGTCATTTAATCGCGAGGTTCGTCGGATTAGTTAATACACAATAAATACAGCTACTGTTATCTATACGTATATATATATATATAATCATTATAATAATATTATGCTTAACGCGAAGTATCAAACGAGATAAGGACTCTCAGTCTTGAATAATGAAACGTCGAAAAAACAGTGGCCACTTTGAATGGGAAATTGGAGAAATTTGAAAAAAAAAAAATCATTAAAAATTATTCAGAGAAATGTGGTGATCGAACGTCACGCAGCTTTCGCGTCCAATCTTTTTCGATTGACGGAAAAAGATTGGTTTCTTTTTTTTTTCAGCCTCAGAATCTCAGTCATTGTTAATAATTAATTGGAAGGGTTGATGAAGCGATATCCGTGTAATATGTGTTTATGTTGTGTAACGTGGGTCATGATACACTAAGTTTCTTGTTCCTTTTTCCCTTCCATTTTTTTCAATGGGAATGTGACAGATAAATCGACTCGAACTTAATAAAATGGTCTTTCGTTGGGATAATATGAGGCATATGTACTTCATTTTTTTTTTTTTATATATTATTACTCATGTAAGAGTACGTAAGATATGCTCAAAATACGCGAATACGTTTAAGATTAATTACGAATGATCGTTAACACGATAATATTAGAAAATATTAACGCACGTGTTTAAAATCTTACACAAATTTCCATAATATTAATTAATTTAATGTATTTCTTTTCACCGAATAAATATACTTTCGTAAAAATTTATGCGAATACTCAAGAAGATTCGTATTTTTTATAACGATTGTCGCGTAATTCGATTATCTTCAAAGAATAAAATATACATATTTATATGGTCATTATCATCGAATTATGACGACCAATATAATATTACAAATTATAATTCCAAATTTAGAAAAAATCTTCGCGAACTTAACCGATTGATCAACGTGTGCGTCATTAAAATCACAGAGTATTTCATCGTGGAAGAAATAATATTCGTTACTTACCTTCGCGTATTTTCAAGACCCTATGAATGTACATACGTTTAATAGTAGTTGAAAAGTGCACGATGTTATCCTGCCAGAATGTACATATCTAAGTTATGTTGTACAGAAACTAGAAATTAAACAGGTTCATAAAACGGTATTATCACCAACGGGATCTTCGTATCTTCGAAGTTCAATCGATGGTTCGTTATTAATTCTAAAGAAATATTCACGTTCTTCCGATTGCATTCTACTTAGTGTGACTAGGTTCGAGCAAAATTCCAAACGATTATTTAACATTGATTTAACTTTCGATCGCAATTATTCGACATTACTGTAATCTTAATAAGAAAGACAATAAAGCGAAAAATCGCTAAACAAACGCGAGGGAATGCTCGTACATCGTTGAACGAATGAACGATCGATGAATTCTCGATAGTAGGCCAAAAATAATATTATAAGTCCGAGACCGATCGAAATGACGAACGATTATCGAATCTAAAAATACGTATACCCAATTAAAATCCAATTAATCCGAAGAAAATAGTTTAGAGTTCCTCGGATAGAGCTATTGGTGCTCGAGAACCAGGTTTCATATCTTTGACACCGACTCCTATGTCGTCTACTGGTATCGGAGGTGCTAACTTCAGTTGATTCCCGTTCACTTTGATGTCGTTTACGGAATGAGAACGACCATGAGTTAATAGAGATTTTGCGGTAGTTTGGTTGGTACTGGTATTCGAATGCGAGCTAGCAACTGAATTCGAGCTGGGACTCGACGCAGAATTCGTACAGTTGGCTGTTACGTTCGAACCAGAACTGGAACTGGAGTTGGTTTCTTGCGAGGTGCTCACGGAATGACCGTTGGGATTAGGAATGGACTTGGATCGTGACTTTGCTTTGAGATTCGATGTTGAATTGTGATTACTTGGAATGGTTGCAGTGATCTCATGATCGCTTTCTCGGACCTGTTCAATAGTTGAATCGGGAGAGGATGTCTTTGCCATTATCCCACTGGATTTAGTTGTGCCCGTGAGCGAAACTAACTGATTGGCCGATTGAGAACGCACAGCGTGTCCCCCTAACTTGTCTCTCAATGCCATCTGATAAGCTACCTCGAATGCTTGGCCCAGTGTTAGGATGATTTCGGTTGCTTGGTCCTGAAACAGACGCGTGTTCTCTCGCTTTCACTTCTAAAAACATTATGATTGTTCTCTATAATGCGTCTGTAGTATTGCGTGAAATGTAAACATATATTCCAGAACAGTTAAACCATTTTATCCATTTTGATTACTGTGCGATTGTCGAGTATAGGACGTAACGCGATATATTTTATTACAAAGTTACTCGAATATCGTATGTTATGCATTTTACAGAATATTTGTTTACATCAAACACTATATACGAACAAATAAGATATTTATGAACTTTGAATGAATATATCTCGAAAACTATCGCTTCTAACGAATTTATAGTTTACAATATTATTTTTCTCTCAAAAAGTATATCACGAAACAATTTTCAAATTTAGATAACTATCTTATTAAATATCTGCAATATACAATATAAAGTTAGACAATCATTTTATGTTGTTATTAAAAATTTGTAATTTAAAATAAAAGAACTAATAAATTTCGCATTGATGCTCTTCAGGTTCTTCACTAGTTCTAAGCTTTCAAGTTTGTTATGTAAAACTTATGGCTCGAGTTGGAATTTATTATACGAGCCGGAAACTTTAAAAGGCAGTATCAAAGATGTATATGAACTCATAGCAATATCCAAGGGTATTTCAAACTTGCAAAACGCAAGGAACAAGCGTGAAGTTTCATTCATAGAGAGTAGAGGAAAGCTTCAAGACTGCTCGAAAGTTTTGACCAAAGATCAAAGTATCAAACGTTACGAGCAGGTTTTGCCGCGCGTAAGCTGCAACTTTGTTTCCGAACGACTAAGATCGATAACACTATAACGTGATATAAGAACAATATGATGACATTAGAATCTATCTCTGTTAAACCAAGAAATCGAATAAAAGATGGTCTTTAATTGTGAACAATTTCGGACGAGTTTCGAATATTTCGAAATTAAATATAAAAGCAAACAAATAAATAAATATAATGATATATAAATTTACCATTGTTGGCACGCAGAATACGTGACAGAAATGCGTGCGACTCGCGTGATCCTTGGTGATGTAGGCAAAATGTGTGAGATCGTCGGCATCCTGACAAGCACAGTGAATGTTGCGTATCTCATGTTCGCATATTGGCTCCTATTAAATCCACAAATTTGAAAGGAAAAGAAGAAAAGTATGTAAAAAATGATCACACATACTCGTTTCAAATTCTAAGGTTCTTAATCTTTGAACCACGACCTATTTTTCGACAAGTACAACATTTTTATCTGCAAATATATATGACTTTTCTCAAACAATAAGACAAGATAAGTGAAATTACGAGTTGACTTTTTTGACTCGACTTTTGAACCTTAGTCTTGGAATGAAAATCAAGAACCCTTGGTACTTAACGAGATTTCAAATCTTACATTGGTCAATGTATTTAGAAAGCGAACGCCTCGATAAGAGATAGCAAGGGTTATGTCAGGCGTGACTCTGGTGTCACGACAAGTCTTCTTGAGTTTCTGAATAGATTTCTTGGTCGACTCGGTGCCTCTTAACTCTTTCACGACGGTGGAGCCCAGGTACTGTGTCATTTTGGAAATAATACAAAAGTACGCATCTTTTGTTTAGAAATGGCTAAACTGAATAAATGTGAATAAAAGTATATATGTATAAACGATTAAACTTACATTGGCGACGTAGGTGACGCAACCAGTGACTAGAGCCTTGGGTTGATGCCTCCATTGCGTTTTCAAGGTAGATGGTACACCAAATAATAGTTCCGAAGGTGCTCTGATTTCGAGCTGTTCAGGAGCAGTAATTGCACCGTTGTGTGAACTTGGTCGCTGAGGTGGTTGTGGTGCTGGTCTGTTTTTGCGATGCCTAAGTGTACCCGTGTTCGTAGAATTTGGCACGGTTACCGGGACGCTCGCCCCGTTACTTTCCCCTGTTGTTTCCGGCAATTTTTCTCGTATTTCCTCCTTCAGTTGTTGTATGTTTGTTTTCTGAGGAAACCAATAACGACGAAACTATCGTCATTCCTACGTTCCACTTTATTAAAAATGCCGAACTATCGAAGATACTTTTTTTTTATCGCGTCATTATAGTAAATAAAATTCTAGATATACGTTTCCGATCTGATCTTAAATATAATCCCCTTTTCTTTGATTTATTAAATAAACGTGATGACCAAGAAACAATCATGTTTTCATCTACGAATCGTATTGGACGAAGTGAGAGTATTAACTCGAAAAGAAAGAAAAAGAAGAAAAAAAAACAAGTGCGTGAATGGGAGAAGAGAAGAGATCGAAAAACAAGTACCGTCTGAGAATACATTTCCGTGTGCACTCGATGAGATTTTATTGGATCGCACCTTAATGTAATCGTAGCTAATTGGAGAGGTCGTATCGTAAAGCTTTCGCGTATAATGCGCAAACATGCGTACGCACTCGCGAGGATACAAACGCGTATCGAAGAGCAACCTTTCAGCCTGATCATTCGTGCGATGCTTAATATTTTTTGTTCGGAATCTTTCAGCGTATCAAACGACGTCAGGTATAACCCCTAAAGCACCAGTATGGACCAGTCACCACCATCCATGAGCCCTTCGTTTCGCGCTCTCTTAATTAGCTCATTAAATTCTGCTAATATCCCTTCGTTGATGGGATTCGATCAACTTGCCGACGACCTTCTTCTTCTCGAAATTTCCCTTAACGTGTGATAATCCTAACAAATTGGTCTCTTACGCTTTTCTGCTTGACGATCGACGAATGTCAATCGAATTCGACGCCTCCTACGTTTCGTTGATACCGTGCGTCGTTCAACGAACCGATCGACCGATTCTCTCTCGTTTTCTTTCTACCTCTCTCTTTCTCTCTCTTTCCCGATTCCACGGTTCGAGTTCTCTTTTAATCACACTTCCGAATTTTACACCATGAGAGGAATCCTGCGTCACATTCGTCAATACAATAGATTTTGTTATACGATGTTAGGTATAGATCGTTTGTTTGGAAAAACCGATCTTTCAGATCTACAATTATTTTCTAGAAATTCTTCACGAATTAAACAAAATCTCTTTTATACTATAATATATTTTCTTTTTCTCCGAATTATTGAACAAATTTACGCTGATACTTTATTAAATCGTAGTAATTAGAAATTATAATATATCGATATGAAAAGATATCTCTTTTTTTTCTAACGAACAAATTTTCTCACTAACCTGCTTCAGAGTCAAAAAGAAATTTTTCAAACTTTGCAACATATTAACGTTCGGTTGTTACCATGGTTTTGATAAATTTTCTTAAAGCTATACGTAGATACTTTTTAATACGGGATGCATTTTCGAATACTACTTGCAAATAGTAATATATTCACGAAAGTAAATAGTTTTGACATAACACATCGAAATAAAAGCTACTTCCGACACAAGTGATCTCACTACACTACCGATCGAAAGTTTGGGTGTACGTCAACTAAAACTACTTCTAACCATACCATTTATATCTAACCGTAGCAGATGTAAATAATCTACAGTGACATCATCACCTCAGTTCGTAGAAGACCTGATACTTGGAAACAAAAACAAAACTAAACATCGGAGGTATTGTAACGTGATATCATAAACAGTATATTGATTACTGCGAAAGTTTATTTAATTGTAAACGGAGAAACCGGATGAATTTTTAAAACATTAAAGTCATATTAAAAAAAAAAGGTACAATGACAAAAGAATGTTAAAAAATAATCGAACCTATAGATTGTACAAAAGTGTATAATACAAATGCTATAAATGTACTTCAATTTTCGACCGGTAGTGTAAATAACGATATTAAACATGTTAAATTATATTATTCTAAGGCAATTTAAAAAAGCTTGCAGAAGCTTATATATTAAAAGAATTTCTAACTTACCAAAGTGTTTAGATCCTTATTGAGATCCTCCAGATTAGGACCAGTGCCATTCCGCGTTTGAGGTCGAGGATTCGGTCCACTGACCGAAGCCAGAATTCGTTTTCGATGTGCCGGCTTCTGAATTTCCAATACTGCTGCCAACTCGACTTCCCAAATGCGACTAACGCGATCCATGTCAGTGTAAAGATGTTTTCTAAAGGTTTCCATATAGTTCTCCATGTGAATGCTTTTCAGCCACTCGTCCACACTTTGACAGTGATTACCAAGACGTTTCTCCACGCGTTTATTCAACAAACCAGCAGCGTCCATGATTATCGCACGTTCTTGATCGCTATTGATTCCCATGTCTCTCAAGTCGGACTCGTCCAGAACTCCATTCTTCAAGTATAAGATTGAAATATTTAAAGAACGAATTTTTAAAAATATACATTATATACATACATATTTAAATACTTACTATAAACTCGAGGTCATCGAAACCGTAGTCTATGAAAAGAGATTCGTAATCAGCGAGTCCTAAACTCGCTAACCATTGACCGACCGACGTGGAAACAATAGGACTGCTGCTGGTATCAGAACTTAAACCTAAAAGTAAAAAAATGAAAAATATATTCAGCTATTATCATAATCATTTTCCTTAAAGTAACATATTTAATATTCTATTACAATTAATTTATAATTTATAATAATTATAGATCTGTGTTAATCCTAAAAATAAATCATATGATTACCTAATCTCGTTTGGAATTCTTTTTCAAGTTCAGTGACGAAAACCGATTCTCGAACAAGTCCCGTGCCGAAAGATGCCATGATTTCAGAAATTTTAGCCCATTCTTCTTGTTCATCGAACGGACTCATAATGCTAAGTGATTTTTCGTCTCTTTCACGATCCTTATCCGATAATCGGAAATTTACTTCGTCGTCTTCTGGACGTTCTCCACCACCACCTCCGCCACCCTCCCCGCCGGTTCCTATTCCGCATGCAGATTGTCCGTAAACGTTCCGCAAGCGGCGCAATGTACGCGGCCGCTCCGCCGTGACGGAACCCTTTAACAAACCTGTTGATAAGCACAACAAATAAAAATGAGTTGATGGATGATGATTGAGGAATTCCCAAATGTGATTTTTTTTTTTTTTGGTTTATACTTTCCTATGAACAGCTAACACTTTGAAAAGCTTTATAATATTATATTTCACCGATCCAATCATTGTTCTATCTGTTTGCATTTATAAATTAAATTTAAAGATACAGAAAACCGAGTAAAAAAATCGAATTTATTATGAATAATGAAATGAGTAAAGAATGTCATGGATTTTTTTTTTTATGAAAGACAAAATTGAATTAATAAAAAACATAGCTTCCATACCATTGATCGTGAATCTTATTAAACAACTGATAGATATTTTCTAATACTTATTTAACAACCATAACCCACATACATAATTCATATACGAAACATTTACAATTACATTTATTGATAAATATAATACTTTGGACATAAAATAATCATCGTTCGATGAGCACAAAAAATTATTCTAACATTAAGAAAAAAAAAACGAAACTTTACACACAAAAAGTCGTACAATTTAAAAGAATCATATAATCATCTAAAGAATTTATCATTTGTTGTTTTCTCGAATGACGAAAAATAAAGTAAGTATTTCGAAAGAGAGAAACGGAAAAGATTAAATCCTATGTGGTAGATAGTTCGATCAATGTTTCGATCAAATACGAACAATACATATGTTCATACTTGTGTTCTCACAGTGGAAAGCGAATACGGATAAACGGACGTCACAGAGAAAAAATTTGTTTGAAGCTCGACGTCCCGTAAAAAAAAGGGAGAGAAAGAGAGTGTAAGAGAAAAAGAGAAATCGTTTCCGAGGGTCGAATGATTTACAGATACCAACATTTTTTCCCTCTTTTTCTTGTCGGTCATTGGACAAGAATTTTCGAAAATATATAGATAGGTATATAAACATGTATATACCTAAAGACTCACACGCGTTTACAAAATTATTCACAGTTGAGATGATACAGCTCTATTAAAATCATACTCGTGAAAGGATGCAAATATAAAAGGCTTCGTTTCTTAAAATATTATACATATAGTTTCTTGATGAATTATAACCGAACTGGATAGTGGAATTAAAAAGAAAAATAACATTTTAAATAAAAATTCTACTATACGATTCTATCCTATCATCTAATTAATATTCATTATCGATTTAAAAACCTTATGTTATGTATATTCGTGATGTTTACTGCATATCATTAGATAAAAGAAATCAAACATTCTATCAGGATCGATAAAAACATAATTACAAGCAGAATAAAAATATACTCGAACAGGAAAATATTGCAAAGTTTTCTTGGAAGTTATTGTATGTACAAAAAAAAGAAGAAAAATATATATATACATATCTATTTCTATTTCTTTCTTTCTTTCCTTTTATATCACACGTAAATCTATACCACGTTCGTTTTACCATATATTCGAGCATGAGTAAATGCTATAAAAAATATAGATAATATTACGTGATAAATATTTATGTTTTGAGTTTTTCTCCTTTTTAATATGTTCATCCTTCTTTTTCAAATCTGATGGTTTTTCTTTTCACCTAGTTGCTATGTTACCTATATATATATATATATATATATATATATATATATACATATATAAAATCTGTTTATCGTAATATTCATTAGACGAAAATACCCTCCCACACTTGGTACCATTTGCTACGATATAAACAAAAAGCTTTATATAAGGATGCAAAATAATAATCCCATCCCGTTGAAGTCCGAGTTGAAATATACAAATTAAAATGCAAAAAAAAATAAGAATTAAAATAAGGAAAATAAAATGAAATAAAAAATTAAGTCTCTCCGCTAATGACATCGGCTTGACAAAATGGCATCGCAAAAAAGGGAAGCCAGTGGGTATTAGTCGTCTCGTATTCTCGTCAGCTATTCTGAAACATTATTTCCAGGAGAATAAAATGAATTTACGGTCGGGATGATCCCGACTTTCGTTTTTAAATCCAACGAGAACGAGATCGCAGCAATTTCTTCTCTTATATTTAAACATCGCGTCCTGATTTTCCCGCTGGCTTCGAGTAACTCCTTCAGCCTTCTGTATCTCTCTCTTTCTCTCTCTCTCTCTCTCTCTCTCGTGTTTCTTTCTGCACTCGAGTTTTTCAGAAGCACTCTCTTTCATCGGTAGTGTGAGCAAGGGGAGGGTCCTTATTGTGGTCTCGCATTATTTTGCCGTGACGAAAGGACAATTCCTCGTTTTCAAATCGCGACACAATCGGCGTTGGCGGCTTCGTGTCTCTGCTTGAAGAAGGAGGAAAAAGAGAGAGAGAGAGAGAGAGAAAAGGAAAAATGAAGAAGAGAAGGAGCTGCAAAAAGGAAACTCTTTCATACGAATTTCGCAAATGAGAATTCACTCGAATGCGCGAGTAGTTAGAAAGAGAGTAAGTGAGAGAGAGAGAGAGAGAGAAAGGAGGTGGTTGTAAGTAATAACCATATACGATGTCTGCCTTTCAAAAAAGCTTCGTGTCCTTTAATGCGTGAAGAAACATGACTAGTGACGTATATACATATATACATATATTATATATGCAACCATACGTGTACTTGTATACATATACGTACGTGTGCATACATATAAATATAACTTGTGTAAACTTGTGTATAGATGTTTGTATACAGAATGAAAAGCTCATAAAAATACTAAATAGAGAAATGTGGTATAGAGAGAAGAAGATGGAGCAGTAGGGGTTCATATAAAGAAAAAGAAAGAGGAAGAGAGAGAGAGAGGAGAGAGGGAGAGAGAGAGAGGGAGGGAGGGAGGGAGGAAAACTCTCGCGTCGCATTACAAGCAACAAACATACGTAATTTTAATTAAAGCTCCATAACGAGAAAGCGTCGCTTGCTGTCAAGCCACCGACGTTATATTATGTAGGTAGTTATTCAAGTCATATACACAAATTACGTAAATCCTCATCATCGCACCCTCCTTTGCTTTCTGCTCGCTCTACTTGTAGGGCGGGCGCGCGCGCACCTTTCTTCAATCCTTTTCTCAAACTTCCTTTTCTTCTTCTATCTCCGTATTCTTCTATATATTATCCTTGTTCATCGTCCTATTTTTCTCTCCTCTATAGTTTATTATTTATAATTTTTGCTCTCATAAAAGTGATATCATAGATATAAATGATAAGTATAAATGATAAAGTGATAAGATTCGACTTTTGAAAAAAAAATAATTTTTACGAGTTTCTAGATATCGCTGAATATATTAATATCTATTATTTATATATATATATATATAAATTATTGTTTTTTTTTTATTATTATTATTTTTTATTATTATATGTTTTCTTAGAACGTTACAATCGTGTAGATTTGATACTATCATTACTATATACGTAATATACGTGCATTTAACTTTAAATTGCAGTTATTCGTTATCCGTCGAGTAATTATGCCATTCTTGAAAGAAACTATCAGACGGATAGATTTTGTTTAGTCGCCTTTTCGCGTTCTCTGAATCATTCTTATCGATCTTACATATGACAAGTTTCTTCCTCGAACGATCACAATCGTTTCGATAAAAACATATGTATATATTCGTATATAAGTACTTACAAACAAATAACATATCAGTTTAAATTTACATTTGTTTTTCAAACCTATCCTTTCATCTATACCAATGTAAATTATTAAGCAAAAAATATTATATATTGATCGATTTGAAATTATATAAATTTTTAATTGCAAGAATATCAAACGATCGAGATTTACATACACAGATGAAAACAAAAACAAAATAAAAATAAATCATTAGCTAGAACCGTGCTATCGTTTTGTTATGATTTTACGACGTACGTACAGGAAACGTAAAGAGAAACGAAGAATCTACGAGCGAAAGGAACATCGAACAACAGTTAAGACTTCTTCGATTCTTAAACAATAAATATTTCCTCTTACATTCTTCTTACATTTTATGCTCTTATTCGATTCGAAGAGGATCATGATCGTTACATTATAACAGGCGTTAACTTCCGCTTCTATTAATTTACCTTCTTTACTCCTATTCTATTTTACTCTCTTCCTTTAAAAGGATATATGATACTGTCTATTAAAACCGGTTGGAAAATCTTCAACGATTTTGCTACCCCGACAACAGTCATAAACATTAAAAACTATCCTCGCGTAAATAAGTGCTTTAAAAAGCGTACACGTTCCATAACCTAAGACTAGAAAAGACCGAATCTCCGTTTGTACAAACGTTTATTTAACCCTTTGAATATTGAATGATCTTGGTCGAAACGGTTCGTAAGAACGGAATAATTTATTTCTAACGTGAGTTCCGTTGATTGATTATACTAGATGCAGATAATTATAAATTATAATCGTTATTATCTCAAATTATAATCATTATATAATACAAGAAAATTGTTTTCAAGTATAATTTCGGTCTGATAAAACTCGAAACAATGATTAATACGTAAACCGACATTGTATTATTTGAATTTGTATCGACAAAAACGTATATGCATCCATACTCCATGCTGACAACTTTTATTAAACTTATATGTGTGTGTATGTGTGTGTTCAAAGTACTCAAAGGGTCAATTCAAATCAACACCGTTCGATAGAGAACAGTATAAGTAATAGAACCGATCGACGGGAAAACACGAAATATAATAGGCCTGTTGTAAACGCGTTAAAAAGTTATTATACATATGAATATAATAAAAAAATATATTTGTATATTTAAATAATAATACCTAGAGAGAGATAATTTTAGGTCGAACTATGTTCGAACGGTTAAAGCGTTAATACTTCGGTATTTATTACGAGCATATATGTATCAGAGTCTATTAATATCAGTAACAGGGATCAACGAATCTTAACCGATTGTGGGTCCTTGTCATATTATAGTTCTCGCTAACACCTGCTGCCAACGTAATCATTCGAGAAAGCTAGACAAAGAGAAATCTAACATGAAATTGCTGTATCATATAAGTCAATTACAATTGATTCGGTTCATAACATGATATAGTTACGTATATTTCATTTGTTGCGATTTAATTGGCGTTAGACTCGTTCGCGCGTGAATAGATTAGAATAGTAGATAACATCGGGTAATCGTTCACGACTCTCAAGACGATTTATCTCAATGCATTACATTACCTTCCGCTCAGATAACAATCAGCCTCTAACATACGTTCTGTCAAGTTTAAGTGGCAACGATTATGCGACGCGGTGATTCGTCGTCTACTTAACAGTTCAATGGAATAATAACATCGTCGTTAAACCCTACTATATTATCTGAACTAAAACGCCAAGCAGATAGAAAAATATCGAATTATCTGTCATATCTACTCTTTAATGATAATCATTATCAACCGAATTAACGTAAAATATGTAGGTACCATTGTGAAACGCATTAGTTGTGTCGCGTACAATTAGAAAGATTATTTTTTTTATCAATTTTGTTGGACCTAATATACAGACTGAAGTAGATAATGTTATCATCTGAATAATATCGGAACGCTGACCTTCATCTGCTATTTTAATCCATCACTCTGTCGAACATTTTCTATTTTTTTTAAATTTAAAATTTTTTAAATTTTAAACAAAAAGAAAATCAAATAAAATACAGTAGTCATAAAAAGACTAATAATAGAAAAATCTTTTGCGTAGCGTTTTTTGTTTTTTTTTTTTCAAATCTACGCGTAAAAATTCTTCGATGTCTTTTGAATATAGAATATTTCGAAATAGAAAACAAAATACCACGCGATACCACAAACTCTCTCTGCTTATAAATATACTAGGCAAAGCATCGACCGTAAATTGGAACGATGAGTAATCGAATTTGCTGCGAGTAAAAAATATATTCAGAAAACTGACGTTGACAGCCTACCGCAAAATACAGTCAATGGAAGACATCCTGAATAGAAAGAAATTTTTTTACCAGAAAATATTTCATACAACGTTAGAGCCAACATACCGTAAACATCGAAAAAAAAAAGAACGAGCTATACATTTCATTAAAAAAAAAAATAAAACTAGAGAAATAATAACTCGGATGCTAATTAATTCGCATTTTTATCGCAGTATTTAAAAACACGGTTTCCTCATTGTGAAATTAAAAAAGAAATGTTTCAATTCGTAATCTTTTTCCGAAAAAAATATCCTTTAAATAAAAAATCATTATGACGTATCTAAAATTTGTCAAGTGACAAATATTTAACGATACTTACAGTCTAATTGTAATGGTGCGGGTCTTGGGACAGCGAGCTTGAACGCCAGAGACTAAAGTTAGAAACCCATCTAAGAATATCAGAATTGCGAGGCCAGAATAGACCAGAGGAATAACATTAAGTGAAAATCTACCGTTATTCGAATCTACAGAATTAACAAGAACGATGAAAGAAACTCGGTATTTTTATATCTATCGCATTCCTGTTCTCTATTTCTACATACAAATACTCAGTCACTATCTTTGTAATTGGACGAGACTCGTTATTTGGATTAACAATTTTTATAACTGCGACACGCCAAAAAAGAAAAAAACAATCTTTACTTTTGAAGGAATGTATGTATTTTATCTAACATTTTGACTTCTTTAACGCCTAAGGCTATTAATCCTATTTCATCATCGATCATAGAAATATCATTCTATCGACGAATAATATTGTTACAGGGAATATGTACAAGCAGATGAATTAAAAGTCATCAAGTCGATTCTTCCAACTGGATTTAGTCAGAAAGTACTCGACTTTCTTGAAGTGCATGCGTATGCTCATATATATATATATATATGTGTGGTACGTACGGTAGCTCTTGAAACATTAATTAACCGCACGATATTTCTCCTGCAGGTACAAAGTGGAAGAGGACGAAGTTGTTCCGAGACAAAAAAAGAAAGAGAAGAGAAAAGAAGAAAAAAAAGAAAGAAAAGAAAGGGAAAAAAAGGAAAAACTGCACAATCCTCACCTCGAACAGACAGTAATACCTATATACTCGTGTTGTCCTCGCAACGTGACGTAATCCGTGTCGTCGTACCGTGCAAACTATTATTACGTCAAGGGAACGTAAGAAGCAACAAGTATCGCGGTTTTTGCGAAGCACGTCAGGAACTTCGAACACGCGATATACTTGCCGAGTGCACGTGGCATGACTGAACACACGCATACACGAGCGATTGCTTTTATGTATATATATATACACATTATACCAACGTGAAAGAAAGATCGCACATTTGGAAATAGTAGAAGCGGAGGAAGAAGATTGTCTCTTCGTTCTCATTCTCACACATACTCACATACATTCACACATGCTTTCTCTCTCTTTCCTTCTTTCTCAGTATCACAGATGTGCATACGTTTATCTCATACTCGTCCTCTCTTCGGTCAACTTTCTCATCTCTTTCTCTCACTCAGTCATTCTCTTTACTTCCAAGATCCGCTTTACTCCTCCTTCGAATCTGTAAACAGTTCTTATCCTTTTCTCTCTCTCTCTATATATATATATATATATATATATATATATATCTATCTATCTCTCTTTCTCTTTCTCTTGCATTTTATTTTGCATATAACCATCTCTTTTCTTTCGAGCGTTACGAAGGTAAAAGAAAGATAGAAAGAGAAGGTCTCCTTTTATCCTTTGAGAGGGAACGAACGAGCAACGAAGAACGAGCAACGAACGAGCAACGAACAACGGTCGAGTTTTCCAATGCGACACGCCCTGAACAAGCTAACTCGGTTCACCACCTGTCTCTATCTACGTATCCTCGATCAATGCAGGATCGAACGTACCCATCGATCGTCCTTCTCGAGCTAGACGGTGCACGTGGCTTCCACCTGCTCCTCCTTCTTCTCCACCTCCTCCTTCTCTTGAATTATCAGTTCCCTCTTTCACGATACAAGAACTCAGAGATATCCTCGACACCCCCACTTTGCTAAGAACGGAGGTTTTACGAGGACAACTTTGTAAAATTGCTTCTCCATCTCTCTAGATCTCTCTTTCTCTCTCTCACTCTTCGTCGAGACGACATTCTTTCTACATACGTCGACTCGACTTCTTGGCTCCAACTCCAGTCCAATAGAATCAGCTGACTCCGATATAAAAAGATATATCACTTCTTTCGATCTCCTTTATCGATAATTCCTCCTTTTCAAAAAATGATGATCACACTTTCAAACGAACGTTCCGGCCTTTCCTTTGCATCCTCCGCGTACAAAAACGATTCTATGCGGACAAACAAAATGATCTAAAATGTTCTTTAGATTCACCCGAGGCTCACGGCTAAACTCTTAGCCGATGTGTCGCGAGGCTGCTTAACGAGACGACTAATTCGAACGTGTTGGGTCCACGAGCACAAATGAGGAACAGTAGGAAAGAGGAGGAGGAGGAGGAGGAGGAGGAGGTGTGGTGGTGGTGGTGGTAGTAGAAGAGGAGGACGAAGAAGAGAAGGAGAAGACCTCGACACCCGCACTACCGTCTGTCTGACAATACGCTTGTGAGAAGGACAGAAAGTGAGAGTGAGAAGGCACGAGAAGAGAAGAGAAGAGAAAGAGTGCGAGAATGCCCCCTTCTCCGTTTCAACGTATTTGTGTTTGTTTGTCAGTGAGCGGACCGACCGTCACAAAGAGGAAAAGAGAAAGAGAGAGAAAGCAAGAGAGGGAGAGCTAGTGGCCAGAGCAAGAACGTGCGAGTAGTATGGAAAGATGACCCCAGATATGGGACTAGCACTCGACGGGACCCCGGACCGAATCGCACTGCGTTGTGTCGAGTCCAAACCCAGGGCCCTGACCGATCGTTTAACCAGAGAGGGACTCTCTCCCTTCCTCTTCCTTCCTTCCTTCCACCTCCGCCCAAGCCTCTCTACGTGGGATCGTGCTGCCACAACCTGCGAGACAACTTGCATTCCAAATTTATGCACCGTGCACGCATCGCGTGTTTTCGAAATAAGAACGAGAATTTCTCTTGCAAAATACGATGGCTTTTTCATATCACAAAGCAGTTTTTTATGGGTAAACGCTCGTTTGTTCATTTGTTCGTTCGTTTCGTGATTTTTGATCGATTTCTTATCTAGGTATGTGTCATCTTATTGCTGATTAGTTCCATAATAATGATTATAATATTGAGAAGTTCTAACTAAATTCTAATTTACTTCATTTTACAAATACACACGAGCCTTACTTTGTTTTATTTGATTATCTTCTTGTATGCTATTGTATATCACGAAAAGTAGAAAAATATTGTCACATCAACGAGAATATTAGAAATATTATTTTCTTACTAAACACGGGGATAATAGTTTGATAGAGAAAAGTTAAGGATGTGTATTTCTTTGTTGTGCATCTACGTGACTAGTCAATACGATTAGATCTCTTTCGAGGTTCTTTCATTGTATCACGAATGTAAGTTTGTTCGAAGAACGGTTTAACCGAGCAATGATGCTGAGGTAAAGATCTCTTAAAAGATTTATCCACCTTTCTTGTTCCACCATCGATGTCTCCTAGGTAACATCCCGAGCATGATATCTTAAATGTTTCCTCACGCGTATTTCTATTGGATTTACCAGTGATTTGTTATTTTTTAACAAACTTATCGATGTATCGCATATACGATTCTATTGAACATTTTCCTTTGTGTTCTTTCTACCACAAGTCACACGATGAAGATTTTTATATCATTTTTTTGAATAACGATAATTTCATTAATGTTTAAGAAGATTTAAACTACAGATACTTGTGTACTTTTCATTAAATTATTTGAACTCTTTAATTTTGAAGTATTTCACAGAATCATAAAGAATTGAAATGGTGTATATGTGAGCTAAAAATAAGGCTGTATTATCACAAGGTTGACAATTTAGGCGATTAACACTGATGTGAGTATCCGAGAGCTCAGGGATCTCGAAAAACCTTGACACGACCCTGACGAGAAGAATTGAATGACACAGGCAACGCAATGAATACTGCTGCCGTACGAAGAGTATGCTTACAGATGGTAAATGTCGCTTCTAACTGACCAGACATGGTCATTGTGATGTTAATGAACGCAGGAAGAAGCATTTTTGATCAAATAAATCAACTGCCTTTTTTTTTTTAACTACCCGTAGATATAACTTGTTCTTCGTGTTTTGAAAAATTACTGATTTTAGAAAACGACGCATTTCAAGAATCGTTTTATAAATTTTGAAATAAAACAGATAACGATAAATTATGTAAATAGATGAAAAATAGAAAATTTAATAAAATTGAAATAACACATATAGATAAAATGTAAATTATCAAAAATATATACGTAAATTAAATATTGATACGGAACTATGAAACTTGATATAAATATGTGTATAAGATAGAAATCGAGGTAGAATTTGATCCGTATAAAAAAAAAAAAGTATAAAGATGGTTTAATAAATTTTAATTAACTGCCTTAAAACCGTTAGATTACGACGGAAAATTATATCCGATATCTCGTTAAAGCTAATAACATAATTAATTACTTATTAACTCTTCTTTCTGAGAATTATCTCACTTCTTTGAAGTTCTTCATTTTTGATGAAACGATTCATAGAAGATCGAAATACATGACTACATACATGATAATGATAAATCGATTGTCGCTGAATAAATATAAAAATTATATTCGTTGATCACAAGAATAAGCTTTAAAAAAAATACTGCGAATCGCATTGTATATCATTGTATTATGATAAAGAGAAGTATATTTGGAAGTTTAATTAAAATCATACTCGAATTAAACGATCCTCTTTTTGTGAAGAGTGGACGTCGTCCAAAGTAATAGCAATGGACGTATATATATTAATACAAATACATTGGAACCATCGAAAGAAGAGGTCTTCTTCGTTGCGTGTGAGTCACATCCCAACGATCCAAACATTCCTGCGTGATGTCATAATATGTGTTCCCGAGCATACAACAGTATCACTAGTTTTTTCGCGGAATGAAAAATCGTCACTCGTGACGAGTGTGTTCTACATGTACCGACGTTTTAATCCCAACTACGAAAATATTAATTATAGCCTAAATTACTTAGGGATATCATCGAAACTGATGTCACGTTTTCGTGATATTTTTACATAATTTTTCCCATAATCGAATTTTCAGAATATTTTGCACAATCACACTTTCCTCCATTAACAGTCTGTATTTTCTATAATAAAAATGTGATTTATCCTTACAATATTAAATATAAATTAAGAATATGTTTTCTCAATAATGATCAAGTAAATAAGAAAATTCGTTCGGTATGTATATGGATCTGGAAAGATCTATTACGCCATTATGCGATATAGTACTAGGAGACTAACGAAGTTGAATTAATAATTATATCATTGATGAGTCATCGTAACAAGTTGTGCGAATGCCAGAGCATCCTTTCGCGCAAATGATAATTTCAAATTCTCGAAATCCGTTAAGGCATAATATCATATTTTTGTATTTATTTTACAACAGAACGTATACACACATATTATTCGAAATTGTATAATTTCGCATTATATGATCTCTTTTTATGGTAATTCTAAAAAATATTTAAAATTGTATTCTAATGCTCCCGTATAATCCCCTTGGTCATAGCACCCGTATTTTTTCTTCTGTACGTTAGATAAAGTATACCACCCATGCGTGTTACTAGGAACTGGTCGAGATAGAAGCTTTACCTTACGAGATAAGAAAGTTTGAAGAAACGCAGTCTTTTGGATATACCACAGTTCGCTGAGCTAACAATGAACTTTAGAATACGTTATACAGAATTCGAGATAATCGAAAGTATAGTTATATATATACGAATTCACTAATAAAAATAAAAAGCAAATAGTAGATATTCAATCCACGTTGAGATAACGGAAAACAAGAGAAATCTCTAACGCGACTATATTTCATTTATCTACACAAAATATATTATATTCCATCATTTACACTCAATCATTTGAAGGCCAACCATTTAAAACAATAAACGTATGATAATAAATCTCGTTCGAAACTAATGGGAAAATTATTATTGAATAAAAGAGAAATGTGTTCGAATATTGGAAATAAAGAACAATAGAGATTAGATTGACAAAGAAAATAAAAGAAATAATCAGTTCATTCAAAGCAGTAGTACTTAAAGCTCTGTCTGTTAAGTGTATCCGGGCGAGGTGCTTAAAGAATTAAAGTGGCCAAGAAAGAGATCGGTACTCCGTGACAAGAGGAGTTTCCCTATTGAAGCTAAACGGTTGCACTTTAACAGAAGAGAACGTTAACGTTGTGTTACGTTGTGAAAAAAAAAAAAAAGAATAGAAGAACGCAGCACGCTGTTGTATGTTATATCACGTTACTCACCAGCAGCTTCGCGCCATTATGTTTAAAATGCGCGCGCGTTCAAGCCGGCTGCCCAATGACACCCGCTGCCGGATGTCGTAACGTAGTTTGTCTTATTGTCGCTAAACCCCCATTAAAATTCTCATGGCATCAGTCTGACGCCAAAACCGACGCACACGTTCCTTCGCAAAAGTCATCATGAAAAACGGTTTGCCATCCCCAATCGAGAGAATCGTTCGCGTTTGATATTTCAAATAAACTTTCGTTAACCGTTCACATTCTTCAAACTCGACGAATTCGAATAACGAATATCTCGTTACAGATAATTTAAATTTATTTTCATTTGATTCGTAAATTAGCT
Source organism: Polistes fuscatus (assembly GCF_010416935.1). Lineage (NCBI taxonomy): Eukaryota > Metazoa > Arthropoda > Insecta > Hymenoptera > Vespidae > Polistes > Polistes fuscatus. The sequence continues at coordinate 3,331,936 of NW_025113162.1, read as the reverse complement.
TTTTTAATTAAAATGTTAGACAATTTGAAAGATAATATTCGTTTCATATATTTCAATATTATTGATAAATTGATAAGCGAAATTCACTCGCGTGTTTCGATAAAGAGAAACATTTGATTCCGAAAGAGCAACCAATTCCATAACCTACGACAAATGTACACGACGAGAATTATTTCGTGATAAATGAAAAGAGAACGCATGTATGATATAGCTATATATGTACGTTGAAGACGAAAAAAAAAAAGAAAAAAGGAAATATATAAACGAATACGATTATCTCGAATGTGTTTAAGCGTATGTAAATCTTCCAAACGACGTGTGTAATTTGTAGAAAAAGAAGAAGAAAAAGAAAAGAAAAACAAAGATTAAAAAGAAATAAGTAAAGTACTAAACAACCGTACGATGAGCGATAACTCGTTAAGAGGCGGAAACTAACGCGTCGATACGTACACGGACAAACCGTGTCCTTGTGGTGTGGCAAAATGTCCGGCAATGAACTATCGCATTGCAAAATGTGAAAGCGATTAAAATTCCAACCGACGGACGAGTCTCTTTCTCTCTCACACTCTCTTTCTTTCTTTCTTTCTGTGTTCCCCGCTACTTCTATGAAGTGTTCTTCTCCTCGTGACTCCTTCTAGCTTCGAGTTACGTGAGAAGAATGGGTATAGATTCAAAAAGTGAGCCTACTTTTCTTTTTTTCTTTTTCTTTACAATGAAAATAAATAATTTTAAACATTATTGTAACATACGATTACCCATTGACTTTTCTTATTTCACCACACGAAAACAATACACATTTGTTTTATGTTTCTTTTATCAGAGAAATAACAAATACCTAATTAATCGATAAACGATTGAAGAACGACGAACGAAAACAACGCTTAGCCGGTCGAAGCGTCGTATACCTACTGACTCTCCTGAGACAGAAAATCGTCGTGTCTGTCCGCTGTCAGATAAGAATATCTATCGTCAGCCATCCACGCCTCTACTGTATATACATATATAAATACGTACATGTATGCGTCCTTACGTATTATATACTACACGTACGTATAAAAACATGTGTATGTTTTCCTCTTGTGTGTACGTTCCACGTTTATCTGTACGTGTAGAAAACATATAAAAAGCATATGCGAGGAGAAGGAGTCCTACAGGTAAAACGATACATTCTATGTTGTCGTCGTTACTCGTTCTAAATGTAACAACTATAATGTTACCAAACGTATACAAAACATCAATATCGGTGACACTTCGATACGCGTGCGAAAAATCTCGTTACGGAAGACGTAATGTCACGCGGAATTTTCTATATACTGATCGAACAAAACAATAAAAAGAAAACAAAAAAAACAAGTACCAATTGGTCATTTTGATAATGCCAACAATTGTTATTCGATTCACACTGACCTAATAGCAATCGTAAATGATTATAAACGCTTTGTAGACATGTTGTAATGATTATTTGAAAATATAGAAGAAAAACGTATAATTGATGTTATTAATGCAATAATCTCACCTTGACTTAGTTGAATCGACCGAGACTCACCTATCGTGATGATTTCTTATATTACCTCAATAATAATGAATAAATTATTTCTTCGTTACAACACTCTATCGCTTATGATTTAATGACACACTAGTCTCGTGTGGTTTTGAATTCTATGTTGAAAGTATCCTTTATTAAGTCGTAAAATTGTTAAATAATGACAATTTTAACTGTTTAAATATTGTATATATGTTTCTCACTTGTGCATTTACAAATATTTGGAGAAACCACGTATGTACTCGTCAGCTTTGTGGGTAAAAGCATAGTTAAATAAATACAATTAAATTGGCATTAAGTATTTATCGAGCTTTACTGATAAGATAAATTTCAAATGTTCTGAGTGCGTTTAGAGAGAAGAAAATATATTCGAAATATAGCGAAAACATGCATTAGCATATAAAACTTATATACAATTATAAAAAAAATAATTTTAAATAAGAACGAATATATTATAAACGTTAAGATTATATAATAAAAAAATATGTTAAGCAAAGTATTATAAATATATACTGTATCCACTGACCTGTAAAGGAAGCATCGAAGAGAATGGTCGAATTTCGGGTGAAATTTTTGATTTTTAACAGACTTACTCGCTGCTTATCTAACGAAAGCGTTCACCTGTAACATTTTTTAATCTCATTCCTCGCAGTCGCATGCACTGTTACACAAGAACGCCGTCGTTATGAAAAATGCGATATTAAAAAATGATAAATAATTAATCGAAACTTTTTATATGTGTTCGTGTATGGCAAATAATTGCAAGCATGAAATTTACTCATCGTGTAAATGAATACGTGTACGATATACAAGGAACGCATCCGTACAAATGAATACGATGCATTCTGCTTATAAATGATCAGCAAATGATAATATTACATACATATATACAATTTGTACAATTTTTATTACAATAATATTTGGTAAATGTAGCACAATTTTTGATACTATCGTGCTATACAATAGAAAATACTCTCTAAATCGTTCATTATTACATCAATAGCGTTTATACTGAAATATTATAAACAAAAAAAAATAATAAATTTTATTTTGTTTTATATGCTTGACAAATACAAAGAGACATTTCTTGAATATCTCATAAAAGCTTTAAAAGGACAAACGAAGCGACAAAATAAATGTAGACATCGCATACATTATAGCAGCGCAACGTTTATTACCAAACCAATGTTATATTATAAACGATAACTTAACTTTTAAAAGTAAGTATATATATAAATATATATATACATATATACATATGTATATATATATTTCTCGCTCTATCTAAATAGTCTTTTATATATATATGTGAGTGTATGTTCACATATTTCAAACGATTAAACTACATAAGTATCGACATGTAGCGTGTGAATTGTCTTATATCAAAGAATAAATTCTGAACTAAATCACAAATTTTATAATACAAGTTCATTTCTTATTTTATAATCTTTTAGTGTACTGTTTCCACGTTTAAGATAGATTCGTTTTCGATAATACAACTTTATTGCATAGAAAATTGTCTCTGTTTGTTGATAATAAGAGTAGTGTAAAAGAATTAGAAAAATATATATTAATGAACCTTACTGTGCTGTATTTTAAACTATTTCATAAATTCATATAAAAAGTTACATGACGTTAAACACGTTAGTAAAAAAACAAACAAACAAAAATAAAAGAAATAAAAAGAAAATGCATGCTCCAAAGTTGCTGACGAATTTGTATAAATTCTTTTTTATTGTTATTACATTCATTTGAAGAGGTTATTTACAAGATCAAAATCGAATCTATCGACGACGCGTATTGAATACTTCAATATACTTACTATTTTAATGAATAATATTTTTACATATATATATACGTAGATATGTACCTCTACTTCTTGGTTCAACTATACTCCTATATATATACATATTTAATAATATTACTTATTATAGGTACTATAAATTGGACTTAGCTACTCATCAAATTTTTGTCTACATCTATTTATCTACTTAATACTACCAGTATACGGACGCGAAGCTACTCTTTGTTAATATCTATACTGTTATCAAATACTGCTTTATAAATGTAATTTCAATGATATAGATTTATAGATATACGTAATTACATGATGGTGTACTCAAAATCGGCAAGAAAATAAAATATATCTATTGAAAAAATATACAAAAACAAATAACGTTATTATAAAATCTTTAATAATTCATCGATTATCTTCTTCTGCCTATTTTTTATCTTGCTTAATATAATATCATTAAAATTGTTTTTAAAACAAACAATATTTGTTTCATTTTAGTTAATACACGATGAAATAGGAAATATTATTTGAGCTTATTGCAATTGCGAGATATATTCTATGTATAATTATAAACATATTATATACAATATCTATATACAAAAACCCTAATACATGATTTTCAAACAAACTTTTTGACAATCTAAGGAACCAGTTTATTCACTGTACATCTCATACCCCTTAACCGTATCATTTGTGACACTTACGTTAACTAACATAAGTCGGTCGACAAGCATGGTAGGGTCATACTCGGAATGTTCAATTTAACAAACGCGACAATTACGAAAAACGTTAACTTCTCGGTGTTTTTATCGAAGCGAAATGCCTATCTATTACATACGTCAAGTTAATTTACGAATAACAATCAATATAACGATAGAATTGGATAGTTACTATTTTTCATCACATGTCACAAAAATAACAAGCTATCAAAATCGTTAAATTTGTATTTTTTTTTTCCCCGCTAAAACGAACGTGTCCTTTTTCATAGGACAATTTAAAGTTTTATTATTAGTTCAAACAAGATAGAAAAATTTGAAATCGTTTCTTTTTGATTGCACTTCCGCGATCATGAACAACGTTATTTCGTCATATATATTTTCTATATACATATAATATTATACGTATACACCTAAATACATAAAACTATGTTCCAAAGCCCATCCATACTCTTAACCTTCGAATGAATCTCATGGTGGCTTCTTTTTTTCTTATACAACCAAAGAAGGCTTTTCGATACCCGATCCAAGTTCCGATGGAACGAACGAGGTCTTCCTCGAGCTGTCCGATAACGGAGGTACTACTTGCCCCCAGGATAGATTACCTTCCCTTTTTTTCCAGCAAAGATTTCTTCAGGTTAAAGTGCATCCGATTAATGTCAGGAAAGAAACGGGCAGAGAGGGTGATTTAAGTTTTTACAGATAATTTGTTCTACGTTTTTTCTTTTTTGTGTGTGATATTTATCGACATTTAGTAAATCTTTTGGTAAAATCGATAGGATTGAATAGATATAACAGAAAAGGGATTTATATCTACATATATATATATAAACTAATATGAACATTTAATTAGAAATCATTACGAGTATTAAAAAAAAAAAATTCTTTTTTTTCAAACATTATCGATTTTTAATCGTTAAAAAATTCAAAATTTATAAGAGGGGAGAAAATAAGAAAATATTTATCATGAGGAAGGAGAAAAAGGTCCGGCAACGAGTGTATCTCCATCCGTGTTCAGGCAAACCGTAAACAACAAAGACGCAACACAACGATTATGCATGTACACGTGGTCAGAAAGAAGCGTCATGCGGTGCAGCCAAGCGTGCGTTGCTGTTTACCTGCGAAGGGCACGTCTCCGAAGTATTCCTCAACGTTGTCGGTAGACATGCTCTTGTCCGAAAGAGAAACGCTCGACAAAGATCCGCTGGATGCATCGAGAGAACCGCTTGCTGGAAACTGTAGCAAATCCTCGTCAGTTTCCGTTTCCATGTCGCGAGATCTTCTTTTGTATACCTAACGAAAAACGAATGCAAAATATTTTTCTCTTCTTTTCCTGGTTTCTTTTTCTTTTTTCAAAAATGTTCTTTTGATAACTTAACGCCCTAAAAAGTTTCTGATCGACATAAATCATAATATTTCGATAATCATGATGATATATGAAGATTATATATGGAAGGATGAGCGTAACATTATTTGTTCGTTCTTCGTAATTTTGTTGAAAAATGTAAAGTTTTTTATCTTTTTTTATCTTCTTTAAAATATTTTTTAATTAATCCTCATTTAATTCTATAATATTGTGTGAAAGCAAACGATTAAATGTATACTATGTTTCTTTTTCCTCTTGCTAAATCAAGAGTGTATGATTTGTATGGCTTATAAAATGACTACAAATTTTTCATAATTAAAATTCAAAAAATTCTAAACGGTATATACGATCATCATATTTTTCAAGATAAAAAGCATAAATCATCATTGAAAAATTGTATATTTTGATGTACTTTCAACGATATAGAAGAAGAAAGGAGTTTCAGGAAAACGAGATAAAAGAGGCAAGCAAAGAGAAATGGAGAAACATTTTCAAGAAAGCAAGAGAGAAAAAGATAAAGAGAGAGAGAGAGAAAAAAAAAAGAACCAGAGAAGCGCAAAAGTCGGAGACTTCATTATCCAAAGGGTGTCAGCGACTTGCATTTTGCTGCTCTACTGAATTCCCGGAAGTTGACAAGTGAAAAGCAACCATCCGTAATCGGTCCCTTCATTTTCTTCCTTCCCTTCGTCTTTTTGGGTCTCTCATCTTCTTTTCTTTTTTTTTCTCTTCGACCATTTCAACCGACAGTTTTCTTCAACGATTGTAACAACATTTGTTTAAATCACGTCGACGATCATATTTCAAACACAGATTTGATGGAAAATTCTTATAAAAATATGGGCTTTAGAAGAAATCTTTCTCATTGTTAAACGATCTTCAGTTACTAAAATATAATTTCACGCGATGATATATACAATGAAATAAACATGATTACGAAATAATAAAAAATTAAACGTTTGAAATACGCTAAAATGGATAGGTATTCCTTCATAGACTAACACATCCGGCTTACTTCATTGTATAGTCATAAGCGACAGGTTGCAAATAGGGGAAGATCGTATCTTTGAAGAAGTAGATTTCTAAATAACGGTAGAAGTCGAGTTGAGCATTCCCCGAAGATGCAACGAAGCAAAAGCCGGGAATGCTCGATTCACACGATTTCAACGCACCAACGGATCCTTCCGAGCAAACGGAAACGTATCCGTACTCCAACGATGCACGTTGCTCGAAGGAGCACGTTCTCCTTTTCCCTTCTGTGGCATCTAGTGAAAAGGATACACACACACACACACACACACATATATATATATATATATATATATATTCATATATATATATCTATGTTAGATTTTGCCGAGCGTGTACGGCCGTTGAAAGATGTAGTGCATATACCAGTCGTCGTCAGCGTTTGATGAAGAGAAAAGCATCGTATGCTGACTAGAAGAGAAAGAGAGAAAGAGAAAGAGAAAGAGAAAGAGAGGAGAGATAAGAGAGCACGCCATGGATATCCAAGTACCGGTAGATAGGAGAGAGGAAGCGTGCGCGTAGAGTCGGTCTCACAGCAGAGCGATCACAGGATGACGCGGCAAACGGCTGTGAAAGAGCGATGCTGATACCACGAGCAGAAACTAAGAGGGAAAGGGAGAGAAATAGGGTAGGGAACTGCCAGATTTGGCTCCTTGGAAATCGCATCACAGATCAAACAGGGCTTGTATATTAAACGTAGCTCGTGGTACGTAAGACGTTCCTACATAGGTATACCTATACATACTAGAGACCATATACTACCGCTTATCTTCTATCCAACGATTCGAATCGACTGAGAGATTTAACGATCTTTGACATAGATGGAATTTCTCGACTTCACGACGTTCCAACTCTTCGTGCAACTCTCATACGACAAGATATGAAATCGAACACACCGTTTTCCATGCATCAACGATCATATACCGAAACGTACGGAAATGAATCTTCTAAAGATCTTCCGAGAATATGTTCGAGAAATCATCTATCTGTAAATCGTCTATTGTATTACACTCAAACGTTGTTTTATAAATAAACAAATTGTTTTGAGATAAATATTTACAAGATATATAGAAAGTTGAATGAGATTTAAAAAGGCTCACCTGGCTCAACGGGCGAATACGTTCATGAATCGACTTTTCAGCTTGCATGGCGGAAGGTGGCGGATGATCGGGAGTCGGTGGTTGAACGTAATGAGTTGGGCTCGTGGGGAACATCATTTGCACACGCCTGAGTCTCTTATCCGTGGCTTCTCTACCATCCTGAACCATCATTGTAAGCCCACCGTCTGGAGTCTCTCGTTTTTCGTCTAGCAAGCTCTCTTGGGAAGACTTCAAGGTGAGAAAAGCGTTGGAGACGAAGGTTTGTTCCTGGTGTATCGAGTCGTTTTCACTGCAGGGCGATTTGTCGACGCAAGGACCGTTGTTATCAAGTTCATAACCTTCGTAAGCGTGTCTACGAAGTTTCCTTCTTGGATTTAACATTTTTATTGGACGATTCTCGTAAATCGACGTTATCGCTATTGGTTCTACATTGGTATTTGATGTTGTCGTTGCTGTTGCTACCGGTATTCCCTCTCGTCGATTGGTACCACTTTCCATGGACGGCACGAAACGAGACTTCATCTCTACGTACTGGTCAACGCTTCTCGTCACGTGTCGTAACTGCTCACGACGTTTTTGTAGCTGCTCGAGATCTATGTGACTACGCGCACCGCTACGCGCCAAGAACAAATACTCGTAGTTACTCGGGCCCAACGAACAGTCCGCCGAAAGTGACATTTGAGTCTGCAGGTGCGTTGGCGAAACCGATAGGTTACGCCTCGGTGGTTTCTTCGGTGGTGTTGGCTATAAAAATCCCCATTAAATCAGCCTCCCTATCGGTGTCAATTCATGATACCTACTTTATACAACGATTTCTACGTTATACGAAATGAAAGCATAAAAGATTGATTCTTTCGATGTATATTTAATTTTGTGTATTGCGAATAAAGAAAAATAACTATGCATTCAATAGTCAACGATCGACAACTACAATTTTTTGTATATCCAAATACAAATGAAAAAGTATCTATTAAAATACGTTAACTCGAACTCTATTTTCAAAGGATTCCATCAGTTTTATATATTTTGTATCGAGCGATGCAAAAATCTATTTCCTCTACCTTCATATTAGATTTCTCCGTTACAACGATCGAATCGACAGACCAATTATCGAGGAATCGATCAACGAAGTGAATTCTTTACTGTGGAAGCCACGAAATTGATGATACCTCCATCAATTTAAACCACACTCTAAACATTGTCGATATCTTACTTCGCTACGTATAGAATATTTGCAAAACGTTTCTCTCGTTAAAACGCGTAATCGTTCTAGAATATTAATCGTACCTATGCTAATAACATTGCTCCTTGTATTTATAATTTAACGATGACGATGATCACTGATTCGATCGTATAAATTGAAACACTTAACACGATGAAATTGAAACACTTAAGAACCCGAAATATAATTTATAAAATTTACAACATAAAAAAATCGATAGCTTCGAATAATTTTGAGTTACTTATGACGTCATTTCATCCCTAAAGAAAAAAGAAAAGATAAACTTACCGAGACTTTGCTGTTAGAGGCAGGGCTATGAAGCGAGCTGGACAGGGGCGCCATTGGTAAGTAAATCCCAGGGACACCAGAATCGTTGGGTAAACATCGTCGTTCCCGTGGGCTTGGTCCACCGACGCTAGAGGACGAGGAAACGCTCAATTGATCGGACTCCCTGTTACCACCATATCCTGTGGGCAATGTCAAGGACAGATCCTCCGACACGAAGCTACCCTCCATGGTTCCTCTTGGTACAGGTGGTGTTTGATACAATCCACTATCCGAACCCCTACGATAGTAAATCCTCAAACTAAATCTTTGAACGTTGCTAAACGTGATTATTAACTTTACGAATACTAACTACATACCACCAAAATCGATCGTTTCCATTATTTCCTATAAGATCTCTAACGCAAGTTAAATTATTCAACATCCTTCGATTAAATTTCAAACGAACTGAGCTTTCCAATTTGAACTGTATACTTGTAAATTGTTTATTACGATTATTTAAAAAGATTTTTATCAAAATACGATAGAAAGAGAAAACGCAGTTCGCTTCGCTTCGTTTCGTTTCGTTCCGTTCGTTCGTACGTTTGTTTTATTTTATAATAAGCGAATTATAAATATGTGAATGATGGAAGTGGCAAATGTTGTTTATGTCATTACCCTGTCGTGTCGCGTGGTTGTAATGGTGTTCTAGAAGAGATGATAGTGTTTTGTGCTTTGTCTTCCGGTGTTTGGTCAGAACTTTCAAGAGTATTTATGGAGTTGAGAGTGTCAGACATAGACATGAGAACACTGTCGAAGATTGAACTGGGGTCGGAGTAATCCTCTGTCTGCGGGAGAGTCCTCCGTACTCCATTCACTGGTCCCCTATTCTGCTCATCTTCGCTGAAACGCGTCATCCATCTAGGCTCGTTAAATCTATTTTTTTTATATATATGTATATTTTCAACCTATCTTTTTTTACTTTTGAAGCAAAGTTTACTGATTCGATACCGTAAAATTTCATCGACATGAAATCGTCGTCTAAAATTTCTAAGCCCGAATAATCTTGAAATGTATCTGATCTCTTTCAAACAAATGGCAAAGGACACGAATACAAAAAAAACAAAAGAAGGAGAGAAAATCTTGGGAAAAAACGAGTCGAGTAGCAGAAGGAGAGAAGGCCATATCCGTAGGACACGGTTGAGAGGCATGGTTATTAGTTTTATGCTGAGACGGGCTAACATTTACATTGTTTAACGTGATGGATTCATCTCGAGGCAGGCCGAGTCGGGGATACCAATGTCAAACACGGACGGTGGAGAGCTTTCCTTGCTGGCATTGCACCCTTCATTCTTTATCCTTCTCACTCCGTTGAGTTCAGCCAACCGGTTGGCCTTAGTAGCTAGCGGAAGTGGAGAGCGAGAGTAGCAATGGGGCAATGCGGCGGGGGTGACCTGGGGCGAACGAGACGGTCGGACCCACCATCGCCTGCCTACATCAGGAAAATTAAACCAAGCCAAGCGGTGCTTAACGCGCTGGGGCTACACGCGGCCGCGCCACCTCCTCCTCTTCTATTCCTCTCTCTTTCTCTCCCTCTCTATCTCTATCTCTTTCCTCTACCTATACATCGAAACCTCCCCTTTCGACCCGAGAACCTTCAACTCTGCGGCTAAGGCAGGGGCAACGCCAACAGTGGCAGTAGCAGCAGTAGTGGTAGCAGGAGTAGCAGGAGTAGCAGCAGCAACATCAGTAGCAGTAACAGCAGCAACCAACAGGAGTCAGCAATGACACCACCGACTGTGGCTAACAGAAGCAGGTATAACTAACTAGTGTTGGTGATGGCAACGGTAGTGGCAGTAGTAGCAACTACGCAAGCAGGCATCATCACCCTTTTGCTCGTCCAGTAACTTTCTCTTCTCTTCTCTTCTCATCTCTTCTCTTCTCTTCTCTTCTCTCGCTCTTTCTATCTCTCATTCTTTCTCACTCTCTCTATACTCGTTCATTCACTCTCGCGTTGCTGGGTCCACGTCTATGCTTTTGTTTGCCCACATCTCCTATATTAAAGCTATGCGCGTATTTTCTCGCACCTACGTGTACGTTACACATACATACATATAAATATCGAGACTTTTTGCGAAATATTACGTCCCTACCAGGTTTTACCAATGCGAGAGTAGGCTCTCGTCTCTCTTTTTCTCTGTTTCTTTCCTTGCTCTCGTTTATTTTTCTCTCCTCTGCTGTTCGTTACTCTTTTCCACTCATCTCTCTCTCTCTCTACTCTCTCTCGTTTCTCTTCTTCTTCGGTATTAATAAATGTAACGTAGAACGATGATAGTTCGAAACACGAGGAAGAACCGTGCATTACTCGTTTAAGGATTATGTTTACTTTTTGGAAAAATGTCAGACTAATTAGTTGAGGGAGAACTATCTAGATGAAGATTTTCTTTTACTCGACTCTGCTACTACACGTTCCCTTCGTAAAAGTTCGAGCGAGCACTCGTTCTAATGAGGAAACGACGTGACCGGAAACTGGACGCAAACGAGAACGAAATAGCGCTAAATTATATACTCGTAGTAAACTAGAAACGTATACAATGTTTATTAAAGTGGAATTATTCGTTGTAGTGTGCCACTCGAAACGGTCAAATGTTGTTATATTGTTTACATTGTATTCGATATGAGATGAGTAATGATTCATTGTATTATAAATTAATATGTGACATTTTGATTACTATTAATGCTTTACCTATATCTAGAAAGATTCGACATTTTTTATCTGTTTCATATACAAATATTAATTATATATAAACATTATAGAAAAAATAAATAGACATGACAAAATTAATCGGTTGTCAATATTGGATTATAATGAGTGGTATCTAATATTCTTCATTTCAAAAAATAAAATAAATGAAAGAAAATTTAATGATAATTGCGTTACCAACAAAAAGTTTGATTAATTAATTAAAGATTCTCTGTGTCTTGCTAGATCAAAACAAATTGTATAATCGTTCAAGCGTTTTATTTATAAGAATAATCCTAGTATTAAAGTCCATCGATGCGGAGTTGATTTCAATCAAAGGAAAAAAAGAAATAGATAACATGTGGGGCTGCTCGGCAAAGTGATTCGTAGAGACGCAATAAAAACCGGGAGGAGAACGAAAAAAGGAAAATGAAAAAAGAAAAGAAAATATACTCACAAAGAAATAACGGAAGTTCCGGAAACACGACGATCATCGTCCCGAGGCTTATGATAGAACTGCCATTGGGTGGGCGACGTCCCTTCCGCCGGAGAAAGATCATCCCCTGGGCGTACGTTCTCGTAGGGGCTGCCCAATGAGTCGCCACCCTGAACCGGAATCGGTGGCAAGTTCTCACTGTCGGCATCGCTTTCCACTCCGGAAGAGGACCTGTGCCCTGCACGTGGAATATAATATTATATATCATTGCACATATACCATAAAATAGAATCCTAACAATTAATAGTTCATCTATAACGTATTTTCTCACCGAAAAGGTATAATAACGAGTATATGTTATTACATATTTTTACATATGTTACGAATCTCTTAAATATAGATTTAGTATTATTGAACGAGTAGAATTCTTACTATATATTTATCTATGCAATTAAGTTGTAGGTATTAAAGCAATTTAGTCACATCTCACATATTCGTAATTACGGTGAGGGTGAATACCGTAAAAAGGATCGCTTGGATTCTATACAGATTCTTGTAATTAAGATGAAAAAGATGTAGTAAAAGGAGTGAGTAAAGTGAAGGGACAACCCGCAGCAATTCCGACGTACTCTTTATTACAGCTGTAATATCTTGGGTGACGTGTGGCGGAAATTGTCCCAAAAGGTCCAGAACGGTGTTTTGACGAGAGTCCCTGATTCCCAAATCCACGCCTCTGTCCAGAAGCGCTCGGACAACCTCCATCTTACCGCAAAGTGCCGCCTCGTGCATCGCTGTGCCAGCAGACGTTCTTGTGTTGACGTCCACTCCCGCAGCAAGCAAAACTTCCACAACGGCCCTAAAAAGAGAAAAGAAAAAAATCATTATAGAAATAAGAAACAGCGACATCAAAAATTATACCTTAAATAATTCATTTTTATTACAAATTTATTAATATAAACAATATACAACTGTTAAATATAATCAGAGTATTTAAAAACTTTATAAATTTTTGTATCGTAAAAAACATATGTGAAATAATCAATAGGATAAAATTCGAGATAATTCAAATCTATTGATTTTGATCAAATTTTAAGAGCTTCTTAAGAATGATTTTAAGAGAAAATTAGAAAACAAATAAGAATGATCACATATTACTATTAGAATGAAATGAATAAATGATTAATAAGCGTTACCTATGGCCAACGCAATGGTATTCTTACGAGATCACGGATATCGAACAAAGAACGTATCCTTGCCTTCCTCAAAGAGACTAGGCATGCGATCGTGCAGGACCGGCACGGTGCATATATATATACATAGAATTTAGATTGTCTCGGACAATCGAAATCGCAAAATACGAATTCCATCACGCAGTCCACGCCGACTGCAGTGACCGCAGCCATCCGTCGCATATAGGATTCGCGGCTGGGGATCGGATTCGCATGCACCTACGTTGTTATTACCGTGCCATAGGAGTATTTGTATACTGGCTTACCGAGAGCAGCGATATTGAATCCGATAATAGACATTACTCCACCCCCACCTCCCGCTTTCTCCCACGCTCACCCTCTCAATCCCTTTGCTCACCCGCACTATCGCCAATCCTCTCTCTTTCTCTCTCGCTCATTCTGCAATTCCAGCAAACGTCAAAGTAAAGTCTGTCTCTTTCTCATTCGAATAAACCCCATATCTCTCTCTCCCTCTCTCTCTTTCTATATATATATATATATATTTCTCTTTCTCACTCGCTCGTACATACACGCGCGTATGTATAGCAAGGTGTTATTTAACCAAAATTCGAGCGATAAAATGTCACGTTCCCTTTCCTCTTTCTTTCTCTCTCTTTCTCTCTCTCTCATTCCCTATTTCTGTCTCTCTCACTCTCGTTCTCTTCGTATCCACATGCAAGCACGCAAACGTACGCGCCATCGGTATAAAATGCAACCATCGGACTGTACTGTATATCGCCAAATGCGATCGCATTATAAGCGGCGAGCGACGGTTAAAGCGATTACCGGCTGCGAGGATGCATAGAAAAACCGACGTTATACCCGATTACAATGTGAGCACCGTTTCGCGGCGATTCACGATCGCCGACCATTTCGATACCAGTCACTACCATTCTTTCTCTCTCTCTCTCTCTCTCTCTCTCTCTCTCTAAACCATTCCAACGTTCAACCCTTCGTTCCTCTTCTCTCTCTCTCTCTATCTTTCTCTCTCCCATATACGTTCTACGCATCCTACCGTCGATTATTTTAAAGGCTTACCAAGAGGATTATGAACGTGTACCATCGCTATGTTAAATGAGAACGAATCGGTTGAAACGATAAAAATGGATATTCCGCTTGTTAAACGAGCGATCACCAAAGCCTCGGAAAAGGGAAGAGCATGCAACTTTATATCGAACATAATTGTCGAAAAAAAACAATGATCAAAATCATGAGTGCTCTGGAAAAGATCTTCGATGCTATTTGCATCGTTTACAGTAAGATTTTATTTCGCGGTAAAATAAATGAAAAGAACACCTTTGCTTAGAAACGATCAAGCATATTACTATGTGCTACTAAAGATAGAAGAAAACTAATTCAAAGTCGTGCGATACAATATGTTAATAACGTTTTCACTTATTTTCTTCGCGCGATTGTACCACGTCGATGTAATCGATTATCCGGTTAATCTCTTGCGTTATCCGATTAAACGATCGATTGGACAATGTACGCTGGTGCTTACAATATTATTTAATTAACAAGCCATTAACGCGAATACGAATTTACGATTTCCTATGGTACATATCTACGTTCTATCACGCTCTTTCATTTGCGTTTTAGGAATCGCAAATCTGCTTGAACACTCCACTCTAATTTCATTCGACGATACGAATAATGAGATTTGTTCTCTTTAATCTATCTTCGATATATCCTTTTCCAATTGAATTATCTTCCTTCCTGACACATAGGATTTAAAGTACAAAGCTATTCTATCTCTCTCCCATTCTCTTTTTCTCTATGTTTCTTTAGCTCGCCTAGGCGAAAATAACTTTAACCTTTCCATTAGCGAGTTTTCAAAGTTCATGTCATGATCTATACACATACATCCACACACAAGTACATATGAACATATATCTGCTGTATATGTATATAAGCTGCATATGGATCAACTGAAAATACGCGAGGATAAAGAAGAAGATAATAACAACGCGGTTTCTCCGTACTAAAGGTTAATCCTTTCTGCTCGATCAATTTATTATTGCTCCTTAAATAAATCGTTCGAGTATATAAATCTTCGAAGATTATTAACAATATAAAGGATAATCTAATTTTTCGTACAAAGAATGCATATTGCTTGGCTAGTTTAATTATCAATTTTGTCTATTAAGTTATCAAAGATGATAACAATAAACAAGTAATAGGGCCAGGTATCCAAAGCACCTTTTGCTAAAAGCAATCGTAGATAATCTAGGTCGATACGTTTCGACAGTGTTAATTAATACGATTCTCGCGATCAAGAGGCGGAGGTCGATTGCAATTCGCATGGATGAATCAAAGAGAGGCTGCTGGCCGGCTGTTGGCCGGCATGATGCGTTCTGATACATTCATGTTCGCAAGAGAGAGGAGAGAGGATACGTTCGAACCGGTAGATGGTAACATAGGACGTGTTACTCTGAGAGGGTTGCATCGGACCATGCCAGTTGGATGCAGGCATATATCCCATTCGATGGGATTACGCAACACCGTGCTCTCTGATTGGTTCTAATCGTCGGCTCTGCAAATGGCTCTACATCGTTATGGTTTGCTCGAACGAGCGCATTGTTGTTCAGGGTTACAACATCACAGAATAGGTATTATTCGATAATTGGAGCGGACGGTATATTGCTGATAAGAAAAGAGTAGGGAAAGTTTTACCACGAAAAATGAAAATATTAAAAAGAAACCAAAAATATAACATACGATTGCTCAATTTTATCCCGACAATCGTTCCGATCGAATTCGTCAATTTCTTTTTCTTACTACATCATTCAAAGTCTATGAAAGTAAAGATTATAATTTTCTATTAATCAATATAATTCAGAAATATGTGAATCCGTGATCGAATTTATGAATTCGATTCGGATAAAAACGTAATGACGAATTTTTTTCATTCCAGCAAAATCACAGGACCGCGAAATGGTGTACTCAAATGCACCGAAATACGCATCGGTGCAAATACCCTGCTTGTGCGAATTGCGGCTAATCTAACAGCGACACCGCCAATTGTAACGCAATATAAAATGGCGCTGATGGTGGTAGTGGTGGCAGTGGTAGAGAGTTGGTCGTGGTAGTAGTGGTTGCCAATGAATGTGTAGACCAACGCCCGGACGCGTGGTCAAACGCGCTGCAGCGATCATCGGATCAGCTTAATCAAATAAAGAGAACGTGGGCTCTGCACAATATCAAATGGATCCCGAACTTGCGGTACTACAAATCGAATACCAAGACGATTCACGATTGGTCCTGCAGAAAGCTTAGTCAGCGGAATAAAGTGATCATGATTTATGATTTTTCCAGATGAAAACTTTTGTCATTTAAAATATATAAAACAAATAAAATTCTTATTCGATAATTTAAAGATTTAATATACTATATATTCTCCGAGAATATTAACCCTTTGCACTCGAGGCCTTTTTCGCTCGGTTAAACCATCAACTCGAGACGATTTTGATGAATTTTTTACAGCTATCTTGAAATGATTTCATACACACACAATTTAACGTTATTTAATTTTAATCGTTACCACTCAAATCATCGTATTAAACCGAGTGGTAACCGAAAATAACCTTTTGAATGCAAAGAGTTAACAATAGATACCAACAGAATACCAGTTTGGATTGATACAATCTTTTTAAAAAGATTTACAATCTATAGTAAAATAAATTGAAAACAAACACTTACCTATGTCCATTACGTGATGCTAAATGCAACGGAGTGTGTGGGAAGATCAAAGACGAGGAAGAATTTCGTAAAGATTCAATCAACTCTGGATGGGTTCGCACGAGTAGTTCCACTGTCTCCAATCTATAAATGAATGATACGTCTAGCATCTTTGATATCTCTTATATCTATTTTAATTATGATTACAAACGATGTTAGACCCCTTCAACTCAACAAACTGATATTTCTATAACGACTGTATTTTGATTACTTTCTATTTGTATTCATTTCATTATATTAATATGACGATTACTTTTTTTGTTTTCAAGTATTTTTTCTTTCTAGTTTTTGTTGCTGTTGTTTTAAATCACGAATTGTAAACCAAATTTATATAACGTTTTATTATAAAATAAAATCAGCAAGTTGACAGATGGGCTTATCTCTTTCTCTCTCTCTCTCTTTGTCTCTCTTTCTCTCGGTCAAACTTTTTCTCGTAGATTTAAAAATTCGTACAATCCATTTACCTGCCATATTGCGCTGCGAGGTCGAGAGCAGATTCTCCGCGGCTGTTGCGGATACTTGCGTCGCATCCGTAGTCCAACAGCTGCGCCACTATTTCCGTGTGTCCATATTGTGCGGCACAATGCAAGGCCGTTTCATTGTCCTTTGTCTGTAAAATCGTATAAAACAAAGTGCCGTATTTTCTAACTGTATTCTTATGGATAGATTTTACGAAAATTGCCAAATTCGAAGAAACATTGGCAAAGTATTCGTCTCTACCATCATTTTATTGCATTGCGAATTGTTAAAGTACATAAAATAGTATCAGATGTCACAACATTTTACAAGAAAAGTAATATGATATTCTTAAAAACAAAAATATTTCTTCAAATAATTATTATTATCGAACTCACTTACCGCTAGATTAACTTTAGGTACCGAAGGTCCTTGGCTAAGAATTAATCGCACGATTTCAGTATCACCTTTCCAAGCTGCCAAATGAAGTGGCGAAGATCCTTTAGCATCTACGACGTTTGTGGAAGCCTCGTATTGGAGCAATAACTTCACTATTTCGCTAAATAGAAAAAAAGTAACGTTTAAATTAACGTTAAACCGTGTGAAAAATGTATTACTCGATAGTCCGTTCGAATTATAAGCAAAGACGTGCAATGAAAATAATTTATCAATGAGTGAAATCAATTTTTAGTCTAAGAAACATTACAACTTGGGTAATAGGTGACGTAGAATATGGAGAATGATAATTTAATATTCCAAATAAACGATTTTAATAAATTCGAATGCATACCGGCGACCATTGAGTGCTGCATGATGAAGGGCCGTATATCCACTGGCATCTTGTACATTAGCACCCGGACCCCGCCGTAAACTGTAAATACGAGTTTATGAAATATTTTTTAACGCCCTATTTCCCCATTTGTTTTGTGTAATTTAACAGTTAATGAAAGATATGGATGATATCTTTTTTTTCACAAAATACATTTTACCACATGATCGAAAAAACATGTTAGAACAAATAATTGGACAATTCGAGCATCATCGTTTAAATTTAACAATGATAACTGGGTCATCAAGGATGTGTTACATTGTAACGATACATTGTCGTATCGACCATCACACGCGAATATAGAACAAGTACGTTAGTAGGGAGAGAAGGGTAGGCAACTAGCATCCGCAATTAGGAATTCACATTGAGTCATTGTAAATGATACTCTAGCAATTGTTTTATGCAAGCAGGAAGACAGTTTCGTGTTACGGGATGTATTTGCGTGACGAACTGATCGCTCTTCGTCATTCCTTGAAATATTTTCAAAAGCACTGCCGAAACCGAATGTATGTTTCATAAGATCTAATTATTCATTATCAAAGCTTAATTAGCGGGAGATAATCAATGAAAATGATTTGTAACCTGTCTTTCTTTCATTTCTTACATCACAAACAATTCCAGGATGATTTCAGTAATGGCTCATTAGTATTTCCCGTTAAATTATCTTGAACACTTCCGGCCACGACAAGGTCCAGATCTAGCTTCATTTCCGTTATCAGGAAATCACTTTGATTCTCGATCCTTTGCTACTCTTCGAACACTCGTTTACCGTCTCTTCTAAATTTCATCGAAATTCCAGTGACAAAGTATGACGTAAGTGTTAACTATCGTGACACCGGTCTCTATCGACATGATAGAGAAGGTTAGATGATGTCCACAATGGAATCCACAGACAAGAACAGGTTCGCTAATGAAGCTTCCTGCATCCAACACATGTTCTCATTACGCGCCTTTGTTGCGCACCCAATTCCGAAATAGACGACTGCATTCTCGCAACCCCCGCAAATACCCCTATAAATGCGAGCAAAGTTCCCTTAGTCCTGTCTCGTTCATTACTTCGATCTATCTGTCTCCTGGGTATAACGAAAAGCTACAATATCTTAACTATCTCCTTCTCTTTCTCTCTTTCTTTTACCCTTTCGTCAACGACTCAAGATTCTATATCTTTTGGCTACCCTCTTTTTTACCCGAGTTTGTATGTTGACTTAAGGAAAATGCCATTAGAATCATATGTCAGCTAACGCGTTCGAAGTAAGCTTCGAAAAAATAAAGAAATAATTTTAGTGATTTACTTATAGGAACAATAAAATTGTGATAAGCAGAAAGAGAAAATCTTGACTTGACTCTTGAGAAATCTTTAACTTCCTAGAATCAATTTACTTGATAAAGATCAATTCCTAATATTGCTTCTCCTTCCACAATATCGTTACTATATAATAAACGTCACACTGAGGATATCGCAAAGCATCATATTTACTTGGCTCTTAAATAATCCTAATATGAAAGATACTTGGCAAAATATTATTATATCGGAGTTTAGTCAAGATTTTATCGATTACTAGAGATGAGAGAAGATAAACACGAGAAATATAATAATATCTACGTTATTTCTTTTTTAGATTATATTACGTTAGCTAATCTGTTATATACATTTGCATTATATTTTAAATAAGTTCTAATAAATAAAAAATTTGTTTTCTCTCCCTTAAAGTGTCTAAAACTGCTTGCTCGAATATACATAATAACGTGAATATAATCATTTTTCTTTCTTAGTCATCCAATATCAAAAATTCAAAAAAAAAAAAAAAAGAACAAACTATCAACATTTTCAAATCGCGATCGGCGCAGGTTAAAAGGATGTTGCTAAGATATACAAAACTTCGTGGTCGGCCAAAACTTATGCCATCGAAGGAATCCCATGAACAATGAACAAAAATAGAATTGGCGCAGCCGCCAAAACCATTACGCGAATCCGGCACAATCGTGACTTCAAAGTCAACGAACGAACCAGTACGCGAACTTAGCAACGTCCACATACGCGTGTTTCCCGACGAAAACGATTTGTTAATTTATGCGAGGAAAATACATACAAGCACGATCTTAACCTTATTGCCTTTTCTGCTTGTTTATCGTACACGCTTTACGATTTAAAGCTACTATATCATATAAATGTTATACCTTGGTTAAATTTGTCGGACAAAAACCATTGAAAGCATCAATCCTTCACATCCCGTACCCTTCTATAAATATTTTTCTACAATATTTATATTATAAAAAAAAAAATGATCAAATTTCTCTCTTACAAATTACATTGCGCATGATCAAATATGTAAATGAGAAAAAAAATAAAAAAAAAAAATAAAAAAATAAAAAAATATTTCCTTTACGTTTGAAGATCTTAAAACAGTGTAGAAAGAGAGAGAGAGAGAGAGAGAGAGAAAGGGAGAAGGAAAGATTTTTATCTAAGGGCATGGTAGATGAGATCAAAGCTCGCCGACGTCGTCGTCATTAAGCGTCGCCCGTCATTAAGCATTTCGCTTAACGGTCCTTTAAATCATCGACTTTTCCAAAGCGGCACGCGTGCCGATACTTTAAACATCATTCAAGGTCTCCCACCCTTGCTCCATCTTATTCCTTTATTTTTTTCAAAACCTCTGATCCATTATAAGCGAGATCAAAACGAGGAACGATAAAAAGGGGCGGCGAAAGGATAAAGTCCGACGTATAAAAGAGTAAAATAAAGAGAGAAGTGGAAAAGGGCTAGGGGGAGGAGGAGAGGTGGTTCTGGAGGTCGTCGAGAGTTGGCACGACGCGATGTGGCGACGAGTTCGAGAAGAGCTTTCGCGTTCGTTTCGTAGAAAAGAAAAAAAAGAAAAAAGAGAAAGGGAGAGAGAGAGAGAGAGAGAGAGAAGGAAAAGAGAAAGACAGAAAAAGAGGGAATGCACGTGCTGCATCTCCTTTCCCAGCCCATTTACCACCCTCCGTCGACTCTTTCTTTCTTTCTCTCTCTCTTTCTTTCACGTTTGCATCTCATGAAGCACCCCCCTCGCCACCCTAGCAAGCTGGTACGTCGTCTTTGCACCGAGTGAAGGCACGTATTTGTTTTCCGCGCCCTAACAACCGCCGGCGTGACATCGAAGGTGGGCGAACGAACTTTTAAAGCCAACCATGAAGAGGGGGAGCCACCCTTTCCCAACTCGTCGCGTCCTTGCGTGCGACACTCTTATGTGCGCGCAGTCAGAAATCTTTCTCCCTCTTCCTCTTTCTTCCTTTATCTTCCTCTCTTTTCCTCTCTCTCTCTCGTTTTCACTATTTCGACCAGGCCATTCATTGAGTTCATCCGTTCGCGAGTTCCTTAATTAAACTCCGAAGATTGCGCGTAAAAAGGACATCACCCGATTCTCTTCGTCCCCTCCACATAGCCTAGCCTAACGAATGAAACGATATAAGGGTGGCGAGGAACATGAAGAGAAAGAAAGGAATCGAGGGAATTGAATATGAGCATACTTTCACCGAAAAACAGAGATCAGGAAGAGAATGAAAAGAAAGAGAGAGAGAGAGAATGGTTGGACCACGTGCAATGACAATTTCTTGTCGGACTTAATCAAGAAACCGGACGATTTTCGAGTATGGATCCACTTGTTAATAGTAGATAGCGGAAATTCGTTACTGTTCTTCTTTCTAGCATTTATAATTCTACTATGTATACGGATCTACTTCTTGCAAACAAATATGTTTAAATCATTTAAATTACTACTTATAAAACGTTAATAATCAGCAGTTAATAAAATATCATTTTGATATAATTTTGTACAAATTCATATTGATTATTTAATCTTCGTTAAACAAACATACGTAAAATTTGTGTCAAAATATGCGATAGTATGGAATTTTATAAAAAAATAAAACGTAAAATATAATTATTACACGTAACTGACAAATTATTCGATTATTATAATATAATATGATAAAGATACGTATATATTATAAACCTTTTACGTTAGTTGCGTTTGACGAAAGTACTATAAAATCGTAAAGCTCTTTTAATCTCACGTAATTACTTTCGCCGTATCGATCTAATAGTAGCAGAGAAGTCGGCAAAAATCTCAAGCGTTATACGAATCCAAAAGGATTCAATTCGGAATCCAAAGTTCGTACTGGTTTCTTTTTTCGAGGCCTAGTAGGTACAGAGAGAACGGTGTGATCTAAAACTAACAGTTGGTAAAGGGGAATGAACTCATCGGAATACGCATGAGTTGTATTGGATGTCGGCGGTGAAATGCTTGTCCTACCGTTTCCTCTTAACGCTTTGCTAGAAACTTTGCTGGTTGTTTCAATGAAACGACTTGTATGTATGTACGCGAATGCAAATTCCATTTCATATACAAAAATCTCATTGTTTATGTTGTACAACTTACGAACATACCAATTTTATCAAATTCTCAACGATGAGATCGTTAACGGCGAACAAACGAATTATTGATTTAACTGAACAAACGTGTAAAGTTTGAAAATAAAGTTAACATTTGCCAAAAATATATTTATGATTCAAATAATTTCTAATTAATTAAATTGCAAAACAAAAAAGGATATAATTTTAAACCTGAGTTTATTGATTCGTCGATACGATACTATAAACAAACATATTAATAATTGCAAGATATTCGAAGTACTCTACGTCGAATGCTACAGGCCCGTTCACAATTGTGAAAAGCAGCACGAAGTTGAATTGAACGGGCAAAGCAAAAGCTTCGTGTTCTGCAAAAGTGCAATCTATCGTTGAAAGGGAAAAAATAAAGAAAAAGGAAAACAATATGCCAACACTTAACGCGAAAATAGGCACGAGAGTCTCGAGTCATTGAATTACGCGGTTTTCCCCAGGCGTTTGCCAGACAGAGGCGCCATAAAATGCGCGGAGGGATAAGAGAACTCCTATAAAGCCCTTTCCGGTTGCAGGGACGTGAGTGCTTAGTGCGAACGCACCCTTAGGCTCGTAGCTAAAACGAAGAGGAAAACTAGACTGAGAGAGAGAGCGAGAGAGTAAAAGAAGACGGGATGAGAAGAAAAAGGAGAGCAAAAGGGAGAGTGAGAGAGAGAGAGAAAGAGGGAGAGTGAGAAAGTGAGTGAGAGAGAGCGAGAGAAAGAGAGAAAGACAGAGAGTAAATTGTGTGTGCCTATACGTGTGAGGGGTTGCTGAGGCATCAATCGATAGTTTCCTCCGGCGAGGAGGAGAGAAATTATATGTGCTGACATAGCTGAATATCCTTCTCGAAGAACACTTCGAAAAGATCTTGAAAAATGAAGTAATGTAGGTATCTCTTTCTATTTTGTTTCTCTCTATTTCCGAAATAGCGTATAAACGAACGTATTTCAAATATTTCTAGTAATATTGATAATCATCGAACTAGTAAACAATATTTTTGTTTTCTTTCATTAATCATGCTGTTTAATCACACACGTATATTAGATTTATACAGTTGTTATGAATGTTACTTGGGGCTAAATACACTTTTTCGCACGAGCATAGTTTTATAAATTTAATTTATCGAATTACTTGTTACGTGTAGCTTGATCTTTTGTATAATAAAAAAGAAAACATTGAATAAATAGCAATAATATTTTTTTCTCCCAAAGTATAATAAAATGTTTAGATAAAGTACTTGTCCTGCAAATACATTTTGTAGAATAAAAAATACATCGGAAGGTTATTATGATTACGATAAAAATAATGAAATTGAAAGCATTCCTTTCGTCATATATACTCAAGATAACACTGTTTATCATATTAAGTTCTCGTAAGCGTCTGAGTAAATTATTAGAGAGAAAAGCTAGACTATGTGTGGCAAAAGCGAGCATTTTCTTCACAGAAGGATGATCCCAGTGTCGACTAATTGTACCCTCGACGATCATCGTTTAACGCATCGATTCTTTCTTCCAAACGAATAGATGCAAAACAAAACATTAAGTGGACGTTAATTCGAAAAAATGGAAAAAATTGCCACGTTAAATACAACTTTTTAGATCCATTCATTGTATTTCCTTTCCTCTCTTCTATCCTTTTAATATTATTTGCAAAAGAATATTATCAATTTTGTACAAAAAAAAAAAAAGAAAAGAAAAATAAACGAACTCGAAAAGATTAATATTACTTTTAATACAAATGTTTTACGATTCATAAATAAAATTATGACGAATGCAATAATTATCATTATAGTATTCTGAAAAAGAAATTTACTGTATATACGACTCTTTGTTTTTTATAATGAATAATTTAAACGTTATTCTTGAAAAAGAAAAGAACAAATTATTTATAAGATTACCTAGTTAAAATAAAATAAAAGTATGAACTGTCACATAAATTCAAATATTACGAACATTTTACGAGCTTGATTCTCTAATGAAATATTAATGTCTTCGTTCGTAGAAACCTGAAAAATGTTGCGCCTTCGTGGAAAGCACACTTTAGTAATGCCGCTGATTCTGCAACTAGAATCTTGCCGACGAAGCGACGCGACAATGTATATGTATATATTATATATATATATATGTATATGTTACATATTCCACATTGGTGAAATGCAACAGCATCTTCTATAACCTCAACCTCGACGTTGTTGAATCGTTAAAGTATATTATTCAGTTAATTTATGAAAAACCTAAGTTTTACTCAAAATAAGTAGATATTTTAAAGAAAGCATATGAAAGGAATTTTATTATACACTAAAGCTAGTAGTTTTATGAAATAACGAGATTATATATGAATTCACGAGAGGCGAGTAGTATAAGATTGAAATTTAATTTGTCTTTAAAGTCTGCTTTTCTTTCTTTAACAATGCTCGCAGTTGTTCGTTCTCATCTCTTCTTAAACTCTGGAAACCAATGTTTTGTAAGTCGAGCTGTTCTATCGGATCTAATCTACGGATAAAATTTGATACTTTAATTAATCACTTATCGTGAATTCTTACATTACCTAGGTGAAATATGTAATTCTATCTTCTTTCCTTTTTTAACAGATCAGTATAGGTATTTCATGATTTAGCTGGTTATTTTAAAAATTAATGAATTTCACATATCAACGGTAATACACACAAAATTAAAACAAAATTTTCATTAAGTATTCTAATAATAATTTAAAAGAACAATCTCTAAAATAAATGTATAAGATCGATCATACAATGAATTAATTAATCGAGCTATTTTTCTAATCGTTTGACCGTTCGATCGATGTATAATAAAAGCTATTTAGGTTGATGCACAAGGGAATACATAGTGGCACATGTTCGAGTAACGACAAAGTATACTCTTTTAGTTATTAATATCACTTTTAAAGCGGTCACTCACACCGATACATCTATCCCACTATACAACCATAGAAACCTACAAGTGATATTCGTTTATAAACGTTACTGTAATTACGTCCCCTATGTAAAACATTAACTAAATATTTAAAGACCCTCATCGATGTCGGGAAGTTCTTTAAATACATCGATGTAACTTTGGAACAACCCCTGTAAACAGGCGACTCTCTGCGAAACACAAAATCAACGTCGACTATACGTGACGAGAGTCAAACAAACGATAAACGCATTGGCCAAAAGAGAGAGAGAGAGAGAGAGAGAAAAAGAGAAAAGGGAAGGGTAGGTGGGCACTCATACGCGAAAAGTGGCGCATCCACGTTGCGATTAGCATCGCAAAATATTTCTCGTTTCCCTTCCGGATGCAAGTTGCGAGGGGTCGGCGCTTTCGCACGGGGTGCGGTATTTTATATTACTTTTCTCTGATCTCGAGTCGGAGTTAGAGGAGGATGAGAAGGAGGAGGAAGAGAAGGGTAAAAGTGCCAAGTACGATATAGAGCAACGACAACATGGCCTGGAGTAGGAGCAACGCTTGGTACTGAAAATGGAGCGAGATAGAAGTAAAGAAAGATAGAAAGAGAGAGAGAGAGAGAAGTCACACAGGGGTGAAGGGATGAAGGAGTGATAGCTTTGCCAGAAAATCGCCGCAGGCACGCTTTGTAGTTATGGACAAGTTGCACCACCCAAAGACAAGCACGAGAGGCAATTTGTTAAAAAGTAGGAACGCTTTTGTCATATAACACATTTTGAATTAACCATTCTTTTCTTTTCTCTTCATTGGTCTATCTTCTATAGCCACTTGAATGCATTATGGTCAAGTACAAAAAAAAATAAACGCATGGAAACAATAAAG
Organism: Polistes fuscatus; assembly: GCF_010416935.1. Lineage (NCBI taxonomy): Eukaryota > Metazoa > Arthropoda > Insecta > Hymenoptera > Vespidae > Polistes > Polistes fuscatus. Next base: position 3,305,265 of record NW_025113162.1, on the reverse strand, counting down.
ACATATAAAAGTTTCATTATACATATTAAGCAAATATAAAAAACGATATAAGTAACTATTTTCTTATTTTGGCCAAGAACGTTAAAAAAAAATGTATTTTAGTTTAAACAATACTTTTTAATATTTTACTCGAAGTAAATCTTCTAAAAAAGAGAAAAAATAATTTTAAGAGTACGATTTAAATTTAATGATAAAAAAAAATGCTAAACACACAATCAGTGCATGAACGAAAAGATAAACGAAAACTAAACCGTAGGAATGTAATAAAAGTGTTGATTTTTTGCGTCTCGCTAAATCATTTACTGTTGTATTCCCAGAGTGTGATCGATTAATGGACAAAAAAAGACTGCGCTTGGAGTTCCAACGTAATTGTCCACGCTTCGATTCGATCGAATCTTCGTTTGCGATGTTAAATGATACAAAACACGTTAATAATTCTCTAAGACAAACAATTTCAAATGGAAATGTTATACTTCGATAATAAAATATAAATATAAAAAGAAAACGGCATAAAAAGAAAAACCGATAAAGGAATTAATACAGCGGAAGTAATACGAAATAAGTATTTTTTCCTCTAGCTCGTTCCTACGTGCGTACTCGGGTTAAAAGGAACGAGCACTTATCGTCGACCTTAAAACGCGCCGATCCACGTGCATGCACACAGAAGACTCACTTAAGAGAATAAGAGAGAGAAAGAGAGAGAACGAATTCTTGGCGGCGCGATGAGTAGCCCTAGCATGACTTAATTAATGCGAAACGTGGGGTTAGCACCATCGACAAAGTCGTCTTTGTCGTTGAGGGTAATAGTAAGAAAGAGAGAGAGAGAGAGAAGTGAAATGGTGGGAGGTAGCTCCCGGGACTGGGTCAATAAAGACGGTGTTTCGACTAATTGCGCGAGCGCTACTTACTCGATGGAGAAACAAAACGATCGACGATCCGAGACCAAGTAATTAGATGAAATGAAGAGCGCCCCGATCGAATTTATTTTCGAGTTCGTTCAATACTTAATCGAGGAAACGTGATTTTTTATACTCTCCTTACTATAATATCCGAATTGAATCAATATTTATTCGCGTAAACAAATCATGGACTTTCAAAATTGTTGATTTTTCACGATTAACATGATTTTGGAAATTTGCGTATCCTCTCAATAATAAAACATGGGTTAAACAGTTTTAATTGCAAATTTTTTAACTAATTTCTAAATTCTCTTCATTTTTATCATTTGCAAATATATATATACCTAATATATGAGAAGTGATATATAAATCTTTTCATTTATTTTGGACAAAATTAGTGAAATTATTAAAATAAAAATATGAATAACTCGTTTCCGGGCTGGTCGCGTTTCAACTGGGATAAAAAAGAGAGAAGGAAAGAGAAAGAGAGAGATGGAAAAAACCGATATAACATAATTTAATTCGTCACGCGTCAAATCAACGCGGTGTAATACATCATTATAACGTAAAAGTTTTTAATGAAAAGCACGCTTTTTAAACAACTCCCGCATAGCTCATTTGTCGAGCGGTGATTTGGTATCGTTTGAAAGACCGATTATTCTACGCGATCATCTCACTCGTGGAACGTGATTCATCGCACAAAAGGTTATAATCGGTAACATTGTTCCAAATTGAAAATTTACCAGAGCGAAAATCGTAAAAATTGCTCTTTAGAATTTCGCGCGATACATTTCGAACCAATTATTCGTTTAACGTTTATTCCGATTTTTATTAACAAATATATATTCAAGTAACCGTATATCGAGATCATTTTATTCGATTTAATTGTTTATCCTTAGCTTGCGCAAAAAGGAAAGGATTCGTTTTTTTTTTCTTTTCTTTTTTTTTTCTTCAGAGAGCTACGATATAATTCTCGGTCTCTCTTTTTCTTTTCCTATTATTTTCTTCCCGATCGAACAGATATTCTTATCGTTTCCTCAATATACCTCCATTCTAAGCTACAACAAAAAGCTCTTTCGCTGATCGTCGATGTCAAAAAAAGAATTTCACGATATCCACAAAGAACATATAAAACTCTGATATCCGCTTTAATGTGACGTAATATAACGCGTAACGATAGTGAACGCTATTACGATGATAGTAATAGAATTGGAAACACGTCGTTTCACAGCGAGAGAGGACAAAAAATTTAACGTCATTTACGTAACACGAATAAACCGCGTTAAGCTGGCTCGTCTATGTGAATCGAAATGTTCCTAGCGTGCATCTCATCCTTCTCTCTTTTTTTCCTTTTTCTTTTTGTAATCTCAAAACGATGTAGCAACGTTACAAAATGACCCGTTCTCCTTTCTCCTTTTAGAATCTATCGCAACCCCGAGTTAACGTTATCATCGACCCTTGAAAATAAATAGCTTGAACGCAGGAATAGGCTCTATTTATCTGACGCCAAGAATAGAAAACGTAGTAGACTCGATGAACTTTTCACGGCACGAGTACTTAGACACGTGCATATATCTTGTTATATATAATATATTAGCATCATTAGTTTTTACAATAAACAACATTTTTTCTTCTAATTATTCGTGCAATCGAAAGAGAATAAGAATAATTAACCCGTGCAAACGTCACTTCTGTATAATGAATTAAAAATAATTGTGAGGAAAAAAATAAAAAAACAAAACAAACGGACAAATTTTAATGCATAGAAATTAATTTCTGTTTTTGTAGAGAAATATTATTTGCCGGTTTCGTCGATTAAGATTAAAAAAAGTCGAAAGGTAAATCCTAACGCACACAAAGATATAATCTAACAACAAAAGTTAAGATAATGAAGTTCTAAGATCATACGTTGTAACCAGTGTGTTTATCCACTATCGGACAAACATCTCCGTGCATCGTCATACTGAATGCGCTTAGGGTGATTCATGGTCACGGTGAAATCACGAATAGACACGTCGAAGAACGATCGAGAAGAAAAGAAAAAAAAATCGTCGATCCAAATATACATATATTGCTAGCCTTTCGAATGCATCGGACGAGGAGAATGAACAAGCAGTCCTCTTCCTCGTTAACGAACAAAATTCATTCGATTTATCATAGAAAAAACCGTGGAAAACATGATAAATTATCGTAAACATTGAGATATTATCAAAGCAGAAGATTATTTCTTATCGCTACAATAACGTAATAAAAAACATTTTCCTATCGTCTAAGATAAATAAACATAGTTTGTATACGTTATTTTAAAAAATAATACTAGTACATAATCGAAGTTATTATCTATCATACTTAATTAATAAGATATCCTTTAATAGAAAAATATAAAAAAAAAAACAAAAAAGATAAAACATATATAATCATAATGAGATAATTTAACATAGTCAAACACGAATAACGTTTCCGATATAGTTTTACTTAACGTTTTTAAATGAATAATTAATAAGATACCAGATAACGATGAAATTTGTCATCTGCAACAAGATAATATAAATATTATACATTTAAATCAACGATGCTTGTATATAAAAAATGCAAATGCAATGATCAATATTCGGATCTACGATATCTTAAAATTATTTTCGTTCGAGGTGTGAGTCAAACTAATAACTAAGTCGAAAGAATCGCAAGAGAAAAGCGGGACGGCGATCGGTATCTTGTAGGACGCACAAACGACGGAAGCGGATCCTCCGTGAAAGCTCTTACGAAAGCAGCGGATTAATTGAAAGAACGGCGCGCGATCAATCGAGCGTGGGTAAACCTATCGTGCAAAAGGGAGAGAAGCGGTCTCCCGACCAGAGAGAAAGAGAGAGATAGAAAGACAGCATACAGAGAGATAGGGGAGAGAGAGAGAGAGAAAGAGAAAGAGAGAAAGCAAGAGGGAGATAGTATCTCGAATCATTGAAAACGCTATAACCTAACCTCAATTTTCGAACTCATTATCGCACCGAGGTCTTTCCTATAAAAACTACTACAGGAAATGCACATTTCCGTATTGTTAATATTACAAAAAAAAATAATAACTAACGAAATAGATAAATAACGATTAATCAAATTTTCTCGCGACACTTAAAGGAAGACATAGAAAGAGATAGATAGAGAGACATTTAAATGGATGGATGGCAGAGTAAAAGATAGAGTATAGAATTGGTAGGGAGAGAGAAAGAGAAAGATAGAGAGAGAGATAGAAAGAGAAAGATTGCTCTCTCGTCCTGTCTAAAGGACGACTCGTTATGATTTCTCTTTCTATCTTGCGTTGCAATGAATTGACAGAGAAAATGATCTTTGCTGATATGAAAAAAATGGTTAAAATAATCAAACGAAGAGGAAAAATATGTTAGACGAGGATACGAGGGGAGTAGGTCGAGGGAGAAAAAAGACCGAAAGTGTCTGGCACGGTGACACCCACCTTGCCAGTGGACCACTCCTCTTGGCTCTTTGTACGAGTATTTTCTCGACCACGGTGACGTTTCCGTTCCTCGCTGCCTCGAGCAGCTCATGTTCCTTCCCCATGTTCCATTTACACCGTGATCGGTCCTCGATATTCGACCGCGCACTTGTCAATTTCTGTTTTTACTACGATTTCTCGAGTTTCATTGATCCAGCGTGGCCATCTTGCCAAAGTGACTGACGCGCCTTTATGCGGCCAACGCTTGAAGCGTTATCGCCGCCGACGGCCGCGAACGCGCGACGAACGACTCTTAAATAACGTGGGTGCGAGCGAGAGCGTTGTCCTCTTGGTATACGACTGAAAAAGAAAGAGAAAGAACGAGAGCGCGTAAAGGAGAATGACTCAGGTTACGATCTTATCCGAGTTCTCCCGAACGAACACGAACGTTTAAGACAGCTGTTATACCATTATCGAATCGTTTTCTTTGGACAAGAATTAAATTTGTCTTAAGAAGTGTTTTATTTTTTATCTTTATATATTGTTAATTTCTACATTTTGTCAACAAGTTTTGATGACACACGATGCAGTTCATTGTATTTGGGTCTCCTTTTATAATCTTATCATTATTAATAATTAGTGAATAAACTGAAGAGGCAAACACAACCTAATCAATCTGTGGTAAGTACAATTTTTAAAATTCGAAGGTTCATTATGCTTTCTATTTTCAAATAATATGCGATTCTTTGATTCAATTTATGCATTTACCACCAAGACAAAATTTCTCTAGTTTATTTTTCTTTTTATTTTGTTTCTTAATACTTGGAAAGCACTTTGGGAACTATTATTTCTAGCATATTTTCTTGTCTGCGTATATCTTATTAGGATTATATATTATCATATATCCTTATAAAAATCAATTGAAAATTTAATAAAATCTTCCTCCAAATGCTTTAATATAGATGTTATAAAAAGCTTTCATATATTATAGAAAGCTTGCTAATGATTTGTTCATAAAACATATAAGATAGAATAAATAAGTTCTAATGGTAAAGTCAAGACCGATGATAATACACTATATGAAACTAATAAAAGTGTAATATGAAACTCAAAGCTTACTATACTATTCTTCCTTTCCTATACGTAACTGTTAATAAAAGTAAATGTTATATCGTAGTTGGTACGATATCTGTAATGGTTACTATCTTAATTGTAAGACGTAAATGATTTTATCTTTAAATACATTTTATGTAATCGCTGGATAATATTTGTCTTGTTGCAGTTAGTACGATAAAATTAAATAGATTATATCACATAACCATAAGAAACAAATGATCTTACTTTAGAAACATCTTATATCTGTTTGGAAAATAATCATATTTTTAAATAAATCTTCATAGTTATAAGTCTGAATGCGTTGCCTGCTTTTTTATATGTGTATTTTGAGTATCGCTCCTTCGCAGAACGTCCATCGTATTAATCTTATAATAACAATGTGCTAATCGACTTATAACAAATTCCGCTCTATTAAACTACTATGAAACTACTAACTATTAAAACTTGCTGTATCAACTATGCATGTATTTTAATTGTGTAGTTATATATAAATAACGATTATAAGCATTAAAATATAAAAAAGCTATCTAATAAGTATAAACACAGTGACATTGATATAGTATTACAATTAAATATATTTTTTCGATATTTTTTTTTTACTTTACTTTTTGTATTGTTCTTTTCTTATTAATTTTCATATAAGACATCTTACACTTTTCTCATTATATAAAATCTGTTATATTATTTATCAATATGTTATATTAATGTCTTGATAAAAAAATAAATAATATTTTTAATAGAGGAGAATAACATATATAATTTTACAAATAGTAAAGAAATTTCGATATCGTTATTGAATAATCTAAAAAATGAAGCATTAAAAAAAAGGATAACGTTAACTCCTGCAAGTAACTATACAATAAATATTTCTGATATACCACCTATCGTTTCTTTCCTTATCTTTCAAGTTCATACTTATCTATATAATGTAACACTTTCCTATGACAAATTAAATCTTAATAAAAAGCTTTTTAAGCAGATTTTTATTTGGATCTAACATTGGTTTATTATCATTGCACCAAAGAAACAGAAATTGACATTTTTTATCAGAAATGATAATTTCCGAAATGTCGAAGCTCTGCTGGCAATTGTTCTTTATTCCGAAGAAGGTGAGTGTATAAATAAATATGATTAATCGATATACAAATTAATAAGTAAAAATTAATATTTAAGCTATTTAAATATCCTTCGATTGATTTTACAAATTTCGATGTAAAATAAATCATTTGTTCGTAACATTCGATTTAAATTTACTTAATATTTGACACCATTGTTTTAATAAAATATCTCATCACGCGTACGCGAATTATATTCAATATTTAAACGATTTAACTGCACGCGTTGTTTTAATAGAATTCATCTCTTTTTAAATGAATGAAAAAGAAAAATAGAAACATTGCATGAAAGAGAAAGAGAGAGAAATGATTTTCAAGAATCTCTGTTACATCGTTCAACAATTTATCGATTGCAAACCCTTTCCATAATCCGATAGCGGTGTGTAGAATAATGTACTCGTATACTCGCAAAAAACAAAAAGCATGACAAAAAACCATAGTATCAAAAGAGAGCCTCGAAATACGAGAAAACGTAAGTATATAATACGTTGTAGGTTTTTCACGAACAAATCCACATCGACACCCGCAAATCTCGGCAGCAATGCTCGTAAAGTTCGATCCAGCAGAGAACAGATATCTCTCTGTTTTTCTCTCTCTCTCTCTCTCTCTCTCTCTCTCTCTCCTTCCCTCCCCTTTCCCTCCTTTTCTCCTATCAACTTCCTTTCTTTTTCTCTCGTTTTCTATCATTGTTGTTATTCACAGCACCAGTACCAGGCGGCCGTGAATTCGAATTCGAGGCAGCGTCATTTCCAAAACTATGCGTAAGCGATTCGATCTTTAGCATAGAATTCCAGAGAGCCCATTTACAATCCACCAGCAATTAAAAGATGTAGACAAAATATGATGCTATATCCAGAGATACATCGCTTGTACCTAATTAAACAGGACTTACTCCGTGGAAAGTTACTTCAATACCATTATCAGCATACTCACTGTCACTGATATTCTGCATAATGGTGAAAAGGTACATCTTCATCGAGAAAATATAACGATAAGAATAAAAATATTTTATTATTGATTCGATGACCCTATTATCCCTCACTCCCCTTATATCGTCATTCGCACAAGACGCGTTCCTTCTTTAAGGAGAATAAAATTGTTTATTCTTTGTTAATCGATAAATCAACTCTGGATTAATAGAAGAAATATTGATTTATTTTGATTTTTTTATATTTTTATTTTTATTTTCTTTTTGTTTTTTTTTTATTATCAGATACCACGACAGACCTTGGGTTTAAGCTCCTGACGAGTCAACAACATTTATTATGGCACTGGGACCATTTACACGGCTATAGCTACCTATGAAAAGGATTCTTCGGCTTACGTACCATTTTTTCACTTATGGATTCAACTATCTTCTCTATCCTGAATATGGTCGTTTTTTAAGTATGTTACTATGCTACTCAAAAGAGATGTGAGCTTTAATAATTCAATTATTATTTTATTGCTTACAATTAGAGTTATCAAGGATATAACATTTAATTCAAGTTCAAAATTATTCATATTTCATTTTATTTTACAGATAACACGTTATCGAAGGTGTTGTGCAGTATAACGCTTTTAATTGGTCTCTTATGCATTTTCCAAGGACATCGTTGTTACCAAATGGATTTAGTCGTACATACAACATTTTTTGGTGGCTTGATCACTTACATTATAGTTAAATACTTCGCATCTTTCGAAATTACAAGTAAATAATATTATTTATAATTGTTAATTTACAATTAACAAATTCATGTATGATCCTTGGATTGATATTAATCAAATATTTTTTTCTTACAGCCAATTTTAGAATAAGTATAGGCGGAAGTTTTGTTTTGCTCTTTATCGTGGGGATTATTTTCCTCTATTTCTAAACAAATTTAACCGAGTTCATTTTTTTACTTTTTTTTAATTTCTCTGTAGCTCGATCATCTATTTCAGTATAAAAGGTAAAATAATGAATGATAAAGATAAGAAAAAATAGTCGCTTAGCTTCTATAACTAAAACAAAAATAACTAAAATAGATGTAGCTAACGGGTAAATTTTATTCAAGTGTGAAGGCAAGCATAGGCGTCTATCAGCATTCATACGAAGCGTAATAAAGTTTCGTTAAAATGAACTTCTCACATTAGTTCTACAAAAAACTGCATAGATTCTAATTCTTTAAACTCATACAACGTCATAAACTAAATATTTATTTGTTACTACATCTATATATAACCAAAAAAAGATAATAGAATATTCATTGATCCTACTCTGAGGCCTGTCGTTCGAAAAATCTGCATCCGTTTACGACAGTATTTCAATAAACCAGATATTTTATTCAAAATTTAAAAAGTGCAATCAAACAGGAGAAACTTCGTAACATATCGAAGAAAATATTTTGACTTGATAAAAAGTAGTATTGATGGGAGCGGCAGCGAGCGTAAAAGTTTGCTACGCGCTCTCTTCCCATTTGATCGTTTTTAATACTAAAGTAAAAGAGAGTAAGAGAAAGAGAAAATAAGGGTGGAGGTTGTATGAGGTGGAGTGAGGGTTGGCCAGCAGGCCGAAGTTAGTCCGAGTTTGGCGAAGGGATGAAACGTAGAGACTTCGTGTCTCTCCCTTTTTCGGGGGTAGCTTCTATCAATGTTGTCCGTTCATGTGGAAACTTTCGGCTGCTGAATCCCCCTCGGTGCAGGGAGTAGAAGCGGAGCGACATCCGCGTTGCCTCCCACCTTTCTCACTATAACACGAGGACGAGGATGAACACATCCCCCTTCCCACCCTTCCATTCCGTGCACGCGCGCGCGTACTTTTCTGCGCGCACAATGAGCCTTCGTCCACTCTCTCATTCTCATTCTTTTTCTCTTTCCTTTTATCTCTGTCATATTGCCTTCCAATTCCAAATCCCACAGAATGATCTAACCAGCTTGGAAGATTTGCATTTACCTAATTGTGTTCCCTCCGTATTTGCTTAGTACCAAGACCTATTTAGATTACCCGCTTTTAGTAGGCACAACCCTATGTCGAGTCCGTCTTGATTCTTTCTCGAAATCCTAGAAAATGGTCTATTGTTCTTTATTTTCTTTTTATATTATTTGTATTATTTTCTTAAAGTGGATGCAAAATTTTATGAGTCCGCGAATCAATAGAATCATCTCAATCCATACGTTATTATTTTTGAACGAATGAGATAAACTAAGAATTCACATTATCATTCTCACGTGCTCCTCTTTTACAGAATTTCTGTATTTTTTGGAAGACGATCAGTAGTTGTTCTGGATGGAGTATTGGACCATTGCGCTTTCGCTCGTAATTGTTATACATGGCTTTTGTCCTATTACTCTGACGTGTGTTTTTCTCAGAAGATTTATAGTTGTCTTATCGATTGCTTATTTTGTAGACTCAATTTTGATGTATATTATTATTAACGTCGTCAGACGCATGATTGTACCTGAATTCAGGTTTCGTTGCAAGGGTAATATTTTTGTTCAATTTTTTTATTTATCTATCTTCGTTTGTATTTTTTCTTTCTAGATATTAGCATAATTCTATTTTGGATTCTTTTGTCCATACTTCGAATTATAAATAATGTTGCTCTAAAATTTCTTACTTCAATTGTCGACGCAACGAATTATCTTGTAACTTTACTAACGTTGAACAAGAGGACAACGTCATTGATCGGTAACACACTTAAAAATGCATGTGTATTAGTATATCTAAGACCTACGTGTATTTTAAAATTAGGACTTTTCTATTATTTGTTCTGTATGTCATTTTATTTCTGAGAGAGTAATTTTTGTTTAGTTTGTTTTTTTTTCTATACGTTACTTAGAAGGATAGTTATAATAATTTTTTCACATTTATATAATATTTGTAAAAAAATTGATCGATGATTCTCTTTAATGTTTTATGTTTAAAAAAAATTAAGAATTATGAGATTGTTCATTTTTATTGATTAGCAACTGCTTTTATATTTTTTAATTTTCTTTAAGTTTCTTAATAACGCGAAATATAATATTATATCACTTACCTTTCAACTTGATATTGAAAGCTTAATACTTCAGTATTGAACGATCGTTGTACAAAATACACCATTGTATTTCGCGTTATATTCATACCAAAAAGATGTATAAATGTATATATTTAAGTTATTAACGCGTACTTACTTAGATGTACGTTTTTTTAACTTAACAATCTTCTCTTTCTTGTTTTTAATATATTAGTGCACGCGTGTGTGTTTGCTCTCTATATGTGTATTTAGTGCGATTATGTGGGTAAAGAATGTGACTCTGTTAAGATTAAAATGAAATAACATTTATTGGAATTGAGACAGCGACAGCTAACAATGGTTCTAATTTCCTACTACTTACAATCTTAAAGGTAATCACAGCAACAATATTATCTCATTATTCACAACACTTACATTGGATTACGGTCGTATTAATATATATGCATATACGTACGTAATATTTTATATACATTTTTATTATTTCTCGTTAATAAATTTGTTTATACTTATACACTGTATTCATTACTAGTATCGTTATTACAGATAAGAGAAGTGTTACGTGACCACTTCTACGTCATGTTTTTTTATATTACTTGTTGATAATCGGAAGGGAAAGAAATAATAATGTTAATCGATCGGTTATTTTAAATGAAATAAATTCGAAATAATCAAGTTACCTGATGAAATATTAGATAATTTAACTCTTTTCTGTATTACAGCTATTAGACAAATTTATTTATTATAATCTGTGCAGAGAACGAGCAAACGAAAACGATTCGAGGTTTTTATCGAATACGACAAAGACGCAGAAGTGGTAACTTACAGAGCGAAATCAAAACGTACGTAGATGTCTCGAAACGATCGGTTAAATTGATAAGGGACCTTGGCTTGTAGATCTTCGAACAAGATGAGTGAACAATGAAAATTGTCTAAGTATTATAAAAAGCAACGACCAGTAAATTCTATTTGCGAATCTATGATCTGTGCTCGTTTCTGTCCCTGCTTCTTTCCTTTTTAAATTTCATTTTAATTTTGTTTTTTTGTTTCTGTTCCAAAAATATAAATTTACTAGATAATTTACATTATAGTTTCACGGTTCTTTTTTGTCCGTATTAACGTATCGTAACGTCGCGTGAAAAAGTGCTTATTGACGATCGAAAGAGAAAGAAAAGAAAAGAAAAGAAAAGAATTCGTGACTTTACGAGAAAATACTGTTCGATTCGTTTCTTCTACGCTTCTTGTACGGGACTCTCAATGGAATAGATAGGAGAAGGAAGTGAAGGAGAATGGTCGCAATGGCAATGATCGATAGAATAAACGTTATTATGATTGACATGTTAACTTTTTAACACAAACGTATAGGTATTCTTTGTGATTAATTATTGACCGTATGACAAATTGTAAGTGCTTGTTTGCTATATTTATTACAAAGTTCGATTCGTCGTAGCCCATTTTCAGACGCTTTTGGTGAGAACTCATGGCTTTGTTTCTCGGTATAGGATCGTCGACAATCGAGGGAGCTTTTCGTGCATTCGTAGGGGAGATAAAAAAAAAGAGAAAAAAGTGATAGAAGAGAGAGAGAGAGAAAGAGAGATAGATGAGGGCAGTCCGAATCGGGTTTAAAATTCGAAATAAACGCGTAGTCGGTGATTCGTCGGTGTTTTACATAGCTTCCGCATCAGATTTTGAGATCGATGGACTAATTATTCAGCGCATGGCACTCAATTAGCAAAAAAACGCGTTGTTTCATTCTGCTTTGTGCATCATTAAAAACATTTGGTCGGATCAACCACGTCGCATCCATCGTCACGAATCTCTAACGGAAGTTACAGGTGGTTGCCGGATAGGACTACATATTTATTTTTGCTCGCGCGCGCAATAGAATTTCACTTTCCCGTTGAATATTTAAACCGGACTGTGCGGTGAATTAGAAAATGCGATCTCCAATGATGGATTTCGACTTTGGTAAAAAGGAAGCTTCTTTCTTATAAAAGAACGCGCACGATTGAACTCCATGATTGTGACGTTAATTAAAACAAAATGACCCGCGCGAATTTGTTCGTCGGTGCAGAAATCAATATCGTTCCGAAATCCCTTTACGAAATTTTCTAAATTTTCCATTCGGATACGCTTCGACGATCACAAGAGAAGAACGGCGATTATCGCGCGTACAATTTCAAGCCATTGTTGTTCTTAAACATCCAAATTCATAGCGACGATCGAAATTTCATATATTTAGTTTTATTTTTTCTTCTTTATTCGTTCGTTTATCTCTTAACTACAACGTATATACAATATGCCGATGATTATCGCTAATTTACATGTCTACGATCTACAGAGAGTAACAAATGCTATTTTACAATCAGCTTTATACAAGAAGAAATGTTGAGATTAGGAATTAGGTGAGGGAGAAGATGTAATTGGCAAATGAAAAGCGGAAAACGAGAAAAAAGATCGACGATCAAAATCCGATAAGAATATCGGAACATTTTTTTCTTCAATATAATGCTTCGAGTATTTTTTCCTTTCATAGAATTTCGACGTCGATTCTTTAGACTGTTTCACGAGTTTTATTAAGCTACGGATTCGTGGATTCGTCTTATTAAATAAGATAGCTCGAGCGAAACGATTGAGCTATATTGATTTGATTTCTACGAATGATTGGTAACATCGAGTGTTTTTGAATTGAATAAAAAAGTTTTCGGTCAGGAAACGCATACGCATATACATATACATATACACATACATATACATATATATACATACGTGTTCGTTTATGCTGGTTCAGCGTTTCGTTGAAAAAAAATTTACCCTGTGATTAAACGTCGACGTATAAATAAAAATTATCTATAAATGCATGATTCATTTCAAGTTTGTAACCTGATTTTTCCTTCTTGTCCCGTTCTGAATTGTTTAATCGTTACGGATACTCTCTTGATTTAATTCGGCACGTCAACGCACCGTCATTGCGATGAATTCCAAATAATTCTACGGATTGATAATAAACGAATAAATTCTTCGACATTCTCACGATTTACCCTTACAGAATTTCTGATCAATTCTAACTTAATAAAGTATCAATAGCTTTTAATATTGTATACATCAAATGATTACTTCATGACAGAAAAATAAATGCGTAAGGCTGTGGGAAAATCGATCGAAATGATTCGAATTGACTATTTCATCAACGCAATGTCGGTGGATCACCGAAAAAGTTAGTTTTCAACGCGATCATGTGTCTTAATTTATATAATATCGTGAACGGTGAAATACCCTGTGTGACCCGGGTCATGCGTATACATCTACGAGATTTAGACGATACACGGATGATCGTCACAGAGACATCGATATTTTCGAATAAGTTCGTTCTTATAAATGTAGATAACATCGCATCGTTGATCCGATAATATCGAATCGACGTTAAAAGATAAAAGATAATCAAAATTACCTAATGATACAAAACGCAGATCTTTTTTTACACCGTAGGTATAGGTACATTCTCGCAGAAAGAATTAAATAAACGATTAAACAACTAGGATTATCTGTAAGAAATAAAAAAATCAAATAAAAATAAAAATCAAAGATAAAAATAAGAAAAAATGAATTGATGATTAAGAAACGTCTCACCGATCAACGATGCAAAGTCCTCCGAATTCGAGAGATGCGAGGTCCGGAAAAGTAGTAGACGATAAGGTATCCGAATCGTGGATGTCATCGAAGTTGAGCGACGTTTCGAGGCCTCGCTTAACAGGGAAAATATCATAAGTCTTAGCAAAAAGGTCATTCTCGCTGTCGTTGAAGTCTCAATGAATTGTCGTCGATGATTCTCTCTGAGTCTCTCGAAAAAGTATCGCAATTATGCGTCTCGTTCACTCGCTGGTATCGGAGGTATGTACGGGGGTCGTTGCCGGCGTGCTACTCGGTTGTTGTTGTTGCTGAGATGCCACCGGTGGTTGTGCCGGTATGCCGAGGCTGGCTAAAAGCGGCCTCGAAACGGCACCCGGGGTGACCGTCGGTGGCGGCGGGCTCTCCTGCCCCACGAGCAAGCTCGCGGGTGGGAACCCGAATAGCTGGGATCACTGGAGCCGAGGCCAATAGCTGCCGGTTAGGTCCGGAGTCTGTGATGGTATCTGCACTGGCACCGATACGCCTGCCGATATAACCCCTGAAACACATTCAAGGTCGATCGCTTGCTTTACGTTCTCCCTCCCTCCTTCCTCTCATGCAAAACAACTTTTCTCCTATTTTTTTAATTTTTTTTTCCTTCTCTCTCTCTCTCTCTCCCCCTCTCCGTTTATTTACTTTTTTTCGTCTATTTGTAAATAGATTCTCAAAGGTTCCTCGCGAAAAAAGAAAACACTTTAAATTTGCAACATAATTTATCATTAACTCAACGTTGATCTTTTTATTGACAAATGATTTTGAACTTTTTTTTGGAATAACAACGAAACCATTAATTCTATAGAATCAGCCGGTGGAAATAATGCAAGAGACGTGCCACCATCAGGAAATTAATCTAATAAGTACTCCATTTCTAGAATCCTCGTAAATATTATTTGTAAGCTATTTATTTTTTACTAGTCATTTATCTTTACTCACTAGATTGAACGTGATTAAATTTTTTGTCTTATAATTATGTTCCTTAAAATAAGACTATACTAATGCTACCTCCTGTCATTTTTCATTATAGACTTCTTAAATAAGAAATTTCTATTAATATATATTTACAAATAATTATATAATAAATGTATTTATATAAAATATGATGTAATGATTGTTTTCATTCCGTCGAATGAAGTTCCTATGAACATTACTTATTTTAAAATAATAAATGTTTCGAAGTAAGTCTTTCAAAATGATTCTTTCCAAAGCGTAACCAACAGAAAAAAAAAATCCTTTTACCCTGGATGCATACATCAACCCTCATTACGCTGATGCGAGGATAAAGAAAAAGCGAGAACGTTCCCAACGGTGGTGAACGGTGTCTTCATCAGCCGACTACTTAACTATGAAAACGTGCTTCTCTCTGCAGAGACATAG
Source organism: Polistes fuscatus (assembly GCF_010416935.1). Classification (NCBI taxonomy): domain Eukaryota; kingdom Metazoa; phylum Arthropoda; class Insecta; order Hymenoptera; family Vespidae; genus Polistes; species Polistes fuscatus. The sequence continues at coordinate 3,289,673 of NW_025113162.1, read as the reverse complement.
GTGCCAAAAGAAAGAGATAAAGATAGATAAGAGGAAGACAGAAAATAAGGTGCAATGATAACGAGACCGTGGTAGAAGTCTACTGCGTTGGTGCACGTAAAGCGATTATGAAGGATAATGGCGTGTAAGAAGAGAAAAAAGGAGGGAAAGATAGGACGCCGTGCTAAGAGAGATAGAAATAGATAAGGACAGATAGAAAGAGCAGAAAAGAGAGTAGGAAAAGAAGGCCGCGCGTGTTCCGCAGTATTCCACCATTCTACATCGCTCCACTCCATTCCTGTAGGTACGCCGCGCACCCCCGTATTTCCTCCCCTTTGGGTTCGCACGTTATTGAGCGCTCGCCCAGCCGAGGCGAGACCCAACCCATCCACATCCTCTGTTCACCCCTGTACATTCTGACGAGAGTGAGCACGAGAGAAAGAGAGAGAGAGAGAGAAAGGAAAAAGCAAGTAGAAGGGATAGAAGGGAAGGGTAAGTAGGGAGGAAGAGAGGTACAGGACGAGGAGGGTCGACCCTCGACGGCTTTCGTTAAACGGGAGAGGAGCGAGAAATAGAGATGGATAGAGAAAATGAGAGAAAGACCAGAGGGAAAGAGTGAACGAGTCAGAGAGAAAGAGAGAAAAAGTCGAGAAAATGGAAAATTCAGGAGCTCTACGTCGACGGGGGTGGAAAACCGCCGAACATCCCATTCTTCGATTCAGCCCGCCGGCGCCATGCGAGATTTGTTTTAAAATCCTTTTACAATTCCGTGGGCGAGCATCGACCCGCGTGCTATAACTACTTGGACCACCCCTTACCCTTCTATCTCTCTTTCTTTCTCTCTCTCTCTCTCACTCTCTGAGAACAGGGTTTGGTCTATGTAGATTGCGTGCGAAGAGGCTCCCAGGTAATCCTCGCCGCTTTATTTTGCACTCGACACTCAGCGCAAAAAAGGAAAAGGAATAGAGAGGACGCGACGATTCGTGAATAACGAAGAAAATTCGAAACAAAAACGTACTCGGCTCTGTGTTCTACCCCTTCGTAGGAATCACCTTGTTATTACAATTGGACGACAAATTTTTCTCTTATTTATACTACAAGTATTCTTCCTGTTATCACTTTCACTTATTCTAATATTAGAGTTGCCGATTGAAAAATAATCCGTCGGAAAAGAGACCCGAACGTTTGTTCATTTTTTTAAATAAAGCAACGTCGATTTAACGCACATTTAAAAAAAAATAAAAAAGAGAAAAGAACAAGCAATATGAATGAGATATTATCAACAATACGTGGGAAATAATTAAAGGTATTGAATGTACGCGTGGAAGCGCAGATAATAGATTTACCGGCACGATTATTCACAATGTCATTGGGAGTGATAAAAATGTGGGATATATTTCACGGATATGAAGCACAGCGAAATTCTCTCTCTTTCTCTCCTTCTCTTTTCCTGGAAAATAGCTCGCTCAGTTAATAGACACCGAAATGGTTGAAAGCTTACGACATCAAATTAGCGACACCTCGAAGCTCTCCGGAGATACGAAGCGAGAGATCAAATATCCAGAGATAAAGTGCTAAAATAAAAGAGACAATGGGACGCAACCGAGGAGGTTGAGCGAATGAACGACGCGGCATGCACACGTTATTACACGAATGAGAGCAATTCTTACGTTGAATTGACAAGCTAGTAAAAATTGAAGACATTATGCGAGCAAGCCGAGGTACTACTACTAATTCATGCAATTCCTTGGCGAAATCTGAATCTTTCTTTTATTGCTTTCCCATTCCTACTAACGCTTTTTATTGGATTTCAAAGTCTACTATGATTAGTATTTGAAAAAATGCATATAAAATAAAAGTACGTAGTCATAAAAGGATCGTCAAATGGAATCCGTTCAAAATGGCCATTTATTCTTTCATTTGTGTAGGATGCCTGAACGGAATGTATATGTGCGTGCGTGCGTGTTTGGAATAAAAATATTTATGGAAGATATTCAAGAAACTTCGTTCCTTTCTCTATCATTTATACTATTCTTGGAAAACCGAGAAATAAAATCTCTCTCTTAGCAGGTAGAAAAGTAAACGGTCCTTTAATTTTTAAAACCCTTGCCCGTGTTTATTTTAGGCAAAGCATCTCCTACAATGTATCTTTTGTATATAAAAAGTGTTGTAGCAGAGGAGATAGTTGTCGTTGCAATGAGAAAATAAAGAAAATAAAATATAAAGACTTGACAGTTAGTCAGTGAATATCTCTGATGAGTGAGTTAAAATAAGACAGTCGAAATAGTTAGTCGTAGAAGGATCATTGTCATCAAAGAGCCGTATTTGTTGATAATAGATGTCTAGTGTTAGGTTAGTATGTTACATGTATTCAATAAAACAATGTGCTTAATTGAAATTTTATGCGTTATACAAAATGACCTTATTTAATTTCCAGGCCTTTCTCATATTTGTATATTTTTCAATTGGTTCTTGCAACGCATAAATTAAAGTAAAAATTCGCAAGGAAATTTGAACGTCGAGATTGGAACGATCGACGGTTTTTGGAAGAACCGTGGTATCACTGCAAGCTCAAAATGCGATGAATATCGGAGATACCGTATTCGTTATCACGCGATACGCACACACGTTCGAGCATGCTCACCGACGACGTTCGTCGCTGATTTTATCAGCGAACGGGGACCGTGCGGGAAATCGAAACGGTAATTTCGTTTCAGTTTCGAATCCAGTTTACAGCTAATCTGCTTTGAAACTAGGGTGTAATGCAAACACGACAAATATTGACCTACTCAAAATAGTTGCGAATCCGCGTTTACTAAAACGCGGAGAGGATACTCATGGAACGATTTTCGTTCATCGTTGAAACAAAATGATATCTTTAAAACCATTACGTTGAAATTCTTCGTCCCGTCACGGACGTGTTAATCAATCTAATACAATTTTCTCTATCGTCCAATTTATGATAATAGAATTAAACAAAGATTGGAATAACGTAACTATATTATATAGAGAAAACTGAATAACATCAAGACATTTTTAAAATAAAATATTAATAAATAATCTCTAGAAAAAGTACTACTAAATATTATAGTTTATGAGCCACTTTTAATCTTTCACTTTACAAGGTTCATATAAAAGAAATTTAAAAAATCGTATTTCGAAGGTATCCTTTACTAAAAGTTTAGAAGTAAGTAAGAAGTAAAAGAGGATGAATAATCGTGAATACTAAAATAAGTCAATTAGAAAACTTACCGGTCGCGGTGGAGGTCGTCGGCTGATAGGGCGCACCACCTGGTCCCGCAGGTTGGCCACCCGGCGTGGTGGGGGTACCACCATGGGAGGTCGGAATACCACGATGGGGTTGCGAATGCGCAGTGCTGTGTGCGTGGGTGTAAGACTGCGTGAGCGAGTGAAGTGGCTCGTGGAACACGTACGCCGGGTATCCCTCGGCTCGTTGCTGAAGGCAGCTTCCACCCATTGACCCGCCCAGACTACCCGACATTGAACTGACATCAGACAAAATCCACGATGGGGTGTTGAAAATAATTCGCCTTTTAGACGTTTACCAAACTTTTCAATGAGATTCGTTACGCTCGTTACTTCGTTTCTCGAAGGATACTTACGCTATTATATTAATCAAAATATGTTTAATTTATCTCAAATTAATTTCTATTTTTCGAGTGGAGGGGGGGTAACTGGAATAATTATTTATATAGAAAAATTATACTCGAAACGATAAGTTATTATTGTACAACGTTTTACTTCTTTTTTTTATTTATCTTCTTATTTTATTTTTTTTGTTTGTTTTGTAATATATTTCAAATGCAAATAAAATTTCTGACTAACCTGTAAGTGTCAGGCATAGTGGCAATCGGCTGCGGTATCGAGGAATACATGGCGTTGAATCCGGCATTTAGAGGCAAACGTGGAGTGGCCGGTGTCGCTGCGGGAGGTGCGGCACTGCTACTACCACCCCCGCTTCCACCCCCGACTACCTGATCGACGGCCGCTCTTCTCTGGTTTCGCAACTTTTCCTCTCGACGCCACTTTGCCCTGCGATTACTGAACCACACCTGCAACCGATGAAATCAAACGGTCCCTCTGTCACGATAACTGCGTTATTCCTTGCGATTCGCCTTTCGTCTCTTTTTCTCTCTCTTTCGTTCTCTCTCTTACACACGTATACACACACATACGCACTTTCTTTCTCTGTTTTTTTACTTTTACCTCTCACCTCCATCTTTTATCTGCAATCTTTTTCTTTCTCTCTTTGTTCTTTCAAACAAGCATGCACACCCACACTCGCACTTCTTCCTCTTTCTCGTGCCCTCTTTACTCTCTTTGATTCCATCCTTTCTTTCTAATTTACATTTTTTTCTTTTTTTCATACTAGATATTTCTTTTTACATACAATCTATTTTTGTGCATATTGATTTGACCTTTTTTTTTCTTTTTATTATTATTTTCTTTTTTTTTTTTTGCAATTTTCCTTTCTTCTTTTTTTTCGTACGAAATTCGATCTCGCGTAGTTCATTAATTGCAATTAAATTATCGGAAAATGTAATTTTTCCTACTGGATTTTGTTACGCTCTCGCTGTTACAAATTGCCACATAAATGTTAATGATTATAACGAGCAGTTTACGAATATCCATTAAAAAGAAAAATAAATAGAAAGAGAATGGAAACAATGATTATTTTTCCCTTCGTTCTCTTATTACTTGATTTTTAGTTATCGTTCACGTATCAAGTAATTTACTCTTTAACCTCTCAAAAAGTTCGAATAGAACAACGGACAAAAAAGGAATTTTTTGTTCGCATAAAAATGGAAAACAAGAGGAATATGGTTTGAAGGAATCGAAGTTTCTGCCTATTCTCTCTATTTCTCTTTCTCTCTCTCTCTTTTTCTATACTTCTCTTCTTCATTCTCGGCGTAGCGAGTAACGCGGTTTCGAGAGCTACCCATCGACGAGCGTCAATTGAATCAAAAAATAAATTTCATTCCCCAGCAGTTTGCAGGAGGGACCATGAGGGGTATAGAAGGGTAGCAAATCGTGTTCGAGCAACCCCACCGTCAAATATCTACCATTCGCTCGGAGCGTTCTCCTTCCGCCCAATACCGTCGCTCCTCGTAAACTCGTCCTCCCTTGTCCCCGAAAACTCGTTCGAATCGATCCATTCGGAATTCTGCGATCCCGAATAGACTTCGGGATGCTCTCCCTCTATCTGTCTATCTACCTCTTGCTTTCGATCCTCTTACAGGAGAAACAGAGATAGATCGAGAGAAAGAGAGAAAGAAGAACGAAGAGAGAACAGAACACATACCTACTATTCCTATCGACGATATCTCGAAGATGGCTCCGATTTTTGAATATTCAACAATTTCTATACGAATTTTATTCGGATCGAAAATGTTTCCAGAAACGGAACCCGCTGTTCGAAGTAAATAGACGAGGGGAGAGATTGAAAAGGGACAATAAGTAATACAACAACAACAACAAATAGAGAAGATTGATTGGTAAAACTTTGCGAGTAATGGTAAATTAGGAATTAGAAATATACCTTTTATCAGCTATGATTTTTAACGAGGAACGATAAAAGAATTAAACGATAGGATTGGGTTAGAAGAAAATAAAGAAAAGGTAAAAGCTAAAGAAATTGAACTATAATATATACTCGAAATAAAGAAGAGATCTTTCTGTGCGTTCCATCACGGAGAACCTTTCACGGCCACCCTCTAACGATTTACCCTCTCGAGACGCGTCGGAAATCCTGCGGCATACCTCCCTCTGAACAGGAGCATCCCTTTTTGTCCATTCCACTCTTACTCCTCTCTCTTTCTCCGTTAAGAAAGGGAGAGTCGCGTGCGATGATAATCGGTGAGCGGTCTAGGCCGTGGAACAACCTCGTGGAGGTGCCCGCCAGTACACAGACGCACGAAAGGACGAAGAAGAGCGAATGAGGAACGGCCAATCGGAGGACAACCTCCCCGGGGACGCGTCGTTGCCATGGTTGCGTCCGAACCCTCTTAGGCCTTCTGCCGGATCCCTCACAGTAGCTCGCCGAGAGACTCGCGCGCTACCTATCCGCTACTTCCTCACCCTCTATTTCCCTCTTTCTATATATTAGTCTCTCTCCCTCTTTCCCTTATTCACCCTACATACTTCCAAACATCTGTCCTTCTCACTTCGTACGCATGTACGCGTATATGTATCGAATTTGGCATGGTGGTTCCACCATTTGCTTTGCCGCCGTTCTGCACGCTCTATTTCCGTCTTCATCCCTTTTTTTTTTATTCTTCTTCTTTTCCTCTTTCTCTTTTTTCTCTCCTCTTTTTCTGTCAACTTTAACTGCCCATTTATTTTTCCAACTTTCTAAAATTCCCTATATTCATATTTTCATTTTTATCTTCCACCAGTAATCCTTCAGAAAGTAAAGATCTTTAAGTATTCGTTCCCTCATTCTTAGAATCTCCATTTTGTTTACTTTTATTTTCATCATATTTTTCTAGATTATTTGAAACACGTTATATATATGATTGTAAAAGAAAGTTTTTCAATATCTATATATCGTTTAATACGTATTCATTGATTATTAGTTTTATAATAGGCAACATAAAGTTTCTACCTGATTCATAGAGTCAACCGTCGGTCGAAACGGTCGACTCATCTTTCTTTCTCTCCCTCACTCTCTCTCTCTCTCTCCCTCTCTCTTTCTTTCTCCCTTTCTTGTTTCCTCTTCCTCCGCTTGTTCTTTCCCTCCCTGTCTGTCTCCCCTAGTCTTTCCCTCTTTCTCGTCCTCTCGCCCTCTCGCACTCCTGGCACTCCCGGTTTCCTGCACTTAGCAAGATCAATACCAGCCAACGAGGCTTGAAAACATGCGTCAACATGGTCTTGCACTGTTTGTACGTCCACATAACGCTCCGCGCACGGCTACTAGAGGCACGCCAACCACCACCACCACCACCACCACCACTACTTCCACCACTTCCACCACTTCTACTACTACCATCTCCACAACTACCACCACCGGCAACATCACCACCCCTAGCCGGCCACTTTGCCACCCCCCCCATCGTTGAAACAGGTGAGGAAGGGAGGAAAGAGAGAGTGAGTGAGGGAGAGAGAGAAAGAGAGAGATAGTCCTCGAATATCGCCCCTCGAGAGACGAGAGAGAGAAAGAGAGAGAGAGAGAGAAAGAGGTATCAGAGCGGTACGACCAAACAATGTCCAACAAGGCTGCGTACATATTAGCTTATACGGCCATACGTCACCCTGCGGCTCGACCGGCGGTATTAATTAAAATAATACGCCGTGAAGCTTGTCTGCTCTACATCCTACCATCTCTCTTTCTCTTTCTCGTTCGTCTTTCTCTGTTTGTCACATTTGATGGAATTGCTTTTATCCATTTACTTCGATCGGAGAGATGAATGATCGTCGTAGACAATAATTTGTTATCTGCTCGAACTAATTATAACATCTAAGGAAACTAATTGACAGTTTAATTTGTTTTATTTTACCTTTTCTTTCTTTTCTTTTTCTTTTTTGTTTTTCTTTTGTTCATTGAGCGAGAAAATATGTTCAAAAGAAACGTACAATTCGTAGAGAATAAAATATATGTGAAAATATATAATTACTTTTAATACGACTAAATTGTTTTTCTCATGGATGTGTTTTATTTATAAACATAATTTTAGAACAGTTGCGGTTCGTTGATAATAAAAAGCTTGAAAAATAATTGTAGAAAAATGTCCAAATTATCGCATTTAGATTAGTTCGATTCGTTTATGTTATTAATTCTGTTCTTTTTTTTAATATTAAAACCAAATTTGATGTATATCGGAAAATGTAGAAAAAAGATAAAAGAAACAAGGATTTCATGGAAGCTTTCAAATTCCAAATCTGGGCTGTTCAAAGTTATCAAAGTTGGTATCTTGGTGGGAAGTTAATTACTCATACTAACATAGATTGTTAAAAGTACAAAAGGTTAAATTCTTTTTCCAAAAACTTTTGAAATATCCTCCTATAATTTCGATAATAATCGAACTTGCAGAAAAATTAACGTTCGTTTAAAACCGTTTATATTTTAATCAAATGATTCTTTATTAAATTCTACTATCTATATCGAATAAAATTATTCCTAAAAGTAAAATAATCTGTTTCTCTGTGTAGATGTTATACGCAAGTAAATACGTTAATCGTTTTATAATTCTGATTTTGCAAAATAAAATATATATATATATTGCGAGCAGCTAATTGAGAAACATTTCATAAAACGAATTTACAAACGATATATTCCTTTGCATTCGCTAATATGCACAAGAAACAAAAACGAAGTCGACTGGCAATTGCGTTCACGTTGAAAAGGTGAATATTTGCCAACGGTGCTTGGATGTTTTGGAATCGTTAACAATATAGATCATTGTTTTGAGATAACAATACTCGATATGCGTTCCTCCTGCTCTTTCTCTCTCTCTCTCTCTCTCTCTCTCTCTCTGTCTCTCTTTCTCATATCGATCTCGTAAAATCATAACACGTCATATTCGTTTATCGTTCCTTTTGTTTCACAAAAATTCACATTAATTCGAGATAGATGTAAAAATATTAATTCCCTTTACCGCGCACCATGAGAAAATCATTCGGACACATTATTTTTTCCACCCTTCCGAACTTGTGCGTTTCATTACGCGTTTTACAGTTACGGTAATTTAATATTATTACGAAGAGCGCTCTTGTAAATATAACAATGCATGGAAAACGATGTATTGTATCGGGCGTATAAATTTCCTCTATAAACCGTATCGCATTTATTAACGAATCGTGCAGAAAATATTAACTAAATATTCGCGTCGTCAAATTCGACGATTTTTATCAGGAGAAAACATGAGTACCATCCTCCCGGCGATAATCGAAACGATGACGATGATATTGCATAGAAAAAAAAAGAAACGAACCGGAACTCCGAAAGGACGAGGAAACATTTCTCCGCACGAATAGATATAATGAAATAAAACTATTAGAAACCACCAAAAGAGAGACTTGGTCTCTCGCCGCTTTATGAGAAATATTTAAAAAAAAAAGAAAAAAACATATACGCATTTTGTGAGAAAGGAAGGAAGGATCTTCTCGCGTAATCCAATTAAAATCGACGTCGTTAAGGGAAAAAATTCCAGAAAGATCGGGATCCCTTTTCGTCTCATAGAATTCACCTAACGAGAGTAAAACCCATGCGAGGAAGTGTGAAGGAAGAAGACCCGAAAGCAAGAGAAAAAGGGAAAGGGGGTTGGAAAGAGGAGATTCGTCGGGAAGTTGGGTAGGACGTTACTCTCTCGGCATTTAAAGTGCATCATCCTGCGTGTGCATTGCCACTGGTGGGCACGTTTTAAAACGTTTAATGAAAGGGCGTCTCCTTGCTTAACGCGCCCGCTCGTTCCTTTAGAAAGGAACGAGAGTGAGAAACGGTGAAAGAGAAAGAGAAAAAGAGAGAAAGAGAGATAGACAATTTTCGTTAAAGGAAAAGGAGAAAGGAGAAGGATGGGTGGGAGGGTAAGGGTAGGATAGGAGTGTACGAGAAAGAGGAAGCACGCGCCTCATTCGCACATTCACACTCACCTGGATACGTGCCTCGGGCAATCCAATCTTCTCGGCGAGACGCTCCCGCGCAAACACGTCCGGGTAATGTGTCCGCTCGAATTCTGAAACGAAACCAGTTTGCAACAAGTGTGCCAAATTATTGAGAGAACACGGGATTTTACAGACTCGTTATAAACTTTTCGTTAAGAGATATGGGTTTTAAAGATGGGTTTTATCAAGTGTCGATGTTACTCGTAGATAATAATACTTAACAACGATTTATAATGACATTAACGAGAATTGCGTGTACAACAAATATACAGACTATTATTATTAATAAATTGAAGTTAACTCGTCGATAATGATAAATAAATGAATTTCATAAATATTATTAATATACTCTTATATTATTATATTTACCTTTCTCGAGGCTGTCTATCTGTTCATTGGAAAAGGATGTCCGATTGCGCTGGAGTTTCCGCTTTAGCCTAAGTCGTACTTGGGAATCCTCGTCGCCGGACGAATTATGTTCCGAGTTCCCGTCCGAAGTTGTCTCCTGTTGATGCGACAACAGAGAACCGGTGTCTGGAAAGAGATTTTTCCAAATTTTTCTGCGAACGATTCTACAGAAATTTTTTACTTTCTAAATTTTTAATGCCGAAGAAACTAACGATCATTAAATGCAATTAATTTTGCCAATGTAAATTATCTTCAAATAATCGATGAAATATTAAACGAACGGGACATATTCGATGTTGCCAAAAAGAAAAAAAGCAAACTGAGAAAATATCGACGAGGTAAACAACAAGAATATTTTCTTAGTAGAAAGGAGATCGATCCAATTAAGAAAGCGAGTTTGGTTCCCCTCGATGAGCTTACGTTTCAACGATTTTAGGTACGAGCAACGGTTACGGTGACGGCGACGAGTGTCTGCTGAATTCCTAGACACGAAGAAGAGGGTAAACGCGTCTAGGCGTATATACGTTCCACCCTCGATCTTCAGGGTCGCCATATTGGTGCGTGTATCGGTGCACACGCATACATACGCAAGTATGGGCGCGTTATCGCGAGCCGCGATTACTTTCCGCCTCTGCGAACCGAACCCTCGCCACTTCTCATCCCTTCAGAAACCTTTCTTGCATCCCTCTTGTCCCTCTGTCTACCAACGCTGCCAATCCTCTTTCTATCTTTCACACACACACACACTTTCTCTCTCTTTCTCTGTTCCTCAATCTCTTTGTAAGCCTTTGCTAAAGAACAAGAGAGAAAGAGATACGTAGTTACGTATAGAATGTCCCATTTTCGATAAAGCTAACGTTTAGCCTTTAAACCGCGGGACAGGAAAAGACGAAAACGAAAAGGAAACTCGAGATAGACGTCTTCAAAATTTAACTTTAAATCGTAATCGTCTTTTTCGTTTTCCTCAACGAATCGATCGTTCATCATTAATGAATCATTAAATATATTCTCGTTACACCGACGACGTAACGTGTTTACAAGATAAATCTGTGTTTGACGGAACACACATAACATCGAGATAATATAATCGATCGGTTCAGTTGTGTAGAAATAAAAAATATAAGTAAAATAGAAGTGATCTCGTAGTAGATACATGCGGTTGATAGGTAAGACGATATTTTTAGGTAGGAAAATAACAAAAAAACAAAAAAAAAATAAGCTATCGAGATGGAATAAAGTCTCGATTTAAAGGTTAATATTTTGCAACGACTTCTCGGCGTCCATTTATGAAAAATTGAATAAATTTATGATGGGAGAAGAAGAAAACTAGGCACGTAGAAAGTTTAAATGTACGATAACTTTGTAAGTTTCTCGCCTCCAACATGAAAGTTATATTCTCTCTTTCCATTTTTCTACCCCTCCCGCATCTTTGTCTTTCTCTTTCAGCGACAACTCAAAATGCCGTCAGCCCCAAACAGGACGGTCGACGACACCCCCTAGTTGTCGTCGTCGTCGTTCTTCTCACGAGCATGCTACCCCTGCGCGTAACGACCGATGGGGAGGATCTCAACAGTCCCCTGCAGACCGATCGTTGGCTTTAATTTTCTAGGTGACGACGCACCAAGCGAAGAGAAGAGAAAAGGGATTAGCCATTGGTACTGCTGATACTGATGCCTATGCCGATGCCTATGCCGATGCCTATGCCGATGCCTATGCCGATGCCGATGTTCATTCGATCGTAAATACCTGACTATCGATAGATATCATTTTTGCAACAACACGAAAGTATTTACAGAACCTTGATAACTACACTCCTATCATGTTTTTTTCATTCGTTTGGTCAATAAACTTACTTTTTATTTGCAAAAGTATTTAAATATTTCGAATTATCGACGATTCTTGAAAAACGCATCTATCTTTTCCATTATATTTTACTTTTATTCTTATGAAAAGATCGAAATAATCTTGATTAAGAATGAAAGTCAAGTTCAATGTTTAGAAAAGAATAATTTCAATAGTAGCCGTGTACGTGTGTGGGCGAAGTGTTGGGATAATTCTTGAATCAGGAACCCCAACATAGATTGCATCGTTTGTCCTTCACACAGGAGAAGCAGAGTTTCGCGTAATCCGGATTTCGGGGTAGAAAGCGCATCTGGAATCGTCATCTGTGGCGCAATCTCGACCGCGATCGAAATGCGCGTACGGATTTTCCTGATCCTATTAGAGGTAGAGAGAACGATCGTGCAGGTATCATGGAGGGCTTGCGAAGCTCACTACGTTGCGTTGAACCAGAAGGTACCTCTAGATTGTTCGTAGGTGGTTCGACACCAGGGACGCCTTTCACAATGCTCCTTTCTCGATCTCGTCAATGAATCCGACTTAACGCGTTCATAGAATTGGTAAGGAGCGTTTCGAATTACAGAGCCACGCGAATGACTTTCAGTCATTGTTGATCGAGAAGTAGATCGAGGGCGCAAGGATTACGAGGGTCCCTTCTCGGAGCTATTGGAATTCATCGGAAGATAAAAAAAACACCTTAAGAGAACATTTATTCGATCGCGTGTGATTTAATCTATCTTTTATATATTTAATAGCAATATGTTATATAATAAAATTCAAATATAGAAAAAAAATATATGATTTTAATAGGATAAGTTGAAAGAATGAATCGTTAAATGTATCATTATTGATTCTTATACGAATGATTGAATAAGATCATTCCCTAAACGAGGAAATTTATTATAACTTACCGCTTCGTTTGAGCAGAGAATCGTCGCGACCGTGCAATTGACTACCGGGTAGAAGAGATTGTCCGGAACCGGGAGTAGCCGCTGTTGGGATACCAGTGGCCAGTGGATGATGAGAGGGCGTAGCCGAGTACCATGCCGGTGGCCAACCTGCAGCCTGTCCGTTGAACATTCTCAGTTTGTCGTAAACACTTTCGGCGCCTTGATGCGCTTGCACCGCTGCCGCCTGTTGCTCCTTTTGAGAGGCTAAGTTCCTAAGCACCCTGTTGATTGACGACACCTACAAAAACACATCAAATTCTTTGATCGATTTTTTTGTCCAATTTTACTACTGTCGTAATTATCACTAAAAATAGTACTCTAACTTGTTGAACACATTTTATATATTTTTTTTTTTATTAAATCTACGTCAAAGGAACATAAAGGTTTATTACAAAAGTATATTCTTGAAAAAAGAATGATATACCGGAGGCTAGTGACTCTTTGTAAAAATTCGTCTACTCTTTGGATATTTCAGAATGTTATTCGCTCGTGAGTCCATGAATATCATCAACGACCTTTTCTCTCTCTCTCTTTCTCTTTCTCTTTCTCTTTCCATAGCTTCCTCTTTCGTCGGGAAAGGGAAATATCCAGATAAAAGGATGCCGCCATCCAATTATTATTACATGAAACGGTTTCCATAGCTCTTCGCTCCCTCTATCCAGACACGGTCGTCTTCACCTTGCACACCGCGGTCGAATCATTGGCTAACTCCTAAAGTTATAACGAGCCACGGGGGCGAGTCTCGATGCTCTCAACTCGTACATAATAGTCCTCCGTACTCTACACGTGCCCTCGTCCATCATCTCTTTCTCTCTCTCTCTGTTTCTCGCTCTCTTTCTAGTCCTCTTTTTGCGCAACATGGATGGTACATGTAAGTTGGATATGCCCAAAGTAAACCCAATGACTTCATTCAACTAGAAAGAGAGAGTAACGAGACACTTTGATTCGGTCCGATTGAAAAAACATAGAATAATAATGCCAATGGTTCTAACTGAAATACGAATTAACGATTAACGAAGAATATGTAGAAGAAACATTAAAGAACGTAGTAATAGATTTTCGATCAAAATTAGATAATAATTAAAGATGCTAACAAAATGATTACGAATCTATTAACATTAAATAAAGTCGTTATTTGATCAATCGAACGAATGATATTAAAATCAGATGAAATCTCGTTAAAAAAGAAGTCTCATTAATAGTTGAACCTTGTTTAACCTGATCGAATATACATACATCATCGATCACTTCGATACCATTATTACCGAAGGAAGAACTCGAATGGGTATAAGACTTATTGGGAGGACCGATAGTTCATCGATCCTCCCTCATTAATCGTTGTATCGAATTCCGAGAACGAGATAGGCACTAGGTACATGGCTATATCTAGAACGATAGAATCGAGAGCAGACTCGTTTGGAAAAGTTCGTTCGCGTGCGAGATTCCCTTCCGATTCCGCGACGTAATGACAGACTCCGAGGGATAGGTGGACGGTGATTGTACGAGACTAGGGGGTAGGGAATATGGAGTGTGGGGTTATACAGCGAGGGAAACGAAAAGGACGTTTCTCGACTAACCGCGCTCGACAGCAGTTCGCCCATCCTGATCTAGCCTTTCCATCATCGAGTCGTGCAAAGCCGGCTATGGTTCGACGCTATGGCTCGCATTGCCCATGCTCGGCCTCGCTCAAGCTCTGCTCTTGCCGCACAACAGCCGCAGCACCGATGCAGACCATTACACGCGCGACCGGACACGAATAATTGTGCAACACGCTTAACTGATCCCATTCACCCTGATTCTACCCGCTTCTCCGTTCGCTCGACTCCTCTCTCTCGCTCTCCTCCTCCCCCCATCTCCACCCCTCTCCACCCCTCTCGTTCTATCTTTCTCATACCTGATCACCCCTACTACTCGTGTCCCTTCCCAGCATGCCTCCTCACACCCTATCGTCGACGACGCCACAATGTATACCCGCCGCAACAGCCACGACCGACGCTATTAGTATTACGAATACTGTTATTATTGCTATCACCGGTGCCAGCATAGGTAGAATATAGATGATAGTTGTCTGGACGTATCGTTAAGTGAGACAGAAAGAAACATTGATGTATATGAGACTATCGATGATCTTCCTCAGAATCGTTCCTATTTTTTTTTAACACTAAACATACCATGACGGATCAAATGATCCCGGTTGTAAAATTGTTGGCAGCATTTCTTACAAGTTGTATATTGCTATTTGGTTAGTCAAGAATTCTCTTATTGAATAAATGATATATTTTTTTCTATACATACCTACATCGTAAAATATATGATTTTTTAAAGATGATTCGTTTTATCCGTTGTTATAAATATAAAGTATCGATAGAGAGGTTTAATCATAATCACCGTTAGAATTTCATCTTAAACATTTTCTATCGATATTTTAAATAAAACGAACAATTTGAGTAGATTTAAATGAGTATACAATTATTTGTTTCATCGATTGGTTCAATCAATTCCATTCGTTGTAATAACACGAAAGAAACATTGCAATTGAATCTAAATTAATTGTGGATATCCCGATGTATCGGAAAACAATCGATCGTGATTCAACCCTCTTGAAAACGCCACGGACAACCGATTAAAACGAATGATTCTTCGACGTTGGGAATAACGACGAATAGAGGTACGTGTCGTGCGATGTTTCTCCCTCTCGTTATTTCACTGATGGACGTTCTGATCTGAAAAGGGGGCGGGGGAGACGAGAGATGGACAAACGGGAAACGGTACTCGAAGGAAAAGCGAAATACGGAAAGGAATCGAGGATTCCTACTCGTCCGAGGAGATATTCGCGGAGGGTTGGAAAGGATGTTTGGAAGACGAAACGGACGTATGGATGTACGAAAGAGAACCGATTCTTTCTGAAGGAAAGAGGGTGATAGGGAGTCGAACCAAGTTGAGAGAACATTCGACGCGAGGGTGGACAATAGCCCTGGTCCGCGTAATGGACCGATTACCCCTCCCAACCGATCGTATTTACGAGACTTTGATTAGGGTCGAGTGGCCGGATCCGACGGGTAAGTACCGGACTGCGTCCGCACCCTGATAAGCCACCGACTACGCCTCTTTTTTCTTCTTCTTATTCTTCTTTTCCTATTTCTTTTCTTTTTTTTTCCTTTCCTTTCCTTTCCTTTCTCTTAATCTTAACTTATCGAGATTTCTTCCGCGTATTTCAATTGATTTATCCAACGTATTTATATAAATATACACTTGTGAGATTTTTTTGTCGCGCTAACTCAATAGCATGCACTTTTAATAGATTATTATCACAAATATTATCTCATTTATTTGCAAATGATTCTATTAGAAATATTGAGAAAATGATTAGAAATCATTTCGTTTCGTTTATAAATTTATTGTAATTGTTATATTAACGTAAAGAAAACTTCAATTCAAATAATTCGAAAGAAATCGTTATTTTGGTTCATTCTTTTTGCGAAAAACGTGAAATAACATGTACGTGGATCTCTACTTACACTTGGTATATTGTCATTGTTGCAGACACCTTCTTGCAAAAGTCGATCTCGTATTTCCCAGGCAAAAATCGATGGGCACTCGCGCTTGTAATCGGCGATCTTATTGACGACAGGAGTGGTTGCTACTCGTGGTTTACTTCCACCTATCGCACGTGGTTTTATGGATCCTGTCTCATAATACCTGTGAGAGAAAAAGGATCAACGATGTTAGCTTCTTAGAATCGATACACGTAAGTCTTTTTTATTAATTTATCGACGAGTCATTTGTATCTTCAACGTTACGGTTACAGGTTCGTTTTTATTCCGTGTCTGTACTACCGTTATATTCTTATCGTTATCATTGATTTGAAATAGTTCATAATTTACGATTTTCATATGATTCGAACATATTACGAAAGTTTGCGTTACCACTTTCACGATGAGATATACTACCGATGGTACACGCATGGTTGTCCCATCGGGCAGCTTGTACTACTGATAATGCACAAACGTTCATTTAATTCGTACAATAAAAACGTTTAAATAATTATTTGAAATGTTTTTATCGTTCAAATGAAAGAAAAATAATTGCAAATTTTGCTAAAAGTATAATAATCTACCTCTCTAATCCTGAAAATGTTGAACTCAAATGAACGTAAAGAAATGATTAACTTACAAGATTAACTCACCTTCCGAGGATCTTGGAGACGCATCCGTTGCTAACCTGCAGAATTCGTGAAATATCGCAAGGTCTCGCCCCACTGTGCGCCAATTCGACGATCTTCTGCCTGGTGGAATCTGGCAATGGCCGACCATTGACATAAACACCGCCGAGCTGGTTAACCCCGCTGTGTCCCGCAGCCGAGCACCCAAATATTGAGTTCTGTCCGACCATAGAACCCCCTCCAATACCCGCGCCACCCCCGTGCATCAAGTCCTCTTCTGTGAAGCAAAACGCGCGCTATTTGTATTTTATTATCACTTTCAAATATCTCCTTCTGTTCGCCAATTAATTACCAATTAATGTGCTAGCATCGATCAACCGTTGATTATTTATTCATTCGATCGTCGACCTTTCAACAGTACTTCTATGACTCCATGGAAACATACATACGTTCGCTATTTTACATGATCAAATTCCTTGGAATTTTACATGTCACATAATTGATTACAAATACGAACAATTCGATGCTTTCATTTAATCCGACTGAGTTTCAAAATTAATCCGGATTTAATTAATATTTAATCTAATTCAATCTAACATAAAACCATACTTAATTTAATTAAACGTGACACCTTAATCTCGAACGTAATTCAACTCTATGATATTTAATATGAATGAGAGAGAGAGAGAGAGAGAGAAAAGCGAGATGTAATATAATTAAAACACGCCGAATTTATGATAGACGCTTTTACGTTGGAACAAGGACGACAAGATAGAGACAAATAAGAACAAAATGTTTTTCCAAATTTCACAGTGACTTAATTCAACAGCGTATATGATCGATTAACGCGTATCAATTCTTACAAAATAATAATGAAAAAAAATAACAGATAGACGGATACACGGAGAAAGCTAAGAGAAGAGAAGGAAAATAGGAAAGCAAAAAGAAAAAAAAAGAAATGTGGAAAACGGAAGTGAGAGAAACGAAGCGGATGGGCCAGTAAAACGCGAAGCTTTTTAACCTTTGTCGTCGCTTTGTAAATTCACGCGCTAACACTGGCGACGGACGGCGGAGAGAAGGGTGTAGGAAGTTAGGGTGGGGGTGGTAAGGGTTGTACAACGAGAACGCGTCGTGACTCACCTCGAGGACGAAGAGAGAGAGAGAGGGAGAGAGAGAGAGAGAGAGAGAGAGAGAAACTCGAGGAGACTGCGCGCTAAATGCATCTTGCAATTAACGAATTTAATTAATCTCCCACTTTTGCGCCGTGCAAAGCGACAAGAAATAGTTGGAATGTAATTTGAATGGGCTGAGCACGGCGTCACCGTACGAAACCACTTTGTATAACGACGCACGACGCGTTTCACAGGTCCTCTCTCTCTCTCTCTCTCTCCCGCCTTTCCTCTCTCTCTCTTTCTTTCTTTCTCTTTTTCTCCTTTACTCTTTGCTACTACCACCAGAACCACCACCTTTTCCTTTTTCTCCAGCACCTCTTCAACGAACACTACGAGGAGCCGAGATTCCCTGCATTTTGTGATTACTTGATGTCTTTGAAAAAAAAAACATGAAAAAATAAGAAGGAGGTTGTCATCTCCTCGCATGATCTTCCCATTTCTATCTACCGAGCCAAAGTGTTCATCGCTCGTAGGCATAGTCACGCCTTCGAGAACTTCTATACGTACATATCTGTTATTGTATTCATCAAAAAACGTGAACCATTTTTCCGTAAATATCTTCTCTCGATATTTATGACGAGCCAGTAACGTTACGTGCCAATATTGTCTCTTTTTCTGTATACATTTCTATCTATATTTTGTTTCTTTATCTTTTTTGTTTTATATAGGTATCTCATAATTGGTAGATATGTTAAAATAATCCATACAACGTTTCCCACTCGTTAGAAATGCTTATTTCTGATAAATGGAATTTCAAAGTTTGTATCAATCGTTGTAATTAAAAAAAGAAAGAAAAAAAAGAATAATAAATAAATAAATAAAGTCTATCCGATATCCGTGTTATAAAATCAACGAAAATGAATTTCCGGTGTATCGTAATATAAAATCTCTAGAATGCGATTGTCTACGATATTAATCCCTATCGATCGGTTTTAATTCTCGACGATATCTATTATATGTGTGTGCAGATTTAAATGAATTATAATATATACATAAATTTAGATTCTGATACAATATTCAAATCCATCGATTTGTATTATCTACTTAGAACGATATATATATATATAAAAAAAATAAAAAAAGAAATATTTCCACATTCCCGATTCCATTATCCAAAATTTATTTAGACTCGGATACTGCGTGAAAAAACGGGGACTATAAGGTTAATATCTCGGTGAAGAATAAAATTGGAGGAAATGAAAAAAAGAAGTAGAAAACGAAGAAGACAAAATCAAGTCATCTTTTTCCTCCTTCTCTCGAAGCAATTAAAATTATAGCCAAAACTTGCAGAGTTTTTTCCACTTAAAGAATCAATGAATATTCATACAGGTGCCCAGTTTAATAAGCGAGTATGTAGATCTGTCCATCGTCTCACAATCTTACCATTCGCGCTTCCTTTAATTTATGCAACGAGATACATCAAATTATAATTCTCTCTTTCTTTTTTCCTCTCTGTCGCTCTCCCTCTTTCTTTCTCTCTTTTTCCTTTACTTCTTCACTAGCACGGTTAACGACACGACGTACTAATATTAAACGAAATGTTTTAATTGAAAAAAAAAAAAGAAAAAAGTTTTAATGTTTCAACTTCTCATTTATTTTCGTAGAAAAAAAGAAAAAATTTACATTTCCAGGAAGTATCTAACCGATTTACTTTTTTATTAAATACGAATATACACAATGTGTTACAATACATTTTATCAAACAAGAAAAGAAAACAATTACTTGTTCTTTGGATAATATATTTTATTAACAAAATAGATATATTTGAAAAGAGAAAATAATACCTTGAGTAATTAAGAATACCTGAACACAAATGTAATCGTAAAGCAATCGAAATTTTTGTTTAATAAATATTATAAATATTATATACGTCACAATGTAGAACATGTTTTAAATAGATGTAATATAAACGATACTTTGGTTCATAGGAAATAATACGAGACAAAGAGAGGACGACGAAATAAAAAGGGTTTGATAAGATAAGGTTTGAAGTAAGTAGAACGCGATCGAACATGCTTGTCGTCCAACCGCGTGCGAGATGAAAAAACTAAGTTACCCTTTGAGAAAGGCATATGACAAGGGATGCTTCTCGTCCCGCAACAATTTTAATTCGCTACAAAGGGTGTCCGAGAGAATCCGTAACGCCGGCTCGTGTATCTATACGTTATACTGTATACTATACGAAGTTTCACATGATGTAAACCGACAAAGTTCGAGCCCCCTCCAAGCAGCTTTTTACATTCGCCCCTCTTCGTGTCGTCCTTTTTAATGGCGCACCTAAGATAAGGTATAGAAGGGCGACCGATGCTGAAAATAAGCGACGATCAATTTACTGTAGATAATAATATCATACCTGGGGCTTATCTAACGTTATTTGTATACTAAACGACGCTCCAAAGGGATACTCTGCGTTACAGATTTATGCCACCGATCTTATTCGTTTATTTTATCGAACAACTTTATCCTTGATAATCTCGTTGATCGTAACAATTATTCATTGATCAACGAATTTTAATAAATTATCATAAATCTTTGTTTAAGATTTTCCTATACATTATTTTCTGTTTTTATTTCATTTTATATTTCATATTTATTTACGAATTAATTTTGAAAGGTCCATTAGTTTAAAATCTATCGTCATTCGTGATAGGATCATTCGAAGATAAGAATATTAAACATCGAGCACAATGAACTTCAAAGATCTCTCAGTCAGACCAATCGTATATCAGAGGATACGTGACCGGCAGTCTAGCATTGTGCGCATCATCTTCTCGCCCAATCCCGCTCCGAGGCGAGAAAACTGTACCGCCCTTTGAGGTACGCCACGACCCTAGTGTTCTCCGTTAGCGCTTTAATTCATTACAAAGGAAGACTTCCCGTGGATTTGCACCTACACACGTATATACATATATACATATATACATGCATATGTATATACACGTGTATATAGGAAGTTGCACACGAGGTGAACGCACAAAGTGCATACTCTCTTCTCCCTCTTTACACCATCCTCTTTCTCTCTCTCTCTCTCTTACTCTCGTATGTTGGCGTAGCAAGCAGGGTGAATTGTCCAAGCAACGCCGGCGATTCGTGAACATGGTGCGCGCGCGTGTGCGCGCGTACACACACACGTTAACTCCGTACACATTCTTTATATATAATTTCGCGTTAATCTACGCGACGACCAGCGCAAAAGCGAGTCATGCCGTAAAGTGAGGCAAAAAGGTTCCACTTGGCTGAGCGTGAAACGGAGCACAGATTAAATCCCTTCCTACTGGCGCACGACGTCGCGACACCCTTCCACTACCTACCTAACCCACCTCCACTACTTTTCTCCATCTCCTCCTACTCATTTTACTCATCCTTCCTTCCTTCCTTCCTTCCTTCCTTCCTTTCTTCCTTCCTTCTTTCATTCCTCCACATCACCACCACTTTAGCCAAGCTACCAGCTACCACCTACTCTCCCTACGAAAGAGAACCAAGAATCGTCTCGTTTCTCGCTAAACGGTTCGAACAACTTCTCTGTCCTTCGGACACCCCTCCTATTTTTCCCTCTTTCTTTCTTTTTTCCATTTTTTTTCTTCTTCTATCTATCCACATCGTTCTCCTTCTTCTCGCGTAAAAAAAGAAAGTTTGGAAACTAAAGTCCCTTCGCCGAGAGAAAAGGAATCTTTAAACCTTTCGATTTTCTTCCATGGGAAACGAAAAATTTAAAGGACGAATATGGTTAAACACTTAGCTTCGATATCCATGAATAAGTCGTATTACTCGTTACGAGTTGCCATTAGGATAAATAATAGAGACATCGAAAAAGTTCGAAAGAATTATTTTCCGAGCGTTATCAAACTCATTCAAAAGTTATCTAAATTATCGATATATCCATTTATCTATATCCCATTAGCTTTCTATTTTCATGAAAAAAAAAAAAATAAATAAATAAATAGATATGTAATACGATCGTATAAGAAAAAAGAAAAATGATTTTTTGAACGTGTATCGAAAGGTATCAAAAGTGTCAGAAGAAAATGGCGCAACGTTATTAGAAACTTAATTATTCGAAAGGATCTGCGTCATCGGGTTTATTAACAGCACGCGATCAGAAAGTTGCGAGCGTGCAGATAACCTCAAGTCTCGCGATCTTACCAAGTGGAAAGATTAAAGAACGTCATCAATTATCTCGTCGATTTCTCCTCCTTCCACGGAGAATCGGTATAAGAACGGGGAGAACTTTGATCGTCGTGCAACGTGCGCTCGTTGACGGTGCTAGAAAATCATACTTATTTACACATCGTTGAAATATCTCCGAACATTATTATCACGTCATCGCGCGCATCTCTCATTTATGTTGAGGAGAAGGGTTGAAAACACGTCTCGCTTCCTAAGTGTTTCGAGATAAACTTGTGAATTTCGTTTCAGCTCGGTTTCTCTCTTTCTCTTTCTCTCTCTCTCTCTCTCTCTCTCTCTTTCTCACATTCTCTTTCTACGAATCCTACGACAGGGGTGACATCAAATATGTTGCCGAGGGCTTACATTCTCTAATGAGTTGAATCGTGGTAAGAGCGAGACACCTCTCTCTCTCTCTCTCTCTCTCTCTTTTCGGTTCTCAAGAGTCGAATTCATTACGTACGATGTTAGGAGGTAGCGTTTGAATTAGCGAGAACAGCTACTACACACCAATGCCGTCGTACGACTCATTATCGCACCAGTCTTGGAACTTTGTCCCCTTTTTCGCGCATAAATTGCGAAGTTTATGGAACGCGTTTGTCCCCTTCTTCTTACATTCACATTATTTTCCTTTTTGATTTATTTCATTTTTGATTTCGAGTCCGATGTTATTGACACGTTGTAAGAAATCATTTAAATTAAAGATTGTAGAAATAAAGATAAATAGTTATTCAATTTTACGAAATTATTTTCAAGAAGTTTAGATAAGAAAATAAAGGTAAAATAGCCTACGTGTGTTGAAATTTGTCGAAATTATTTGATTATTTATTTTAAATTTAAATAACACGTTCGTTGAGAAAATAAATTATACGTTTTGTTTGTATTTAGTTCTTGATTTTAAGTTCGTTGATTCATATATCGTCGCACGATTTGAAGTGAAAAAAAAGAAGAAACATTTAAACAAAATGAAACAAGTATTCTCCATCTGTAAAAAAGAAATATCAAACGAAAGATACGAATAAAAACGAGTTATGTATTTCAATTCGTAAAAGAATATTCGTAGTATTTCTTCCTTACTGTAAATCGATCTCTGGAGCAATTAAAAGGTATAAAACTTGAGGTTAACGAGTACGCGACCACAGAGCAAGACAGAAGAATTTGTACTTGAGCAGAAATATGAGTAGTGGCATCTCACCACCTTTCTCCCCGTATGACAATAAACCCCGGAGTACCTCGGTGCGACGGGTCCGCCACGAATTCGGCTAACCGCAACTTCTTCTACTTTTTTTTTTCTTCTCCACAAAAAATGAGAAAGAGCCAAAAAGAAAGAAAGAAAGAAAGAAAGAAAGAAAGAAAGAAAGAAAAAAAGAGAGAAAAAGAGAGAATGAAAAAAAAAATAGGAAAAGAGAGAGAAAGAGACCGGTTCGCGTCCGGAGATACAAGTACCTCGTCGTCGTCCTCCTCCTAACAGAACAAAAGATACAAAAGCGTAAAGATAATAGACGTCAGGGATTCAGCCAAAGAGAAGAGAAGAGAAGAGAAGAGAAGAGAAAAAGCTACAGTAGCGCCGACCTTAGAATCGAGCGCCATCGTTTACGACGAAATAAGAATCCGACAAAATTATCTAACCGAACAATGCTCTTTCAGGAAGAGAAGAAGGAGAAGAAGAAGAAGGAGAAGAAGAAGAAGAAGAAGTACTTACCTACCCTTGTCGTTGGTCGGAGATGAAAGATAATTAACCGACGAATCGAGTTCATCGTCACAAGGGTAAGTTCGATTGCCTTTGACGAGACGTTCGTTTCTTAATTCGATTTCCTGTTTTATCTTCCTTCCAACTCGAGACTTTCCGTTGAAAAGGAAAATGTTTTTAAGTTTTCCACGTTTTGTCTTGACTCGTATCGATACGATACGAGGATAATAAATTTTCTTTTTTTTCTTTCTTGTTATTACAGAAATGGTAAGAGTGTGGTAGAAGTTTTAGAAGAACAAAAAAGGAAGAAAAAAAAAGAATAATTGACGTTCGGATGGTATATAAAATATCCTGTACAAAAAAAAAAAACATAGATATTCATTCGCGAGGAAGGTAATCTCGACGGATTCGTGGCACGCGATGCGACGGCGTTACGAGACTACCATAACCATTAACAAATCTTGTAGCGACGCACAAAATAAAGTACTCTCGTGAATTGGCCGTTTGATTCGAATAGCCTACGGGAGTTTTATGGGGAAAGAGAGAGAGAGAGAGAATGGCATCGAACCGGTGGCTGGATGGTCGGATGGATGAATAGCTGGCTTGCTAGCTGGCTGGATGGATGGATAGATGGATAGATGCAGGATGGATGGTCGGGTGGATGGACGATTTCATTCGAAGGGTCGCTTTTGCTTGACGTTCGTTCGTTCGTTCGTTCGTTCGTTCGTTCGTTCGTTCGTTCGCTAGCTCGTGCCAAGCAGACATTGTCCGCCCCGAAGCAATACACGGTGTTCGAATGGTTTACGATCGAGAAGGGGAAAAGCACACTTTACTCCTCTATAACTCGTATTATGATCTCGAGGCGTGTAACGCGATACCAAAGTGTTTTGGTGCGCCGGAGCGTGCGTAAAGCCGCAACGCTACGGAAAGTAGAATGCTGCCTCCTAGTGGTTTATGTGCCAAAGGGTAAATCGAAACAGGTCTTTGCTAGAACGAACACTACCCTTTGTCAATAAGTTTCTTTCTGAGCGTTATTATCGTACGGATTAAAGGAGTGCATCTAACAAAACGAGGAGTCGTCTTGTTTTAATGAAAACAACAAGACTTCTTTGTTCCTGTTAAATCGATACGCTTCAAAATTAATGAACATTATAATTAGAGCTTTTTTTTTTATGCTTCCTATCACTACTTGAAACAAGTTAAGTTCAAATCATCAAATTATTCGTAATGTAACTGATTAGGGAAAATGATCGTAGAGACTGTTCTTACGTTTAAATCATTTTTATTCGTCGCACGTAATAAAATCTAAAAGATCTGTTTAAAAACTTATTTATAGATATAAATTGTTGTTATAAAAGACCTAAGAGATAGACAGGTACCTACTTCCAACGTAAAGAGAATCTACTATATACGGCGTAGCAAGTAGGATTCGTATGCGACGGCTTTTAGGTGAAAGGCGCCACCCTTCTACGTCGAACTACCAGCTCGAAGGGGCTGTTGGTCCGACAGAAGCCAAGGAAAGGCGTGTCGGGTTACGGACTAACCCTGGGGATAACCGCCAGCCCCACCTAAGCCCATAAGCGTAGACGTATTTACTTCCCTTTCTCTCTCTATCTCTATCTATCTGTATTTTTCTTTCTTTCTCTCTCTTCAACCCTTTCAATGTATCTTTACGCAAAGGTCATGACTTCGAATCGCAGGATCGCGAAGGAAATCGCGTCCTACTAAATACGTCTCGTTTTACACGCTCGATCAGTTTGACCCTGTTCAACCCTTTCTAACCCTCTTAACTTTCTTTAGAATTGCCATTCGAAAAATCTCGAATTCTAGGATATTTTTTCATAATACAGTGCGGTATTCATTGTTTTCCAATTTTCTAATTATCAATAATAATTAATGATTCTTTAAGCGAAGGAACAAAATCGTAGTAAAAATCACTGAATTTGCATAGATCGAAGATATAAAAAAAAAGAATAAAAAATGGAAAAAATTTTACGAATTATTTATTAAATTTATGCCAACCGTTGAAATTTTTATTTTCTCGTAGGAATAATATTTGCAGTTTGATTTTTTATCTACGACGAAAGATTCATGAGAGAGAGAGAGAGAGAGAGAGAGAAAGAGAAAGAGAGAGCAATCCTTGTAACCGCTTTTAGCCGGACTCTGAAAATTCGTCAAGGAAGATGATGCGTCGTCGTTCGAGCGTAACTAGTTCGAAATCCTCTAGGACCATATTCCACGTTCCTCTACGAAATTGACGTTAACTATCGCCGACAGCGTAAGAGGCAAAGAGAACGTATGTATTTAAACTTATCCTAATAAGAATCCATTAGCGAAATGGGTGAAGTGCTAATACGCGTTAAGCATTTGTCTCGCAAGACATTGGAGTCTTGTGCATTCGAGCATTCAATAAGGAAAACAACCATGATAAAATATCGGAAACACGAGACTCATTAGTCGGGATGATTGACTATCATATTAGTTTAATCGTTCAAGGTAATTATTTTTTTCGTAAATTTATTCAAAAATTATCCATACTTTTTTACAATTATATTCTGTATACGTTTCTTTTTTCTATTTATTATTTTCATCTTGTTAGATAGGTCAACGCAAAGAGGGTTTTAATCTTTGATAAGCACGATTGGTTTCTTATATCATGAAATAACAATTAATCAAAACATGTTGCAATAACTTATCGCGCTTTTATTTTTCATCCATCTTGTTTTTTTTTATGCATTTACTTTGTTTTAATTATTACTTAAGATACATAACAAAGGTAAAAAGTATAGAAAGAAATTTTTTAAATAAAAAATAAATAAGTCCTATAAAATGATCAATACAGTAAAACAAAATTATTCTACAAGCTCATAATTAAAAAGAAATATAGAAAAACGTATAATAAAAGAACAAATGCAAATAATAAATTATACGAAATAAAAATATTTTAATAATATTTCAAAATAATAATACGACGCGAAGATAAAAACACTATACGATATAACATCAAAAAGATTATAGAAGAAAATGTTTACAGGAATATTCTGAGAACTAGAAAAAGAAAGAAAGAAAGAGAATAGTGGAAAATCTTGGGAAGGAAAGGTCAGAAAGAAAGAAGTAAAGCATTAATCTTTGGAATGGTAATTTGACCGACCTTTGTGCGGCATCTTCCAGAAGGGCGGCTCGGGGGTGGACGAGCAAGGGTTAGCCACCCCCGCGCCTAACAGGGTCCTTGCCGCGTGCAGCGCCGCCGCCGCCGCTTCCCTGCTCCTCGCAGCCGCTACACTCGACGGATAATCCGAAGGGCTATCGCCTCCTCCTCCTCCTCCACCTCCACCTCCTCCTCCACCACCACCGCTTTCTCCTCCACCGCTTCCTCCTCCTCCTCCTCCTCCACCACCACCAATTCCGCCGCCGCCGATTCCTCCGCCTTCTCCTCCCCCACCGCCTCCTCCTCCTCCTCCTCCGCCGCTTCCTCCTCCTCCTCCACCGGTACCAGCGTTTCCGCCGGTGCTACCGCTGCAAGGACGAAGATGCAGACTCAGCCGACCGCCTCCTCCTCCGCTGCCACCTCCGTCTCCTCCACCACCACCGCCGCCACCACCGGCCACGCTAACACAGTGCTGAAATCAGTCAAAACGTCATCGTTATACAACTTTTCCTTTTTTTTTATTTCCTTTTCGTGAATACATATCATGTTTTTCGACTGACTCAACATTGAAATTTGTTTCCCCATTTTTTATCTCTCATTCGCGAACACGTTTCGAAAGTTTTCCTACACGCTTGAATAATCGACACTTAGGTATAGATTCTTTTCACACTTTTAAGGTCTTTATTTTCTCTCTAAAGCTTTTTTTTTATTTAAACTAAAAGTATAGTCTCATCAATAAAATGAATAGTATCATTTAGATTTTATTTAATAAATGTTTCAAACAAATATACTCGATAACTGATACGTCCAGCCAATGTGTTTAATTGTATTATCCAAATAATTTAACTTTTGTAATCGATACAATTACTTTTATCTAGTACCGACTCAAACTTCCACAAACGTGGAATTCGCGTTCCAAATATTTTGTAAAATTGAATGTAACTATCGATAAATTTCTTTTACTACTTCTTGTTGAATACAATATGAATTATATTTCCTAATAATGTTACAAGATATTGATAAAAATTCCTTGTTTCTTCTTTTCAATATTTTGTTCTCTTCTTATATCCTTTTTAATCTAATTCTTATGAAGTATCTTTAAAAACGAATAAAACTAGTCCATTGTTGTAAAGTTATATAATGAAATATCAATAGTTACACAAATTTTAAAAATATATATAATGTATATATATTATACAAATATATTAAAATCTATCTTACTGAATTTTATAAATACGTCGATAAGTGATATTAGTCAAGTACTTAAATTGAAAAAAAATATATATATTCGCATAGATACCAATGTACTCTTCCCTACGTTTATCGAAGCTTTAACAACGTACAATAGTAGGTTGCTATCCGTCGAGGATTGCTTCGCTATCAACGGCGAGTGCTTTCGAAAAATAGAAGAGAACGTATTCGAAATTGTTAAAATGCATTTAAAATAGTTCGTTGGAGCGAGCGAAGAGAAGCCGACGGAATGGGAACGGGAAAACCGAATACGATGCGTTCGTACGCTCGCTCACGTATTGTACTCCGAAGCCCGAAACGACAGATTAAAACTATTTCTCTCGAATTTCGTGTTGCACGAACATCGGCCGCTAGGTGTACACGACGAAAACACGATTGACTTTTATACAGTTCCACGCTCTTCAACGCTCACTCTCTCTCTTTTTTTCTCTCTCTCTCTCTATTTTACGCTCGTACATACAAACAGCGCGGCTTCAAAGAACATAATTCAGGGGATTATCGTCCGCGAAATGGGGTAAATATTAGCACCATCGAAACCGTACCTTCCACCAAAAGCAAATTTCAAAGTGCACCAAAAAATAAATACGCTCACCGAGCGACAAATAATAAACATCGGCCGCGTCTACGATCAATTTTCCCTATTTTTACAAGCCTGATTACGTTTCTAAGTCGATTTTCAACGGTTTGGCAAGTGGTATATTAATGAAAAATCAAATGAAAGTAGGTGGAAGAATAAATTCGTTTCGTTAACGGTATTCGAATCGAATTACTGACATTATTTTTCTTCTTTTCTTTTTTTTTACCAAGGTTTTCAGATCAATTATAATTTTTTGTTTATTCTTCAATATCGATAAATATGTTCGTAGGATTATATCTCATAAGATTTATTTTAAAATAAACCTTGAACCAGATATGAACACGACACTTTTACTAGAGTTCGAAATGTCAAGTAATAATATTTTTACGAGATTGAGGCCAATAATAATGTTGATAAAATTTCATTACTCTTGCGAGAGTCTAAGGGATTAAGAACTGAAAGCTCACATCGGAATGGAATCCTCTTTTCACTTTTCTATCTCTCTTACTCTCTCTCTCTCTCTCTCTCTCTCTCTCGTTCTATCTCTCTTGATAATCGAGATAAAGTTTGGTGCGAGTCGGCGAGCTTCTACATCCATGTAAGAGCATTCCAATGTCGTTTTCGTTTGCGCGTTGTTAATCGCCCAGCCGTTATGAGAAACATTAATTATCATTCACTACGCGGCTCCTAGATCATTAGCCCCTTTCATCTTCGTCGCGAACGAAGAATTCTAACGTAATCGTCGAGAGAAGCGCGAACTCGCGCACGTGCTGACGATTAAAAATAAATGAAATGTTATACACCAACGACAAATGTTGCCGCTGTTTCTTCCATTCAAACTTTCTTCCCAACGATAGAAATCAATTTCTTTTACTTTCGTTTATTTTTGCGTTTATGTGTTTTTTCTTTCCTTTAATTAGAAATAATATATTCGACTTTTAGACAATTTTTCAATTTTTTCTTAAGAACTTCTAATCGTTACAATATATCCGATTACGGAAGTTAGATAAAATATTTGAACGATTTGATAAATTTGAAGACAATAGTGATATTTGTATCGAGAAACGTCGACGATATTTATCAATGAAATTAATTTCATATTTTTCTCCGTGAAAAATATGTCAATATTATTATTAAACGAATTATTGAAAATATATATATTATTTTCTGATTTTTAGATTGAAAATAAATAAATAAATATATATATATATATATTTTTTTTTTGTAGGATTTATTAAAATAGGTAGAGATGATTTTAATGCATGCACAATTATGCAAACTTTGAATAATATCCGTGAAGATTGTGTATAAAAGTTAATAACATCGGAATCCAATCGCTTTACCTATTGATTTCGCGAACACGATTAAGAGAATTCAATCGAGCGAAAAAAAATTTTAATCCAACCGCACGTATCGTTTTATCAGAAATAGCGTGAAGATAGTCCATCTCTCACTCTCTCTTTCTTTCTGTACCTATACATACTTTATACGGTATATATAGATAGATAAATTGTGAATAAATACGATATTTCTTTTAACAAAGTTGTGATAAAAAAGCAAATATGCGGTGATAGATCGGTTAACGTAATTACAGGCGAAACTATATAAAACAAATGTCTCACAAAATATTGATACACGACGGTCTATATTTTCGAAAGGACGAAATTTACAAAATCGTTAAATACCATTTAATGTAAAACTATCACAATTTCTATCACGGTTCAACGATATATAATATTTACACGTGAAGCTTATTTTTACTTAACCATGGTATTTTTTTTCTATAGATAATCAAACATAGATCGAATACTGTTGATAATACTGTAAGTAATTACTTGTCGAATTCGATTGATAAGCGATTGTTTTATTTAACGTCGCGTATTTAGAGAGAGAAAGAGAAAGAGAGACAGAGAGAGAAAGAGAAAGAGAGACAGAGAGAGAGAGAGAAAAAAGGCAAATTGAAAATACGCTGAAACTTTTTTCGTTAATATCATCGAATATCCATAACAAGGTAAATAAATTCAACCGATGTTTTCGATCAAAATTTCGATGTGGAAACTATATAAATATCAATCGTTTAATCCGACATAAAAACAATAATTAAGTTTTTCACTAGGTATCATTGAATGTTACATCATGAAAGAGAATATTCTTGTCTCGAGAATTTAATGGTTGCCGTATAAGACAGTTGGGATCGTAACGAAATTATTGTTTCGCAGATATTTAACGCGAGAAAACGACAAGAAATTGCGCGCGAAGAAAATCAGAGAAACAAGTCGATTTCGAGTCTTCTTTTCGTAATGATGCCAATCGTGTTACCTTTCATCCGAACCAGATACCCGCTTCCTTTTTTGAACTTCTTTCGTTAAGAACGGAAGACTTATCTAATCTCGAATCTCGTTACGCGTTTGATTAACAAACTAGATTAACCGATTTGTTTGTTTTTGTTTTTTTTTTTTTTTTCAAAAAGTTGCAAACGTTGAAACATACCGGAATTAGTGATTTCAAGATACAAAAGATAGATTTGTAAGAGTGATCATAAAAATTGCAGTAATTTAAGAAGAGAAATATTTTAAACTGTTACATCCGCGTGAAACAGGCGGTTCTTTGTCACGGAAGTATCTTAATAAAATTAACGGATTAAATGGACGTAAAGAGAGGACCAGTCTTCGGTATTGTAGAAAGGAGTAGGTAGGTACACAAGATCGGCAAACAATTTGGATTTTCAAGATTCTTACAAATCTTGTCCTTTTTAGTCCTTAAGTACGACAAAAGGCTTCTCTTGGATTCTACGAGGACAGTACGAGATTTCTTTGTCAAGCACTAGAGGGTTACATCTGTTACTTTCCAAGATTGTATCGTTTTTTTTAAAGAACGAAACCTTTTTACTTTTCCTTTTTATATGGATGAACTTACATTTTTAAGAACCGAAAAAAACTGTCACTATAATAAAAATACAAAGACTGAGATTATCTGCCAAGATTGAACGCAAAGAAAAACAATTCGAGAAAATTTGTTTTTATTCGACACCGTAAAACAATTTGTTCTATTTTTTTTCTTTTTTAATCAGCCAAACTATTATAATTATTTTAAATTGCACGTAAAAATGGTTCCTTTCTGAAAAGCTTTACTCCTCTCAGCGTTCCCGATCGGAACGATTAAAAAATCCTCGTTCAACGTTCTTTCGGGAGAACGGAGGATTTTATTTTTCTAGCATGTAGTGCTACACCATATTTATGCATAAAAATAACGCCGATATTAATTGAGCTGACAGGTGGATGTGTGCGTGCACGCGAACGCGCACGTGTTCGCAAAACGCTTTTCTGATAAAACTTTGAGGAAGCATTGCACCGTATTATTTCATCATCCCTCTCCATTATATAAGCACGATGAAAGCGTATCTCGTTCAATCGACACCAGTTTTTCCGCGATCATAACGCGACGCATAAACGAAACGTTAACTACTCGTCATTGTACGGCACACAATTTGTATTAGCGTTCTTTTCCGCCGCTGCTTCAAATCATTACGTCTCTATCAAACTTCATTACACTTTTTCCTTTTCTCTCTTTCTTATTTATTTTTTAATTTCTTTTTTTTTCCGAACAATAGATCATTTATCGTAGAAAAATTAATTATTATTTTCGGTCGCGAAAAAAGAGACGTTCAATTGAGCCTAATTAATAACTGCTATCTTTTCTTTTTATTATTATTACGAAATTCTTTAGCAATAAACAATCGTAATTTATTCATTGATGTGACTTTATGAGCAATTAAATGTAAATGTTGTTTAACCTTCAATTAGAGTTACGTAAATGATGTTAAAATCCTAAGGTCCGTCGATTAACTTGTGATAAGCAGACGCCAGAGTTATCAATAATTTAGTTATTGTTAAATTAAGTATCATTCATTCGCAAGCTAAATATCACGAAAGCAGTAAACTACATACAAATAAAAATTGCAACTTCACCGACCGTAAGATATTAAAAAATAAATAATAATACAATGTTTTTCTGATAGAATATAACGAAATTTTTCATTTTAGTCGCACTATAAAAGATCAATTACAATTTATTAGACTCGGACACTTAATACTTCAAGTTTTTAAATAACCGTCGGATGTTGTAAAAATCTGGACGATCTGAACGATGGAAAGATCGTTCTTCTTTCGACTATTTAAATTAATTGTTAATTTAATTAATATTCAATGTATATCACGAATTTTATTAGACAGATTAATCCGTCAAAGTAACGCTTAATTATTTATTTCTTTTCCTTCTTAAAAACAAAAATAAACAGCTATACGTTTGCTAGTTGTACGAGATGTCTGCTCGTTTAAAATAAAATAATAGAATACGACTATAGCACTCGTATAAGCATTGACAAAACTTGAAGTTGACATATATATTCATATTGCTTCAAACGTCGTTGAGGTTTGACGTGTATTTGTTCTCTTCTAATCTTTCTATTCTGGATTTTAACGTACTCTCAATTTCTTTACATTGTAAAAAATAGCTCTAATGTGTAGTGGATGTGGCACTAAGGTCGCTAAAACAATTATTTGCAATTCCTGTAATATTACAGCTCATCCAGCTTGTTTTGTCTTATCTGGTCATTCTTTCTGTGGGGTTAAGTTTATTGATTGTAAATCCCAAAATACTTCTACATCCTTAGTCTCGAAGAATAACCTTTTTATTACTAAGATTCATAATATTATCCGAAAGGAATTAAACTACATGAACGACGATTTCTTAAAAAGTTTAAAAAGTGATATTCAGAAACTTCAAAATGATATTAATGTTATTACGAATCGTGTATCTACTATCGAGAACAAAATGCAGGATTTAAATCAACATTCGAAGAAATCTATTGCTGCGGAGTAAATCATTGATGAAATAATTGAATGAGAGAGAGAAAAAAGAGATCGGATAATATTTTATTATTTAATCTAGAAGAAAACGACTCTCATTTCCATCGTCTAACTCGGATATCTCTGAGAATGTTTTGTTTAAAGATATTTTATCTAAAATTAATCCATCTGCTCATCTAGTTTCTCCTCCTACCAGAATAAGTAGGAAGTGTCTTAACCAAATTCGTCCTGTACGTATTTTTCTTGCTTCAAA
Source organism: Polistes fuscatus (assembly GCF_010416935.1). Classification (NCBI taxonomy): domain Eukaryota; kingdom Metazoa; phylum Arthropoda; class Insecta; order Hymenoptera; family Vespidae; genus Polistes; species Polistes fuscatus. The sequence goes on along the minus strand of NW_025113162.1, from coordinate 3,255,591 downwards.
ACATGAAGTTCTTACTGTTTTGAAAAATAAATCTAAATATCGTGGTCCTGTTCACATCAGTCAGAACTATACCAAAACATAACGAGATCATTTGAAATCATTTAAGAGTAAACTTAAATAGTTAACTGAAAATGATATATATATCTAATAAGACTATTAGATTAAAAAGAAATAGTATATCTAGAATTATAAATAAATAATAAATTGTCTCTTTCAACTTGTCTAATGTCATACAGTGCATTTTAGTCGTAAGAATGAATACCTTCCGTTTAATTATTGTATAAAATCATCTATGTTATCCTCACTTGACTCTGTTAATGACTTGGGTATTATATTCTTGTCTGATCTTTCTTTTAAATTACATTTTTACAGTATTGTTTCGCGTATCTCTTATAGGGCTACTTTAACTATATTAATAGAATATCTCAATCTGTGTAAATTACTTTCATCGACACTGGTTTATCCCATAAATAAATAAAGAAAGAAATAAATATTAATAGGACCTTCTTACGATGAAGATACTTGTCGTCAAAATTTACTGCTTATAAAAATTCAATTCTTTCGTATTTACAATAAATCCTTCTTTTTAAATTTTTCCTCTTAATTATTCTGCTAACTATCCTAAATATAATCAAACTCTTCGAATTAAAGTTGAAAAATAATTATATAATTTACGATTACAAACATTTAACTGTAATATCGATGCAGCAATAATAAAATGCAGCAATCTATTAAAAGAAGAGAATAGAAAAAGTGTAATCAGCTGTGTTTACTTGTAATTCTTGCACTCAACATGATCCAAAGTAAAACTTAAACAATACTCGGATGAGTGTTTTCTCTATACTTAAGCCCGTAAATAGTACGATGATCGCTCAAAAAGAGAGACAAACGTACCGTGTCGAGAATGGCCGTGGTCAGGCCGGATCCAGTCAACAGCTAAAAGCACTATCCTCGTGCGGCGTGAGCTCCGCTTGATTCTCTCCTTCTCACTTGCCACTTTTCCTTCAGCAACTATCTCTCTCTTTCTCTCTCTCTCTCTCTTTCTCTTTTTCTCTCTCTCTTTTTCTCTCTTCGGTGCTCCTTTCCTCTTGATTCTTTTTTCAAGAATGTTAGGAACGAAATGTCAGATAAGAGGAAGAAATCAAGCTGGACCACCCTCCACGTATTTAAATATTGTTGTCTTTCCCGGTTTAATACTTGTCGTATATAACGCGACAAATATATTATTCTTACTTTCACTGATCACCAAATAATAATATAATAATACATATATATATATATATATACGTATATATATATATATATTGCACAGTTTTAGTACCAAATAACCAAACACTTTTCGTCCCGTTCAATCGCGCTCCCGAGTAATTGCGATAACTGTCAACGAATATGAGAAGAAATAACGAAGACAAATCCGTGAAAATGTTAGTTCGGATACGATCCTTTCCGCGCACGAGGCACGACAGGACGAGGACGTTAAACGGTGGACCGACGAATTCGGAATTGATGCTGCACGAACAAACGAACTTAGGTGTCCTCGAACGATATCCCTTTTGCTCTAGACGATATACCACGTCGAGATATTTTCTCCCTCTCTTGATATCTCTTGATATCTCTTGATATCTCTTTATTTCTCTCTCTCTTTCTCTCTATTTCTCTCCCTTTTTATCTTTTTGGCTTTCAATTATCTGACTCTCTCTTTTTGTCTCCCCCCCCGACGTGACGTCGGTCGTCTTGATTTTTATCGTCGTTTATCGCGCCTGGTTGGTCAGGAGATAAGCACGAGGACGACTCGACGCGACTTTCTTTTGACACGGTGACGAAGAGAGTAGAAGAAGAAGAAGAAGAAAAAGCGAAACAAGAAGAAGAAGAAAAAGATGATGATGAAAAAAATGGAGACGAAGTAGAGGAAGAAGAAGAAGAAGAAGAAGAAGAAGAAGAAGAAGAGGAGGAGGAAGAAGAAGAAGAAGAAGAAGCACGTGCGACTTGAAAACGGGGGTGCAGTGACGCGTCGCTGCTACGGTGCGCGGCGCCCGATTGACCACCAGAGTCTGCCTTCCCTTCATGCGGAGATGCCTGCTGTACGATTTCGGCGTCCCCCACCCCTGTGCCCATACCGCTCCCGCGTCCTGTGTACCCCTTCTCTGAATCCTTCTAGGTGCCCCTTCCAACTGGCTCAGAGACTCGTCGCCTTTGCCTTTGCCGCACGAGAAGAGAACGAGAATGACGAAACGATGGGGAGTGTGAGAAAGAGAGAGAAGAGAGAGTGAGAGCGAAAGAGTAAGAGTGAGAGAGAGAAAGTGTGAGAGAATGAAGAGAAGAGAAAGAGGAAAGAGAGAGAAAGAACGAGAATTTGTAGAAAGGAACGCGTGTCTGGACCAATAGGCGGGGCTTAAATCCGCGGTGGGCGTGGCTGACTATCCCCCCGCTGCTTATCATCGTATGAACGATCGTTAAATGTAGCAAGAGTGGGGATTCTCGTGATTCAATCACGCCCCGTACCTTAAAATAACACCGAAGGACGACGCAACGACACGCAGCGCCAGGCCGATATAGACAGGGGTGACGTTGGGCGTCGTTCCGTCGTAGGCGGCCGCTCGTACCCCTATTGGCCCGCACCCAGAGACGCCATTGTTCTCGTCCTTTCGCGCCTCTCGACGAACCCGCGAGAGACGCACGCCGACGCCCGGCGTCGCGACGCCACTCTCGCACGCAACGCCGTCGTCGCGCGGCCCTCGTTCGACTGTCGCTCTTCTTCCGTTTCTTATTCTTTTCTTTCCATCTCTCTTTTTCTTTTCTTCTCTTCCTCTCTATTCGTCCGTCCGTCCGTCCGTCCGTTCGTTCGCCATCCATCTATCCATCCATCCATCTATCCATCCATCCAGCCATCCATCCATCCATCTATCCACCCTTAAATCGTGCATAAGGTAAGTCGAATTTGTTCGTATCCTTTTACCACCATAATCCGCGTCCCGCGTCCGTTATTCTCCGATTATCGTATCGAACATCGTCGCTGCCGCCGACGGCTCGGACCGTTTTCTTATCTTTTAAAACTCTCTTTTCCGACTCTCTCTTATTCCCATCTCATATCTGCGATTTCGTGCCGGTTTATTAAAGACAGTGCTGAATCGTGGCTCCGAGCGATATCGACTCCGGTGGATGCTGTGAGATGATGAGGGCTATTCGAAATAGAAGATGGTGCTTTATGTTTTTAGTGTCTCAAGACATCGTTAAGATTAGACGGTTCGCTAGTGATATCTTTATTCGGGACTACTTTTCTTGTTCTAGGAATGAAACTACAATAATGGTAGAGATTACATATTTTCCATGTGCAGTAATATCTATAGTATTTTTGCTCCTTGAGTTTCCGTAGAAGTCGTATGAATTACACGATTGTCCGGTCTCATAATCTCAGTAAACATCTGCTTACTCGTTTTTATTTAACCAGTTTTTCTAGACAGTCTTCTTACTTACTATTGTAAATTATTGTGGATCGATCGCGCAGCAAAAACTTTGGAAAAGACATTTATGTCAACGTAAGAAGAAATATTTATAGTAAAATAACGTAGGTATTCGTGTTGCTTCTAGTTTAACCAGGAAGTAGATCCTTTGTACTTTGACGTACGCGGTTTCCATCGACGTATAAGTAAGATCAAAGCGAAACTTACGGAATGATGTACCTATCGTATCATCCCACAATCTTTATGAGCTAAAAAGAAACATCGGTGTTATTTCGTTCAACATATTTAAATAATTCAGTTCGGTGAAAATTTTCCACCAATACGAATTTCAATTACAATTGTATTAAATTAATTATTAAAACGATGAAAAAAATTGTTGCTTTTGGTAAATGTTCAATACGAACAAGAAGATATGCTCTCATTAAAAAAAATTAAATTTCATTAATCGAATCTTTCTAATTTTTTTCCACTCATTTATCATTATAATCTAATCATCTTAATCATTAATTTATATCTACTAAAAGCTTATGCTTCTTTTTTTTGTGTGCATAAGAAACTATATATCCAATTCAAAATGGTGGAATTCAGAGAGTGGGTCGCGTCGAACGTCGGACGTTACGTCCTATCAAATACAGGTTTTTGGATTAGGCCAAGTCCTGTTTCGTCATTGGACTAGTATCTCGATTTTTTTCTTTTATAGTGACATGTCTACTAACCATCCCTCCTAAATTCGGTCCCCAAATTCTTCTATTGAATTGTAAATCAAAGACCGACGGTTGTACAATCGGACATCGTTTTATTTCGCGATTTTACTTTATATAACGCTTCAAGGATTATAATAAATTATTTCGATATTGAATAATCCTTTGGATCTTTCATTACACATTGGTTACTCATTTATATAAAATACTTATAGTGTTGTGTGTCTAATTTAAGCTCCAATCTTTAGCAATCGATTTAAAAGGAAAGTACACTTTTCAATATGTTTCTCTACTCTCGCGTACGTGACTAACCCTTGCGTATTGTACCACCTCTTTAATTGCTAGCGACGAAAGAGGATTCAAAGAATAAAAGAAAGAGAGAAAGAGAGAGAGAGAGAGAGAGTGAGAGAAGAGAACGAAGCAGCCTGGAGGCATCCTCGCTCAAAATAAATACTACAAGGCCAACGTCCCTTTGCCCGCTTCGATGGAACAGGTGGCTCCAATTAAACTCCAATTACCTGTGTATCTAGTTCTTATTTGTCCTAGTAGCAATCGGGATACAGCTTTCGAATATTCCTATGGGAGAGCTTGAGTCTCTGTACAATCGGGCCGCCTATTTAAAGAACCGCCATTAGATGAGACAAAAATATCATTCAGAATGGACAAAAAGTCGATATGAATATAACGAATTATAGTGTTCCATGGTATGTTCATTCCTTTTCCTTTGTCCGTCCATTCCACGTACCTAAAGGGAACGAATTGAAATTACATCGTTATATTATTATTTTGTTTATATAATAATACACTACTTTCTTCTTCTTCTTCTTTAATAATCAATTGAAAATTCTTTTTTTTAGTCAACACGAATACAAATTAAGTTGAAAAAGGTGGTAACGAATGCGAGTGGACTCTTTAACGAGAAAATGTTACGTATAGTGAGACCATTTCATTGTTTACATTTAGACTGAATATTCACACGAAAGAGCGGGGACCTCGTGGCAGGACATCGAAGCTTACCATCAAGGGCAAACGATCTCACTACCAACACTAAATACTATAGAGTCGCTCGAGCGTGCAATAAACCATTCATCCGTGTCTAATCGATTCCGAAACACGTAAATCCATGGTCTGGGACCGTCGTCGACTATATCCTATGCATTTTTCAAATATTCGAACGTGTAGGTATTAAAATACTTCATACATAATCCTTGATTCGTACGTATGACGAAAAGATTCGAACGATTCTGTTACGATAGAAATCATTTGGACGAATTGTAAAATTATTTATTTTTATCTTATGTTAATATTCTGTCGATAAACGTTAACTGATTTTTTGAAAGAAAAAGTAAATTGAGAAAAGAAAGAGAATATTTGAAAAGATTTGAAAAGATTTGAAAAAAGGAAAAACCGAAAGCGTGACAGTTGATTGTGAAATAGGCTAATTGAATATCTAAAACGAAAGGAAAGAAAATAAATCGAAATCAATATAATATGATAATAAGTGAGTAATACGGGGATAAATATATCTACTTAGCTAATTACATCCGGACATTTGAGCGATACTTCTCATTTATGTCAACCCCGATCCTCCCTTCAGCACGAGTAGCCTACTTTAGAAAAGGAGGTTCATTATATTGGATGAAGTGAACCGCGTCGATCTAAAAACCACCGACGTGATCGCTGGATGGTGGTTTACTTTTAACTTTTCTGTCTCCCTGCGAACATTTTAATAACATATCTACGATAAAAAAGATAATTACGTTTATTAAAAAGTAATAGAGTTATCTAAGTCGTATAATAAATTCAATGAAAGTAAACACGTAAGAACCCAAATAAATACGTCGTATCGTTCTAAACGTTAAAATTAAATAGGCAGGATATTTTCTCGAATAGAAATAAAAACGTAAGATTATATTTAATCGTTGTGTTAAAAAAGAAAAAAAAACGAAAATATAGACGGTAGCCGAATTCTTTTGATAAAATTGAAACGTTTAAAAGTTTTTTGACACCATCTTGCGCGTGTGCGATATCTTTGCTTATTAATAATCGTGAGTAGTGCTATATAGATATAGGTGATACGTAACAGCAATCATATCTTTGTCAGAAGTCTATAGCTGACTCTTTCGTCACGCCTCTCATGTATCCTTCGGCTTATCCACCATGTACAATTGGATTTATCAAGTTAGAGCTGAAACGTAGCGAACCCGATGTATTTCCTGTTCGACTCTGGCGTACAACACGAGCGAGTGTCGGATGAGCCTACCAAATACGACGAAACGACGTATAGTACCAATGTAACGATGGATCTCGTCGAACGAATCATCTCAAATTGAACGGCCTATACATATTTGTTTTTTTTTTCGATTTATATTGTCAATGGATATCTTAATTGATTATTCTAAACATTTTTTATTCGATACTTAATACTTACATCGTTTTAAATCTGTATAAAATGGATTGAGATAAAATGGTAAATGGCTAAAACATATCCACGATAAAAAAACTTCAAAATATACATTTGGAAATGTATATTTAAAAAAACAAATAAAAAGAAAGGAAAAATATAATGCGCTTTGAAAAAGAGACAGTCCTTCAAAAACGCATATACCCATCGTTGTTACCCGGAAAAGGCCGATTAATTCGCAAAAGCACGCGCAACGTATTTTCTGCGATAACGTTTAACAGTTTATCGAATAAAGTGATACGGATATATATCGGTCGACCAATCGAGATGGGTTTCATATTCACCGCCAATATTTGAACGTTTAATGCGCGTGTAACACGTCCAAAACCCGCATTTATTGTTGGCAAGCATTTTCGTTCAAAGCATTTACAATTCCACTTTATTGCCTTTCGGCTTATCCGGGATTGTGCAAGTGCATTTACGAGTCGCGTTTCATTCTGATAATTGCCATTAAGTTAACGAACTGCAATATGGATATTCGAACGCGATCGTGGAATATTCCGATTAACGTACGTAAATAAGATTACCTAGCACCGAACAACAGATTATTATACATTTCGTAAATGTTACACGTATTATTTGAAAATAAGACAATAAAGGAGCTATTGAATCATAGGAGCGAATATTTCGTTTCAATTATGATTCATGATTTTATGTTAAAAACGTTAAATCAGTTCAAAGCGGATGACATTTTCGAATAGAATCGATAGAATATTAAATATACCAATAAATAACTTATTCATTTAGTAATTGTTTGAAGTACCTATATCAAGAAAACTTAAATCCCATTCCTAGAAACAAATTAATTTTGTATTTGTATAAAAAGCAGAATCTTATTAAAAAGAAGAAGAGAAGAAAACCGAGGCCACTGATTTCGTGAAATCGCGTATATGCTGAAAAAGCTTTTCGTTTGAAGAAAATATCCGGTTACAGGAGACGCGTTCTTGAGTCGTCCTCGATCGAAGAGTAAGTAGAGAACTCGAAGTCGAAGTAGAAAGAGGTGAAAGGGAAAAAGAGAGATCAAGTAAACGGGGGTATAGTGCGTGGACCCTTCGAATACGCGGAAGTCGGCGAACGGCGCTTCGAAACGCCAAGCGGCATTAGGCGAATTTTATTATTCTCCGATTTCAAGGTTCGCTGCGCTGCAATGAAGGAGGATAGAAACGGCAAGTGCATTTTGCGGCAAACGAGCCACGCCGACATCTCGGTGTAATCAGACACTGGCGACGTGCTGCTGAAGCTGTAGAAAGAGAGAAAGAGAAGAGAAATGGGGAGGGGTAGAGAAAGAAGGAGAAAGAGGGAAAGAGATAAATGTAATTGAAAACATCCGAGACGAGAGATCCGCCACGCTTCTGATCCCAGCCGCTCTCTCTTTCTCTCTTCTCATCTCTCTTCTACATTTTCCATCTCTTTCATTCTCTTTCTCTTTCTCTTTCTCTTCTCTTCTCTTTATTTCTCTTTCTCTTCTTTTTTATTTTCTTTTTTTATTTCTTTTTTACTTTCTGTTCGGCTCTTTCTTTCACTGCATTTAAACGCGCGCTCCCGCTTCTATCTCGCGATTAAAAATCGCTCTTCCGCCGACGTCCTACCCAACATCATACCTACTACATACGAATATATAATATATATATATAGACGTATGCGTATTTCTCTTTCACTCTCTTTCCCTATATTTCTCTTATTTCTTTCCCGTCAGTCGTCAAGTAACATGTCACTCTGTATTCCAAATGTTCTTGCTTTTTGCTATTTTTTACAATTCTCTTTTATGCCTTCTATCCGACTAAGTATACTCTCGTATCATTGATTCTTTTTTACTAACCTCGCATAGGTTGTTTCTATGATCGATCGAAAAAAGTATGCAGGATTACGACCGTTATATGTAGGTATGTACCATTTGAAAAGACACTAGATACGATTCCTACGTAAACAAGAATTACGGGATTTAAATAAAAACAATTCTAGATAAAGAAATCCTTTTATATAGTTTGCGGGTCTTCAATAGTTGATACGCGTTATCGTCGTGTTATTTTCTTTCAAGTTCTTCTCGAAAATAAAAACTACCAATGTTAGATGGAAAACTCAAAAACACCATAGACATCAATCCCATGGTTCTTTTGAAAGAAAGAGACACGATTTCTTCTCGAAAAAGGGCATGTGGAAACGCATGGATAAGCAAAGAGCGCGATAATACGTTTTCAAGTAGCCTTCCTGGTTGACGTAAAGAAGGTGTAAATACTAGGAACACATAGGAGACAGGGCGGGGGTTTAGGGGATAGGGGGAAATTTTCCGCGTTGGATCGGCGCACATCGGCCAAAGGAAGCCGCCTCCACATCCTTCTTTTCTCTCTTGCCAATAATTTCAATGGAAACTTTTTCTCACAAAATTCTCTCTCTCTCTCTCTCTTTCTCTCTATCCATCTATCTCTCTTTCTACCCACACTCCTTGCTTGCTTTCTTTCTTTCTTTCTTTCTTTCTTTCATTCTTTCTTCCTTTTTCTTCGCTTCCATTTTCTCGGTACGTCTCCGTTCGTGTTCGAGAACGTATTTGTGTCTCGGTGCATGTGAAACGATAGAGCAAAAAAGGGGATCTCGAAATACGCTGACAGACTGAGAAAAAGAGATAGAGAAAAAGAAAGATAGAGAGAGAGAGAGAGAGAGAGAGAGATCCGCCTCTGATGAATACCGCAACCAGTGGCCACCGTGTTTTCCCTCCATTGGTCCATCCTAGCAACCTCTCCTCCCCTCGAAATCATCCCCCTGTGCTGCATCCTTCTGTTCGACTTTCCAACCCCTCTGTAAACCGCGAAACAAATTCTCTTTCTCTCTCTCTCTCTCTTCCTTTCTTTTCATATCCTACGTGTATAAAATAAGAAGTATTTATATGTACGTATGTAGTAATTTTTTGTTCATAAATTTTTAAATACGTTTCTATTCGCGAGTATTTCGTTAAATGAAAAGAAGAACAAGAAGAAGAAGAAGTAGAAGAAAAAAGAAAACCCACCTAAAGCGGAATAATTTCTATTCTTTCTATATTCTGCGTATATTTCTGCTTAAGAATGGACGATGTAGTAAAAACTAGGTCTTATCGATGTTTCAACTAATGGATAAAGATTCTATTAAACTTCAAACTTCGTCCGCATTTCTAACGCTTTTAAAAAAACCTAATGCGAGCGATGTGTTCACCGATCTCAGCAACCAACGAGGCGGCGGCATTGTACAAAAAGGTATCTTAGATGAGAAAGAAAAAAAGATGAGGAAGAAAATGAGAAAGAAAGGAAGAAAAAAGAAAAGGAAAAAGGAAAGAAAGAAGACTAAAAGCCGAGAGAGAGAGAGAGAGAGAGAGAAGAAGGGAAGAAAAAAAGAGCGACCGATAAACAAACTCCAGAGGATCGCGGCACTTTAATCTCCCTTTCGGAGGCATCAGCCGCCCTTTGCGGCACGGAATGAAAAAGGGGCCGTGTGGTGGTGGGGGTGTCCTCTCCCCACCAGGACTCATTATAGCAACATGCGGTAAGTATGCTCGTGCTTAAGTCTCGCGGTACCCTTCGGAACGCAGGGGTGCCTGTTGGAGGGTAAGCATTGGTTATATATGTATACATACGCAGCCTCTATAAAAAGTAGTTGGAAAAAAAAGAAGAGAGAGAGAGAGAGAGAATGAGATAGAAAGGAGAAAGAGAGTGGAACGCGGAACAGCAACGTTGAAAGCAAGCGGACAGTGATGGAACAAGGACGGTCGGAAGGAGCATCCCTTATTTCGTGGCTGCTTGTTGCACGGCTCGACGCATTCGAATGGTCTCACTCCTCTTTTCTGATCCGGGCGGTTCCAGGTGGTTGCTGACCCCTCCTCTCAAAAATTAGCTGTACCCCCTGATCTAGCGGCTCTTACACAGCTGCGACCAGGTCGATTCGATGCATCAATGCGTCTAAATATATGTATGTACTTAGGTATATACCTATCTACTCTCTATCTTCTCTCTATTTTCCTTTTTTTTCTTCCTTTTTTTCCTTTCCACACGACATTGTCTTCCTTCATCGAAGTCGCAAACGTCTAGACTCTACAGGAGACAAAGGATAGTCGTGGCAGTACTTTTTTTTCTCTCCCTACTACTACATCGTGGCTTCTAACGTAATAAAAAGCTTTGCACGATGCTCTATACCTTTAGGATCTCCTTTTATTCTTCTTCGGCTAAATACCTACGTGGAAAAAGTTTATAAATTTCTTTCTATTGAGAGATTGATTATTTTTAATGAAAATAATATATTCTTATGATAGGGACGAAACGTTGATAGAGAAAAGTTACTTATAAAGTATAAAATTAAATTTCAATTCTTTAAGTTGGTTTATTTTCTTGCCATACATTTAATATTCGACTAATACCTACAAATCTTTTATCTTTATGCATATTTTAAATCTACATAAATTTAATGTCAGATATTTCTACGATATACGTATAATACATGGGTAAATGAAAATAGAGGATAAAACGAAAAGTCTGCTTTCTCTCTCTCTCTTCTTGTACGCGCGGGCGCTTATGTAATGGTAAAGGAACGGTAAAGGTGAGAGAAGATAATCTCCGAAGGATGGAACGATGGCGATAGTGCAAGTAGCGACGGTAATGCCGAGGAGGATGGTGTCAGTTCTCGTGACGTTGGTGATGGTGGTGGTAATGCTAGTGTGGTGGTGGTGGTGGTGGTGGTGGTGGGACTTAGCCCTCCTCTCGATGGTACGAGGCAACCCTTGGTATAAGAGGCAACGATACCGCTCTCGCGTCCGTGAAAAGCCGCTGCGAATAACGTGCTTACACGCGATCATCCGACCGCGATCTTCAATGCCCGTAACAGATCAAGCTGCGGGCCCCGTGAATCGTACTTCTAAGCCCTGCGCGCTAAGAACCAGCGAGTACGTGTTCTCGTGCTCGCATAAGAGAGAAAGGGAAGGAAAAAGCGAGAAAGAGAGAGGGAGAGAGAGTAAGACTGAAAGCGGGGAAGGGGCTGGAAAAAGAGAAGAAGCTAAGTCTCTTCGCGGATGAACGAGCCAGAACGTTTCTACACTCTTCCATCGACGACAATACGGTGTAGATTACTTTTCAGAATGGGCGGCGTGACGTAAACGCAACGGGAAGAACGTTTTTCTCCAAGACGACGAGAAACGCAACAACAACAACAACAATAACAATAACAACAGTTTGCCAACACAATTTGCACGGATTAGAGAACGTGGGTGTCCAAATTCTTTTCTCTCCGAACCCTCGGGTCCCGTTGTCGTTTGATCTACCGAGCAATGCTTTCTAAATATTGCTGTTAGAATAATAATCATTGAAAATATAAGGGAATAAATATTTTGGAATTATTTCTAATTTCATTTTTATTTGCTTATATATGAGATTTTTTCTTTTTTCTTTTTGGGGGAGGATATGATATTATGTATTATAATTAGTGATAAGTAAATATTTGAACGAGTTTGTACAATTGATCAGTATTGAGTGAATTATAAAAGCATTTTCAACATTGTATTAATATTTTAAATGATTGCATTTGAGTTTATTTAAATTATTTACAATGAAAATATTTACATTAGGACGATATTGTGCAGAATCAAAAGTATGTTTTACCAAATTTTAAGCTACGATTCATCCAAGCTAATCCTCGTCTTATTCAAAAGGGGACGAAAGAAAACGCAACGTTTCTGCCTAACAATAAGATGTAGATTACCTTCCAAAAGGATCGCCACAGTGTAAATACCATGGTTATTTATTGTTAAGCGAACAATGATACCGTTGAAGGATGAAATCTATGAGAATCTTTGATCTTTGTATCTTTTACATTTTTAAATTCAAGTATATTTATATTTTATCGAATTATTAACATATAAATAATTATAAGTTAACAGAATTTACATATTTAACATTTCATTAGAAAATATTCATTTGAAATTTACTTATATCAATTTGTTTTACTTCTTGATATCCGATAATTCAACATTTTTATTGTATTACATACATTGGACTTTTAATCAAGCTCATAAAAAATACGTACGATACATAATATCTATAGGAAAGATCAGTAAAGGGTAAAGGTGTGGAATCCCTAGGAGAAATTAATTGAAAATTTTAATCGACGATGACGTGATAGTCCGACAACAAAAACGGTAGACGTTGAACCAAGGAGAACTTCTCGAATTTGTTGGGTCGATGCAGGAACGATGAGAAGAAAGAGATGGGTATATAAAAATGGGAATAAGAAAAGAAGTAAAAAAGAAAGATACCGCATTCCTAGACGGCTTACCTGTTAGCTATCAAGGCGATCATCGCTCAGCTTCTCATATCCAAAGGTGGCGGATTTGTTTCTTGTTCTTATCCTCCGAGGACCTTACTTTAGGATTTTTCATAAGACTTCATCCTCTTCTTCTTTTTGTTATTTTTTCTTTGGTTAATCAATACAAAGACACCCTAGGGACGTAACTACGGTGTCATCTTTAAAAAATTTTTCTCGAGCTACTGGATTTAACTACTCTTTCTTCTCCTATTCCTACTCCTTCTATACCTCAAATTGCTAGGATGACATTTATAATATTTTCTTTCTTTTCCTGACAGAGATCTTTCATAACGTCAATCAGTGTCAATTACATTATTATATCGCATATTTATCCGATAAATAATTTTACACTATGATAAACTCAAACGTCACAATGCTATTAACAACCATAGAAGTGAATGTTCTTCGACAAGAGTTCAACATCTATCCAACAATACGAACAATAAACCTTTTGGCTAATATTTTGGGATAAAGTAACGCGACAATTAATACCGATGAATAAGAATGATTAATTATCTCTACATGATAATAGTATAATATTTGTGCATGCAACAGCAAGTGTAGGGTTCTACTTAATCGAATTTCATTTAACTCGTAAATTAATGTATTTCTAGAGAAATGGTTATTAAAAGTAATGCTCGATCGATCAGAATAGTAATTCGATATTGAACAAGAAAGAAAGAAAAAAAGAGCTAACAACGAGCACTTCCTATTCGCTTTGGCGGAAAGGATATTTCGTTAGTTACGGTAACGAGCTAGGAAAGGGAACGAATGAGAACAATGGGCGCGTACTTGACACTCACTTTAAATAACACTTACCTTTCTCCGCGATAGGAGATAAATAAAAGTACCGATATTTATGAAGTACTGATTGCATCATACAATGCCGAGTCAAATCACTGATTCGCTCCCTCTCGACTATTGTACAGGCTATATCTTCCCCCCACCCCTGAAACCCCTGTTTCCATTATAAGAAATCAGTCGAGTGTGAAGTATTATCATACAAATATAATTCCTCTGCTCCCTTCTGCGAAATAATATTTGTTCTGATCGTCGTACGACCAATTATCCCGACTTGCGCGATATGTCAACTCGCATACGCATACACGCGTGTACGACATCAATGTTACCCCTAGCGCGGGCGCGTGCCCTTCCACTTTGTCCCTTCTCGATGGTCGTCGAGTCATCATCGACTACGGAACCTTCCCTATGAATTTTATATATCACTCATTCTTTATGTTTCTTTTCAATACGTAATATATTATGACTAAACAAATTTTCTTCGTTTAACTTTTAACGGACCAATGCAGCAATCTACGCAGCATAATACCTTTTACTTGCTAGGTCGAATTGATAAGATTGTATTATTAGCTTATATTATCTTGAAAATTTATCAATGAACTGTTTCCTAAATATAAATATTTTCTTCTTTATACTTGACATCTATATCGTCTGGTAGACAATTGTTCATCATATGAAAAATATTTCGAATCGAAATATTCGAAATTGACGTCTCGGCAAATATAAGTAAATCAACTTTAAGGTCAAATAATTTCTACTTGGGAAATATATTTTAATTATGTATAAGTATATATATATAAGAAAGAAAAAAATAATATACCTATCGAAAACATCTTAGCGCATCTGGTCTACGTACATATATACAAAGAACTTCTATGTCGCGATACGAGGGTGAAAACCGATTGCGGATCGTTGAACACGGCTGGAAAACGAAACGAATCTTTGTCGGTTAAAGAGAGAAAAAGAAAATAAGAGAGAGAGAGAGAGAAAGAGGGAAAAGAGGAGATGGTAGTCGAGAAGGACGAACAGTCGACAGTGCGCACATTCTCTGTTTTCTGGCTCTCGCGAAACAGTTGGCCACTGATTGGTCATCTGTGTGTGATTGACCGCGTTACACACAAGGATGAACCGAACAACGATACGCGTTCAGCGTAGACCAGGGAGTAAACGTCCCGTGAAAATCTTCTAAATCAATTTCTGCGCCGGCATTTATCGAGTCCTCTCTCTCTCTCTCTCTCTTTCAATCTCGATAAACTTAAGGGATGGAAACGAACGTCCTTCTACGAGTCTCGAAGGAGATTGATCCTATGACTTGCGACCTGCTTCTTATATATATCAAATATCCGAATTTTCTTTATTGTTTTTTTTTTTCAATTTCGATCAAGTGGAAAGAAAACGACGAATCAAACTCCAACTTCGAGATTAATAATTTATTGTTTTACATCGTATTTTACGATTAAAAACAATTCCGCGGTTCTTCAGAAAATAATTATATTTTCTGATATTGTTTTTTCTATTTATCTTATTATTTCTTAAATCTAAATATATCATCTTCGTAAAAGAGAACTATACTTATATTTATTTATGATCTACCATTCAAAGTTATGGAAAATGATTTAAACATATTCCGATGCATACAAGCATATTATGGTAATCTCCTCAGTGCCCTTCGCAAGAATCCCTCTTCGTGAATGTGCTGGTAACGGTCCCGCGTTTGTCGGACACGAGGGTGCATCGATCTAAATTCGATTTGTTCCGTATTCGAGTCTAATATTATTTCTGTAATTTATTCCATTACGCTTGCCCGCACTGATTTTATTTCATACCACACGACCAGTTTGGAAAAATTGCAACTCCTAAATTTATCTTATTTTCTAAACTTACATAACTTGCTCAAAGTTAGTTGGATTCCTAAGTAGATAAGTATACATGTACTGTTTTTAAAAATTTTTCTAAAATAGCAAAAAATTGATCAATTATTAAACAATAACTGTGATTAAAGTGATCAAACGTTATAAATCTAAAATGAACTTTATTAAAGCACAACACAGGTAGAAAAAAAAAGAATAGGGAAAGAGACAGAAAAAGATATAGAGAAAGAAGAAAAACAAACATAGTCCGTCAGAAGGTAAAGGTCTCGAACCAGTAGCTCGAGGAAACCGAGCGTAGGATTCTCGGCACTGGGCAAAAGCATTCCTGATGTCAGAACTTCACCGAGGCTCGGTGATCTCCAAGTTGGACGGTTGAAGGTAGAATAGTAGACGTGGAATATCGAGAAAGGTCAGCGGGAGACTATTCGAGTTGGGGCTACTGGTTTCTTCTCTTCTTCCTTCCGAGGAGAAGAGTGCTTGGATCTCTCTTCCTATCCATGTCCGTTCTTCTTTTCCTTCGTCAAAATGTCTAGAACATCTCGAGGTACCTTTCGTACCTCGTAGAGAGTCGTCGTGCAAGGATCTCTCGGACAACTGCACAGCGTGAGATCACCGCCAGTTTTTTATATGTCCATCCTTTTCATCTTTTTCGTTGACCTTACAAATTTCAATAGTTATATCCTTCTCAAGGGATTCCTTTATTTTTTACCTCTTCGAATATTTAAATTGATACGAGATAACGAAATAAAATTAGTGTCATTTATTTCGTTTTATTATATGCATTGTATTAGTTAATAATTTGTTTTTTTTCTTTTTGTTTCGTTTGTTTATTTAAACTCTCAAATGATATGTTAGTATTTAATTTAATAAAACACGTATAAGAGCAAGTGTCGATAGATTTTAGAAAAGGATCAGATACGAACAATCCGTGAAGACAATAACGAGTACCGCCCTTAAACGTTGATGTACATTTTATGCCATCCTATAGCCCCGTCGTTCAAAGTTCGATCGTGCGAGTAGGGTAGTAAGCGATAAGCTTTACTAGGGGATGTTAGCTAAGGTCACAGGCTTCACAAAAGGAGCGGTTAATATCCTGTGTGGGAGGTTAATTATCTAACTGTCGTTAAAATTTGAATAATATAAATCATTAATCATTTGGTCTCTCTCTCTCTCTCTCTTTCTCTCGTATAATTTATCTATGCATATTTATAAGAAAGATAAGAATTTTTAATTTCCTTCTCGTAGCAATTTAAAATCAAATCACACGTATCTCCTACCTAACAAATAAAATCATTAAAAGAAAAAGAAACAAAAGAAGAAAATAAAACATAAAATAACTAAAGCCGATGATACTGATCACGGAGCGGATCGAAGCAAATTTCTAGAACAAGATATAAACTCTGACACACGTGGGTAGATCGAGATAAAAACAAAGAAGGAAGAAAAGAAAGACAGAGAGAGAGAGAGAGAGAGAGCACGTTCTTCTCGAACCAGGTACGAACAAGTCTGCAGGATATGAGAAGGAGATCGCTCAGGCCGGTGACAGGGGTGTACTCTCTCGAATCTCTGTTGGTTTGCAAAGCTACGTTGGAGCATAAGAAAGAAAAAGATAGAAAAAGAAAGAGAGAAAGAGAGAGAGAGAGAGAGAGAGAGTGAGAGAGTAAGAAAGGAAAGAAGATAGTAACAAGTTGAAACGAGGGAAAGATGAAAGGAAAAGAAAAAAGAGAGATAGTGAGAGAGAAACGAACTGAAGGACAGATGGACAGACGGACCACCCCGTCCGCTAGCGATCATGTCTCGATCACGTAAACTGGCCGCCTCCTCATCCATCATGCCTTCGTCGTACGGTGTCACGTGTTACCAGGACCAGCTCGAGCTCTCGCTTCTACCTTACCTTTTCGTATTCCTATTCTTATATTCCACCTATTTTTCTTTTTATTATGAACGATCGCGAGCAGCCGGCTACAAGATGCAGTAAATTGGCACCGATATCGTGTATGCACGATCGGGAAAACTGGTTCGATGTAAAACGCAAATTGTTATGTATCAGGTGTGGTCAGTTGCTTAAAAAGACAGATTTCATAATCGGTAACATTGACGTTGGACGTTGACGTAGACGTTGACGACAACAACGACGAAAAATCTGGCCGTCATCTTTTTCAAAGTGACGTAAAATCATTGCACCGCCTGTGTGGTATATTTCACAAGACCAAGGCATATTTGTTCTTTTTGTCAAGCAGCAATTATATTCACTGTAGCCCCTATCGTTTCACCTTAGAGTAATCGGAGTTAATGCAATGTAATATTATATGCTTGGTATCTTGGAAGAAAATATTCCGTTGTTTTATGTTTATTATATTTTTTTCCTCTTTTATTTTCTCAGCGAGAAATCAACAAGTCATCCTGACGCATATAATTTTTTAAACTTATGACGTTGTGCTCTAAGAATAATAACTAGTTTCGCAGATTTTTATTCTAATTATCTTCGTTCCTTTTTTTTTTCTTTTTTTGCTTTTTTTTTTTACGAAAGAGACATGTAATTCTAATTCGTTTTATTATTCTCTTTTCAAAATAAGATCAGTAAAAATGAATGAAATTGAATATATACGAAAGATAAAATACATATACATATATATTCTTGGTTTGAAATTAGTTTGAATTGACAATAATCCACAAAATATATCATAGCGAAAGGGTTGGTTGACCAAACTTGAGGGCACTTCTAAAAAGCGGTCCATCCAGAATCCAACTACTAATTACAGAGCCTCTCTACATTGAAACGTTGTGTGTAAGAGAGAGAGAGAGAGAGAGAGAGTGAGTGAGTAAGTGAGTGAGAGATAGATAGATAGATAGATAGAAATAGATAGAATGTATAATAACCCGCTTTATTATGAACGAATAATCTCCCCGCTAGTGTGGTTTCATAACTTCGCGCTGACCGAAACGATTGAAGCCGCTTTCAAACCGCGCGCGGCGTCCGGCATCTTTCATCGGACAGTATCCTGCTAATTGCTGATTGACCGTTTCTGAATAACGCAATTAACCGAAAGAGAGAAGCGTGCCCCGTGTAATTGCACGAAAATAACAAGCGGAGATTATTTTAAAGATACACCCACTCGAGAATTAATGTAGCAAAATCCAATCTGTTCTACCTGAAGTAACGACCGTGTGAAATACAAAATTATTAAACCATTATGGCGTGAATTTTATACCAAATATATATTCCAAATTACATACGCGGATATAATAAATGTGTATTTTTATTTAACATCGATACTACTTAATCAAAATTTGTTCAATTTCGTATACCAAATTATAGACACTATAATTTTAACATTTCGTTCTTTAATAACTATTAAATCAAACGTATATTTGTATGTTTAGATTTTATTGCATATTTTACGCAATAAAATTAATAGTTCTTTTACATTTAAAGTTCAATGTTTATCTAAATATATGTTGATTATAGTATAAATTGTACGTATACCTTTATTACATGTTTTTCATTTAAACACGATAAAAAAAAAATGTGTGTTATAGAAGAATAAAGAAGATATTTGAAGGAAAAATAGAAGTATTTTCTGACAATTTCAAAGACGATCAAATTTTTCAAAGTAAATCCCGCGGCAATAGAAAATTTGTGAAAAGAGAGATATAAATCCACCCCTAATTTTATTTTCACCGTTGAAAGGACCGTTTAAAAAGCTGAAGGAACGTGCATACTTGTCGTCGAGCGGCGATGATCGGTAGAGTTCTTTGTGCGTTCTATTTTGCTTTGAAGTTAAAAAAGGAAAGAAAAACAAGAAAAATGTCACTCGACTTTTGTCGATTAGAAAGAAGAAAAATGAAATGATATTGAGAACCGAAGTGGGACGACGGTTTCCCTTGTCGTGCAGAACGCTGATGACACAGTGGGGCAAATAAAGAGAGAGAGAGAGAGAGAGTAGGGAAGAAAGAAGGGTGAAAGGGAAGGAAAAGGGAAGGAAAAGAGAAGGAAAGAGAGAAACAGAGAAAGAAAGAAAGAAAAAAAAGAAAGAGAAATAGAGAGGTCCTGGCAGTGGCACGTGCGAGGGCTGCCAACCGCAAAAGAGGCGGCTTATATTATTATAACACGGGCAGGTGGGCGAGGCCACTCCATTGGCAGTGCTAACGAGGGAACGGTAATTATTACCCACGACTTAACTCCTGCCTGGATGCTTGCCTTGGCTCAACTCGACTCAGTTCGACTCCTGTAGAAACCTTTATTGCGCTCCGCCCTATTCGTCCTTTTTTTTCTTTCCCACTTTCCTTTTGCCAATTGATTTTTCACTTTGTCCAAAAACTTATCTGTTGTTCCTTGATCGATCGATCGATTCATTATCCTCAACAAAATATATATCTGTTACCGTTAAAATATCCGTTAGTTCATGACAAAACTATATTGATCGGTTAAAATAGGAAAGAACACAGAATTATTTATATATTTTAATTAGGTAATATAAGAGAATTCATAAGTAGACGAGTTGTTAAAGTATGACATTGAAATTAGATAAGTGATTCGATCCGATAGAACAACACGATTAACAGAAGATTGGTTTTTAAAATACAGAAAAAGATAAGCACTCATAATTACGAACATTGTTATAGGAAGTGAAGCAAAATTTAAAGATGAATCATATTTTAATTTCATACTTTAATTACTCGCTTCTCATTAAATCATATATATATTTTGTCTGATTATTTCATAAAAGAACTAATTAAAAATATATAATAAAATTCTTTTTATCTGCTTTTCCTTAAAATGCTCAGTTATTTCATGAATAATCTGAATTATATACTTTAATGGTGATATATTTACAATTCAGAAAATATTGCGTTTTAATTTCTTTTTTTTTTGAACACGCTTTTTATATCAATGTTTTATACCATACAGTTATTTTAATTCATTATTATATGTCTTGCATATATTACACAGAAATACACTTGTTCTAAAGGAAGAAAGATAAACGATGGTAAAATTATTCGATTTTTATCGTTGCGAGAAACGTGCAATTAACGAACGTATCGTACGAGCGAAATTAAATAAGCAGAAAGATATGCTTAAAGATATGATAATGTTGTTGCTTTCTTCTCTTTCTTTTTTTTCTTTTCTTTCCTTCTCGTTTTTTAATTTTGATGGAGCTGTTGACCCTCGTACAGTGTATAGATGTGTGTGCATCCATACGATAATATACTTTCAACGCGTTGGTGTGAAAGCACATTTACCCGGCTGGTCAAGGTGAACGATCCATCATTGTGTCAACAGAGCATTATGTCGTACGAAGCATTTCTAACATTCTCAGATTTGCCTACGGGAAAATAATTCAAAAATCGTGCGACACTACTACACTAAATTTAAATAAAACTAGTCGGAAGTCCTAGAAATCTTATTGAATAATCTCTTTTCTCTTGATTTAAATACCTAATTCCCTCTGTTTCTTAACGCTTATTAAAATTGTGAAATTAATAATATCAAATAAATTAACTTAATGTTTAAAGGAACATTTCATAAAATTCATTTCTACACTAAACCAAACGTTTTTTACGGTCGCAATAAACTTTAAAAGCATCACCAATGTTAAAGGTGAATCTTTGTGAGAAGATAATTATAATTAATTAATTATATTTCTAAACGTTATTTTCAAATAACGATCATTATTTTCAAATAACGGTCATTATTTGAAAATAATACATCTTCGGTAAAATATAATAAACTCGAGACTTTGTTATACTTCGAAAACGTAAAATTTTGTATAGTGAATCGGATCTTTTGAACTTTTTTCAAAAATATTTGTTAACAGAAGAGAGAGTAAAAAAGAAGAAAACAAGAAATGGCAAAAGAAATGGAGAAAGAAAGAAACCGGGATAGGTAGTAATACCAATGGTTATAGATCGGTAGAAAAATGATGGAAGAAAAGGAATAATATGGGCATCTGAGCTTAGCCTCATTAGGAACCTAGACTTGGATATTTGGATACCCATAATCTCCTTTCTATTTTTCTGCTACAAGTTCAAATCTACCTGACTAAAGAAGAAGGGTGACAAGTAATATCAAGTTGCCGTAAGAACGTAGCACAGTGCCAGCGCTTTCTTAACCATTCCCAGCCTGCACC
This sequence comes from Polistes fuscatus, assembly GCF_010416935.1. NCBI lineage: Eukaryota > Metazoa > Arthropoda > Insecta > Hymenoptera > Vespidae > Polistes > Polistes fuscatus. The sequence goes on along the minus strand of NW_025113162.1, from coordinate 3,233,847 downwards.
TTCTAAATCTACTATCTGATTGTAAAAGATGCGAAAGATGATCTACCTTTTGGGTCAGATCGAAAAGTATCCCTTGGCCCTACGTAAAATTTTCTCTTAGAGAGAAATCGTAGGATTTTGGCGGTTCGATTGTGTTCACGAAGCCGTTTCATTTTACTAGTTTCTTTACTAACTAGTGACATCAAAGTATCGCCGACAAATTATTAAGTATTCGTGAAAAGATTTACAAGAAACGAGATTTTATTGAAAAATAGGACATAGGGTTTTTATCAACTAAATAATGTTTAACAATATAAGATATTAAATGATTATTAACGTTAATATTGAGAATTAAGTATATGTAACTATTGTAATGATTAAAATAGTTTAAATGTAATTTTTGTAATATTTTTCAAAATAGTTTTTAAGATAGCGATTGAAAAGGATGACCACTTTTCACATACACATGTATACTAATAATTAAAATATATTTAATAAAAATTGAATGAAAATAATTTTTGATAGATATAAAAAAAAAAAAAAAGAAATGAGAATGTTAATACGATGTTACAAATTTATTAATCTTAATATATCATAAAAATGTAGATAATTAAAATACGAAGAAATTTCTTTCCTAAACGCTTTAGCATTAAAAAAATCATCATTAATCATAGACAAAGTTTTACGACATTTTACGGAAATCATTAAGGGGGAGAGAGAAAAAAAACTACAGATAGTTAAATCGTTACATGAATGTAAAATTGTTGAATCACTCTGCAGAACTAGCAGTTCACTCTTTCTCTCTTTCTTCGTGCTTTCTCCTTTGAAGCTTTGCCATCGATAGAGAAACGGTATGATGGTGAGTGTGCTCTCTCTCCCTCTCTCTTTCCCTCTTTCCCTCTCTCACTCTCTCTCACAAACTCACGCATCCCTCGTAACAGGAGTCGTTTGTGCGTGGATCCGCTTTGCGCAAACAAGGTTAATCGAGGCTTTCCAGCGTTTCCATCGGCCTGACTAACCCTCCACCCCACTTCCAATGAAACGAAAGAGCAGCATGGCGCGACGCGCGCAGCAGACATGTTAAACACGCGATGCTTCTTCTCCAAGGACGCACGAAACGTAACATTGTAAAAGGGAAAATTGTCGATTCCTGTCTACGTATTTATATGAGTATGCGTTTGTAAGCTCGTTCACCTCGCACCACCTGCATATTACTTACGAACGAATAAATTAGATTTCTTCTTTTTTCAACAGACAATAAGGATTTTCAAAATAGAGATAACTGCTGCAACATTGATAAACAAATTCGAATTATTCAATCAAATGAACGAAACTTCGTTAATAGAGTTTAATGAATAAATATTACACTTTTAATATAATCAAACTTACTTCTTCCGTGTGAATTTTATGTTGATATTGTCAAATTATCGATATTACGTATTAAAATCAATTTGACTCTCTCTCTCTTTTGAATATATTAATTTCATTTCATAAAGAGGTAGAAAGAGTATTATAAGGGAACGAGTAAAGAGAAGAAGCCGCGATGTAATGTAAGAAAGAAAAGAAGTAAACGTTGAGGATGAAAAAACGGTTAGGCAAAAGGACAGAGAACTCTTGATCTGGAGTGTAGAAGAAGAAGAAGAAGAAGAAGAAGGAAGATAAGAAGGATCGGGAACGGGTAAGATCGGTCATGAGAGGAAAACAGACTAAGCAAGATCGGAGAAAGGCAGGTAGATGGGTGACCGTGCTTCGATACAGTGCTTTTCAAAAGTATCAGAACAAAGTAATCTTATCCGATATAAGTACCTATAAATTTCCGCGCGCGAGTTCATTTAAGATAAGAGATTATTAAAAATAAATTCATCAAATTCGTTAACGCCAAACAGAATTTAATCGAATAATAAACATTTGGTATTGATATTCGACACGAATAATGTTAAATTTGTGAGGACTCCTGTAGAGAGACGTTTATGTGTGTGTAAGTGGAAGAAGGAAGAGGAGAAGGGCTGGAGCAGGGCCGGGGGTGGGTAGGGGAGAGAAGGAGTTGGCTTCGTCGAGGCACCGTAGGCAGTGGCGGTCTCTGATAGACGGAGCGGCGGTTCCCTTTGATGTTTCACCGCCGTCATCTTACGCGTTACTTCACCATTGGTGGCTCCGCACGTCGGTCGACCAAACGAACGGCGCAAATCATCTCCCCTCTATCGGTACTAGCAACGTATTACTTGTCCATACGCCGTAAGCTGTTTCAAGACTCGCTACCACCCTCACCCCTCCCTCAACCCCGTTTTAGCCTTTTTTCCAATACGTATACGAGTAAAGAGAGAGGGATTCCGCGAGGGTGGAATTGCGTGTCGGCGCAATGTGTCCCCCCCGCCCCCTCCTATTTCTGCTCATCCGACTGCTCGGCTTAACGCGCGACCATCGGTATGCCGCGATAAACCACCCTTACGAAGAGGGAGGAGGAGGGCTTATCCGATCTCTCCTACCCTAACTTTATTTTTCCTCTTTTTGATGCTTTTTTTCTGTTCGTCTGTTTTTACTTATGTCAGATTTTAATTTTTCTTTCTCGATACTCAGATATATTTATGTAACATTCGATTACTATTTCGCAAAAGATCTATCCTATCGATAGATAAATGAAAAGATAAATGTCGCGGAAATAGTTTTGCGGTAGCATAATCGTAAGAGTTATAACCTCCTCGGGAATTTCTACCGGTGTGCCGATCATCCTTCGTAATCAATATTACGACGAAGGAAATCATTGTAAGGAACGGAATCAGGGAGAGGAGGGGGAGAAAGAGAAGATCGACGCGAGTTCCGCTACTTTCCTTCTCGAAGAAGATGACCAGCCGATTGTATGCCGGTGGGCATCAATACTCATTAATGTTTGTCACATCGCTGATCGGATCGCAATGCGGGACAAAAGATCTTACTGACCCGAACGATAATCGTCATAACGGATGACCGTCCGGTGAACGTGCAGGTCTTCGACGAGATTAGAAAAGAGCTTGAGGTGAAATAGAGGGATACCATATTCTTATATCACAATTGGAAACTTTACTATTTTCGAAAGATATTTCTAAAGAAATTTAAAAATAACAATAAAAGTAAAGACATTGTTCCTTTTGAGGATGATCTTAAAAGTATTATTCATAGTTCGGTTCGTTGGTCAGTCGGAAAATTTAAAAGGTTGTCCATAAGGTCTTTACATCGCTAACTGCTACTTCTTCTATTTTCCTTATTCTACATTTCAAAAAGAAACAACAATTACTGACTTAAAATTTTGTGAGTTTTTCATAATCTTCTTTCTCCTTCTCGTCCTATACCTTCTCCTATACCTCTACTACTGCTACTACTTTTTTTTCTTTTTATTTCTCCCCACCACCCTTCCCCTTCTCCTCTTTATCTCCCTTTTTTTCGTCCCCTCTTTCTTTTTCATCCTTTTCTTCTTCTTTTTCTTCTTCTTTGTCGTTCAACCGTAGTTATACGCCTTGTTAAGCCGTTTACTTTCGGCGCGCGCTATGAAAGTATCATGTCGAGCGACAAGTTAATTTTTCCTCGACCATCGGAAGAGAGGAGAATCGAGTGTCTCGTTCTCTCTCTACCAATCTACCGCTACTTTCCGGCGTCGAGAAAAGTTTTCAATTTGAGGGTGAACGACTTCGGGACCGAATGTGACGTCGTCCTACTAATTGGGTTAAACACTTTGACGCGATGTAATTAGTACTCGCGAGTAATATCAGCACCCCCGGGAGAATTTTCAATGCCTTTATAATTAATTTACTTGAATATTAATCGCCGAAAATTCTTCTCTCTCTCTCTCTCTCTCCCAAATAGAATTTAAGAAATCAATCTGAGAAATAAACGAAATATTGATCGATATCAAATTTATTGTTGTCATCTTAGTATTATTTATAGTACATATAGAATTTAGAAAATATTCATTTTGTAGTATTCGTCATCTGTTACGAATAAGTACCTACATGATTGAAATCATCATCGATCACAAAGAGACATTTCTACGTAATTTTCGACAAAATATACCTTTTCATCGAAACTTGTTATCCTTCTAATTCTGTCCTTTACGATCGACAACTATCGTAGGACTTTTGTAGAAAATGAAGTGTATTACTGGGGAACGCATTGAAATAGGGGACCGAATTTATTTGGAAAAATAGAGGGTCGAATAGCAGCAAAGTTTACGATAAAGAGCTCATTCGTTCCTTTTCCTCTTTACTCTCTTCCGTCTTTTTTCTCCTTCTTCTTCTTCTTCTTCTTCAAGTACTTACTACAGAAGTAGGATTCGTCACTGGTCAAAAGATTTTAGTCAATGGATGAAGACGAAGAAAAGTCTCTATGAACTCGTACACCTGTAGCGAGACCCTCTCTAACAGAACTTTGAAAAAGTACGAATGCGAAGAAGTTTCGTTGACTCTTCGACCTCTTCTCGGTTTCCTTCTTGAATCGATGAAAATCGATGAATCGGACCATTTCTCGCTCTTTGCGATTATAATCCAAGTGTTCAATAAAGATATAGCAAATAGTTACGCCTCGTGCGCCCCATTATCAACCAACTTTTCTATTATATCATTCGGAACGATGACGGTGAAAGTTCTATTTTGTTAGTTCGACCATTTTACGAGAACGATTTCTTTTCTTCCTTAGATCTTACTGCGTTACCAATAGAGAGACAGGAAGAGAGAAATACAGAATAAGAAAGGATCGAATAAATTGTATTATTAAAAGGGATGATCATCGTTTAACCTAACTCAAAGATATATTATATAAATTTTTATGGAAATATTTTTTAGATCGAACAACCAAGAAGATTTTTGTTTGCAGCTATTAAATTCAATAAAAACTAAGTTTTCAATAAACTTTTTATAGTATGTTCTTATAAAAATAGATTAAATGAATTTAATAGATACACAAGTATATGGGTACTTATTTTTCTCTCTTCTTTTTTCTTTCTTGTATGATTTGGTTTTAATGAAAATCCTCTAATTCGTTGAAAGATTAATTTTCTAGTGAACGTCAGCAACCTTTTCGTTGTAATCATAAGTTCGGTATAATGCAATTCATACCGTAACAAACAGGGAGATCCATATGTCGAGTTCGTTTTTACGTGACCCCTCCAGCTATAATTCTTATGTAATCAAGAAATATACACGGAAGAAGGGAAACAGTCGCTAATGATAATCGCATAACGAAACCACGAGGGAAAGGGTGACAAAGCGTTATAGAAATCGGGTCTATTAATGATAATCGCGCTAAAAATTTCAGAATTTCTTGCTTGATGAATACAAACGAGCCAATATATTCGCGCTTACTTGCCTACAATTTCACACGGTTCTTACTACACGAATAATTGACAATAATTTTTGCTTGTTAATGCATTATTTAGATTTTACATCCAAATAAGGTTCTCATAGGAGAATATAAAATTCAATATAAAAGAAAGTTCTTCGCGTAAATGCTAATGAATATTACAAATCTAAATGTAGATATTGATTTATTCGAAATCGACTGGATAGTAAGTAGGTAAGTATTTTACGCGTCGATGATTTTATCAAATCAATTAACGTAAGTAAAAATTCAATAGGAAAGAAAACAAAAGAAAAAGAAAATGTTCCTGATATTATTCAATATATTATAGAAATACTGTATGTGAGATGAAAAAAAAAAAATTCAAAGAAAAGAAGAAAAGAGAGTTGGATTTTTCTAGATGTTATAAGTAATGTAAACCCTTTAAAACGTAACGAAATAGCAACGAATTCGATACGAATAGGTTCTATTTCTCTCTCTTCGTTCGTTCGCGGGAGGCAGATCAAAAGCAGAATCAGTGAGATAGCTAGGAAAGGTGGTACGGTGCGGTACGGAGAGGAACGTAGAGAGCAACATCGGGTCCGAATGAAAAGGCATTGGCTTCCCTTTCATCAGCTTACAAAATGGGCGCTCGGTTGCGTCGGCGTTGCGACGGAGCGCGGCCCGTAAGGCAAAACTCCTCTCTCTCGTAATCAATCAGTTCTGTGGGAGCTCGGAGGCTGCGTTCGCGTCTCGCTGCCGCTAATGTTCTCTCTCTTTCGAGAGAGAAAGAGAGAGAGAACGAGAGAGAGAAAGAGAGAGAGAGAAAACGTGGTAGAAAACTATAAGCGCGATTCCGTGCGAGCTTTAAACTCGAACCATATGTACAGTGACTATCGAAAGTATATTATAGTGTGTTTATCAATAAAATTGATATTTATATTCTTTTCAAAAAGAAAAAATACCGTCGACCCTAATAATATATATATATATTATTATACGACTATGCCAAATATTTCATATTATGTACAATAAAATACAGAGACAAGGAAATGAATATCTTTGATGTGTATGGAATATTTGAATATTTCCTCCGTTAGAAAGATAAAAATTTATCGTCCAACGCGTATCCATATTACAAATATATCTCATGCGAATTACTGCCCTCAACATTATTCGCCTTATTCTTCTTATTTAACTAATTATTTATGATTCATTTGAACGAATTACAGTCGTATTTAATCGAACGGATTACATATATTCGGTTGTTGGTACGTTTTATCGTCTCTCTATAATATTATCCGATACCAACCAATAACCCGAGTCTCGTTGTATTTCGCAATAAAATTGCAATTAACGGAAAATATTGATACGTTCTATGCTCGATGATTAAAAAGAAAAAAAAAATACGGAAGAAAATTCGGATAAACATTAATGTAATATCGTATTATAGAAAGTATTACGTTTTAATTATGGAAGAAACGTTCAAAGTTAGATTTATAAAATACTTTCTTCGGTCACTGTACACGTATAATATAATAGACGGAGGAGGCTCGTCGGTGGACGACGACGAGGAACGTGGGAGCATCGAGGATGAACGAGATGGACGACGGTTGTCGGTGGCGAGAGGGGGATTGGGGAGGGGGTGGGGTGGTGGGATTCAGGTGGCGCAACGCGAGATGAATATACACGCGGGCGCAGGTTACGCCGGTGCTCTGACGAGCGCATTGTGTCGGCGCGACGACTAAACGAGTCACGCTGCGTCACGTTTCGAAGCCAATGTCGAGAACCCGACGTCGTGTAACCACCGCAAACTCCCCGAGAAATCAGAGGTAGAGGTGGACAACTTCAGACCACGAAACGATATACTCTTCCCCAAATCCTCCCCACCCCTCCTGACCAATCTTTTTCCGTTCTCCTCCTTTTTCCATTTCTTTTTTTCAGAGATATAATATTTATCGTTTTTAGGTAAGAATCATCGGATTTGATTTTCTTTCATAACGTATTCTTTTTTTCTTTTTGTGTAACTGTCGCGATTCAAGGTATAATAGGTTCGTATTGGATCAAGGAAATTATTAATCGTTTGTTCAATCGACAAAACAGTGGGGACCTTTGCGATTAGATTACGACGACGATGAAATCTCGTCGCTTAAAACGTGTTTATCGTGAAAAAAATATCTGTGGAAAATAATACAAACAATTTCTCTCGTTAGGACTTCTCCTGCTACCCTGCACTTTTAATTAACATAATTTTTTGGATTTCGAGTCGTTGATATACGCTCCAACGAAATTAATTAACATTAGTATTATATATAATATATACGATATATGTATATATGTATATGGCATTAACACAACGGCGTTTGTTGTTTTGTCAGAGGAATATAAAATCATTTTTAAAACAAGATTTTGATCGACGATCTGACATTCGATTTCGTAACGATCGATATGTATCTTTTTTTTTTTAAGAATTCATGCATACAAATAGAAGAGATTAAAGTTTTATGTTTTTTAATACGTTACCGATGATGAAAGTAAAAAGATTATAGAACTATTTATAATTTTCATATTTGTTATATCCCAAGGGAAGCCACGTATTTTTCGTTTAAAGCAAAGCGGATTATGTGCCTCGAGATCTTTTAGACCTTTCTAAGAATTTACATTGACTAGGACAGTTCATAATTTAGGGTTGACAAGTCGTCGATTGTTATGACGATGATGATGACGACGGTGATGATGGACTGTTGATGAAAGGAGGGAATTTTCAAGAAAAACAACCCCTCCGCAGGGGGTTTTAGAGTACGATTCGCCACGGGCAGCTGTGGCGCCACGTTTATCCACAGTCCTTGTTTTCTTTCTCCTTCTCACTTCCTCGTTCTCTCTTCTTTTTCTTATTTTCCCTAGGGTGAGATGACAACGCACCCTTCTCGCCGCAACAAAACCTATCATCGACGTCGTCGCATTTACCGGCGTTTTGTATTCCACGCGTTACTCGACGTACATACAACGACGAAGTTAGCAATACACAATATAATTTGGAAAATAATTCGATACGCCGAAATTCCAAGAGGGTGTTTCGCTATTACGTATCTACTTTTTTCTTATCTTCAATATTGCAACGGAAAAAAAGAAGATTCGAAAATATTATTCATAAATTTGTCTGAATATTATTCTACATTAACGTATTTAAAAACAAACGTTTATATGTAAAAGAAAATTATTTACAAACTTTTTGCACTTGTCTATACTTACTTAAATATCACACACAACGAATTAAATAATTTAAATATTATATTAATAAAGTATAAACGATATTGAATTTTTTTCGTAAGAGTTATTTTCGATAGAAATTTATTCGTTGCAAAGCATATATACACGCACATACACACACATCTATGGTTCAGCGCCTTCCATTCGTTCCAGTAGGAGAGCCCGTGTTTTACATGGGTGACTTTCGTATCCTCGCATTATGCACGGAACTCGTCGCGTTCAAGTGGCCGAAGAGAGGAGAGAGAGAACCTCTTCATTATGCTATAACCGAAATTTTTCATTCATGGACGCTTTGACTCGGTCACGTTACAACGCCGACCGCGTGCGCCTGCCAGCACGTACTCGCTTGCACGCATGATTACGTACCTTTTAAATACTACCACTGAAACAAAAATTACGAGGGTAGAAATTGTTGATAGACCAAGTGGAATACTTGATAGAAAGAATTTTTTCGTTTTTTCTTTGTTTGTATATATTTATAAAATAAATATATCTTTATATATAATCAGGTTTTTATTGCACAACTTACAAAGTTTTTTAAAATGTCTTATCATTACTTTACTTATATTTTTCTTACATTCTTAATATATCTTTATAATATAATCTATTTTCTTTGATTTTAACTAAACTTTTTGTTTCTTAAACATTATCTTTAATTATTATGTATACCATATATGTGGAATTTATTTATTAGTTTAATTGTTATTTCAAATGATTTATTGAGATATTGATTTTTTAATGATTTTTAAAATAAATCGATCAATTAATTCGATTTTATTTTGACTAACAAAATTTTGTTTGACGAATTGAAGAAAGACATTTATTTTTTTTTTAATAATTATTATTCAAACTATCATAGTTTTGAATTGGGAAACATATAAGAACGCCATCGGTAGAAAGTTTCGTTGCTCGATGGATAAATATGATGGAGGTTTACTCAAGGGATAAAGAATAAGGAAACTTGCAGCCACGCCATCTACATTATCTAATTTACCGATCAATAATATCTTATGATATTAAAAAATATATCTAATGATATCTATTGTAATAAATTAAAAGTCTCCGATGGATTAGATTGGACGTGTCTCAAACGTATTCTGGTCAATGTCACGTTTACTAGCTTTTAAAAGTGAAACTCGCGATGATATGCAATATTCTTTGATAGTATATAATAGTATGTGACATATACTTTGATAGTATATATAGTATAGTTATATTATAATATAGAATTTTATATAATTATATTTAATTTTTAATATATAAACATGTATGTGCCTTCAGAAGTGCATTTATATATATATTTTAAAATGAAGCAATTTAAGACACTCAAATAAAAAAGAATCCAGAAGGTTTGATGATAAATCCAATGATGATCACCTGTAACAAGAAGAAAACTATATTAATCATACAATCAAGTGATACAATAGCCTGACATAGTAATCGTCCAATTCGCAGATGCACTTTTCTCAATAGAATTCTATATTTATTTTTATCAAATCTCTACTTATTTACCGTTGCAATGAAATTAAATTTAAACGCGTGATTTTACATTAATATAAAATAAATAAAAACAAAGAAATAGGAAAAATAAGAATACTAAGTTACTAAAAAAAAATAATATCTATTAATTATTATGAAATAATTTTAAACTGCATTATATAGAAAAGAAAAATTGCAAATTTAATAAAATACGATCAAAGTGAAAAATTTTAAAGACGAAACAAGAAAAGAGAAATTACTGTAATATTTACCGAACGTTATTTAAGCTTCAAAATTTAATAATAAAAAAATTTTAATATTTCTGACTCTAACTAAACACATACGCATCTTTTGGACGATATGGCACACAGATTTGATGTGCCAAGGAGATGGAATGATCCATCATCTCCAATTAAAATTACAAATTAATGACGAGCAAATAAATAATGCAATAGAATATAAAAAATGACTAAAGAGCTATTTTCGAAAAGTTCGAACTTATTGTTGAACCTTTGAAAATAACTTAACAGTCTATGTAGTTGCCCTCTTCAGCCACAATTGTGGGGGCCTCTTCGGCATAATGCCTCTTCTTTCTTGCCCTAAACGCTGCTGTGTGATATTTGATCTAATCGATGAACCTATTATTAACACTTTGCATTTAAAAAATTAAATAATATCGAACAAAAGCAGAAACTTTGTCATACATCTTATGGTCTTACTTTTTTACTCGACCATTTTTATCTTTTATCTTTGCTCTACTTTATATTTACTATACATATATAACAAATGAAGTATTCAGTAAGAATTATTACACAGCAAAGCGTTAATATACTTAATATTAAGTAAGTATCCAACGTATTCAGCTATCTTCGCTATTTCGAAAAAAAATTAATTTTTAAGAAAACGCAAAGACTTTTGAATCGTTCGATACTGATTTATATCTCGCGGTACAGAGTATCAGCAATATATGGAAAAAATAAAAGAAATATTTCAATGATAAATGAATCACACCTAAGTATGCTACCTGCCTGTATATTGGCAATATCTAAAAAGAGCAAAAATACATACATACCCACCCACTCACTCCACGATTCTCTCACATACCACCAGGGTGCAAAAGCCTAAACTAGAGAACATGCCCCGGGGCACCTCCGACACCCTAGTTCAAACGCGTGTTTTCTAAACTTATGGGAGTACGTACCAATTGCTGTAATCGACTGCCAAGGCTAATGATTATTGCATAAAAGACTAAAACAAAAATACTGGTACATACTAGTATATATGCATACTAGTAATATACAAGTATATCAAAGTTTCCACAAATAAATGAGGTAACTCTACTATTCAAAACGATTTTATATATTACAAAAAAAATGAGAAAAATTTAATATAAATAGAAAAATACAACCATGTGTATTTTTCATATCACACCTAACTCTAAATGTGCTATACTAAGTAGTATTCTAAGTGATAAATAATGCATTAATTAAAAACTATCACGAAACGATGTACAGTACACACTACCTGATACGCACACACAGGTGTAAAGTACATCGTGCAACCACTAGCACAATGACAGCCGCCAATAGGGCAAAAACTTAAAACTAAACCTATACTAACCGTTTCTCATCCATACGAGTAGCACCTGGGCACACGCATAGATGAGAACGCAGAAAGTATAGGGGGGAGAAACGGGAGATTAGTACATTAGAAGCTGAAAATCCTGATCTAAAAAATATGATTAAATACACATAAATACACATAAATACATAACACATAAATATACATTTTTATAAAAATTCATCTAAGCGGCTAAGGACTCTACAATTTATTTGATAAATAATAACTTTTAATATCTTTTAATATATTTCAAAACCTCGAACGACTCCTTTCATTAAGTTAGCTGTTCTAATAAAAGAACTGGACTTTGAGCCACAACTTAACTGCTAGAATCTATCCGTCGCGAATGAGTTTGTTTTCTTGCTCATTTATTTGTAATATCGAAGTATCGATATATCAAAATTAATCGCGATTAGATAAACTAAGTACGAAGCAATGCATGTAAGACATTTATTACAAGCTTTTCTAGACGAAAACGAGTAAATAAATACTCGATTTCACCCCTACTAACCACGAACAAAACACGTAATAAAAAAGAAAGTGCAAACATGAATTGCATTATTAATTAAATGAATTTAACCGGTGAGACAAGAAAACCTATCCTGAACTAATATAAAATATACAATTCAATATAAAATACAATATACAATTTTCATGAGTAACTCCTACAAAGGAATTACTCATGTGCTCGTCACTAATTTATTGGAATAATTACAACCAGTAACTCGTGCCGATTAGGACCTTTCATCCTCGACATTATTGAGCACCGGAGGGACTTTAAATTTTTTGACTCACTGCGTAAGAAGTTCTACGACGGCTCCAAAACACTCCTACTTCGTAGCAAGTATTGTAGTCTGCTAATCGAAGAGTCATTATACAATACAATTAGGTTATACAATTAGAGCATCATTAGAGATGGTAGTAAGTATCGATATTGTGAAAAAAGCTAGAAATTAGAAGAAATATTGTTAAGTAACATTAGTGAAATTGGCGGGACGTCGAGATATATCGATGTTATATTCTCACATATCTATCGAACTTTTCAATATTTCGTTTTGAAAACACTCACGTATGAATATCTTGTGTGTAGCTATCGATTGATATATAATAGAAAGGTGTAAAATATTTTTTAATTACCTGAGATTAACGGGACGACGTAGCATCCGTCCGATCTCCAGCACCGACGCCGCGGAAAAGAAAGAAGAATTATCAGCAAAGAGCCCTGATTGGCTGATAATTATTTACTCGTTTAGTGACCAATTAGAAATTCCGAATAACCAATAGAAATATATTTCACACACACGTACTTGCTGTAGCTCGCCTTTCTTCATGACCACGCTGGTCAAGCTAGATGTGATAATTTATTTAATAAATAAATAAAAAATTTATTCTATTTTACTATTTTATGTACACGTATCTTGTTAATATTTAAAAAATAACGAAAAGAATAAAGATAATATGCACTATAAACCTTATCACACCACACAAAAAAACATAACAATTTATTTATTACATAAATTAAATATCAATTTTATTAATTATTATAATTATCTAATTATTAATCCAATTAATAATTATTGTTATCTAATTTATTTTTCTATTAGGTGTATACGTTCCTTGTAAATATTTAAAAAATAACGAGTAAAATAAAGACAATATAGACTAAAAACTAAATCACATCATAACGTTTTGATTTAAACATTCCTTCAATTTTTATGTAATTTTGTTTAAACTAATATACATTTGTTTTAACGTCCCTGTGCGATGATGACTTTGGATAATAAAATTTTTATCCAGAAAAATATCACATTAAAATTATTTTATATTCAAAGTATGTTAATAAGTATGTAATGTTTAAATCAGTACATATGTGTTTAAACAATCTGAAATATAAAGAGATTGCATTAGAATATTAAAATAATTGTTAAATAATCGATAGGAATGTCTATTGTTGTCTAAAAGATCGGAATATATGATCTATGTACCGTCCCCTTCGAAATCCACCGTTGAAATGAGACGTTGTCCTCTATGAAAGTACTTTTATTAAAAGTTGTTTATAAGACCTTCCAAACGTTACGCATGTGTATAAAGGGTGTCATACATCTAATACATAATCTTTAAGATTATAACGTTATGGTTTAAGCACTTTTATCATTTTTATGTAATTATTTTAATGCTCCTGCGCAATGATGACTTCGAGGGTAAAATTTAGCTGCAATATCAGAAAAGTGCATTAGTGCATTAAAATAATTGTTAATGTATACGTAATGTACACGTATATTGAAATGAAAAATGAGATTACATTTCTCTAAACAATTATACAACCAATATATTAAAACAATGAATAAACAACATACTAATGGAAAATGTGAATTATTAAAGTTTAACATTATGATAGAAGAAAGTGCTTAAGCCAGAACGTTATAATCTTAAAGATTATGTATTAGATGTATGACACCCTTTATACACATGCGCAACGTTTGGAAGGTCTTATAAACAACTTTTAATAAAAGTACTTTCATAGAGGACAACGTCTCATTTCAACGGTGGATTTCGAAGGGGACGGTACATAGATCATATATTCCGATCTTTTAGACAACAATAGACATTCCTATCGATTATTTAACAATTATTTTAATATTCTAATGCAATCTCTTTATATTTCAGATTGTTCAAACACATATGTACTGGTTTAAACATTACATACTTATTAATATACTTTGAATATAAAATAATTTTAATGTGATATTTTTCTGGATAAAAATTTTATAATCTAAAGTCATCATTGCATAGGGACGTTAAAACAAATGTACATTAGTTTAAACAATTACATAAAAATTGATAGAATGTTTAAATCAAAACGTTATGATGTGATTTAGTTTTTAGTCTATATTGTCTTTATTTTACTCGTTATTTTTTAAATATTTACAAGGAACGTATACACCTAATAGAAAAATAAATTAGATAACAATAATTATTAATTGGATTAATAATTAGATAATTATAATAATTAATAAAATTGATATTTAATTTATGTAATAAATAAATTGTTATGTTTTTCTGTGCGGTGTGATAAGGTTTATAGTGCATACTGTCTTTATTCTTTCCGTTATTTTTTAAATATTAACAAGATACGTGTACATTAAATAGTAAAATAGAAAAAAAAATTTTTATTTATTTAATAAATAAATTATCATATCTATCTTGACTAGCGTGGTCATGAAGAAAGCCGAGTTACGTACGTGTGACGGGGCAAGCTTGTGTGCGTGACATACATTTCTATTGGTTATTCAGAATTTATAATTGGTCACTTTACGAGTAAATAATTATCGGCCAATCAGCTTATCAGCCGAAATAATTATCAGCCAATCAGGGCACTTTGCTAATTTTCTTTCTTTCTTTTCTGCGGCGTCGGTGCTGGAGTTCGCACGTATACCACTTCGTCCCGTTAATCTCAGGTAATTAAAATATATTTTCTAACGTAAATAATTTTTCTATATATATAGATTCTTCTAGCAAATGACTTCCAAAAGATGTAATCGAAAGATTACGATAATGTCGAAGATAAAAAGTATTTGCGTAGAAAAAAATTCCATGTACGTTGGTATGCATTTTTCTACGCAATCATATATATATCTTGTTTTACGGCATCATTTCTATAGATATCGACTTATAATGATCGATTTTTATTGTTTGGCTTAATAAAGTATATATTTCGATAATTGTTATGTTCCTATATCCTATTTTTGACTATTCGATATTTTTCTATAATAGATGGAAAAAATGCAAAATCATCAAGCAGCCGTGACGTCATCAGATGACTCTGTCTTTTTGCGGGTGACTACCCCGTATACAACTACGTGCATGGACTGTACGTCACAGCGGCGATCACTGTGACGTAGGCAGCGCCATTTTATAAATCTGTCAGCTGTATATGTTCTAGCGTACTGCGATATCTCGTTTAATTCAGGTAATTAAAAAGTATTTTACACCTTCCTATTATATATCAAACGATAGCTACACACAAGATTTTCATACGTGAGTGTTTTCAAAACGAAATATTGAAAAGTTCGATAGATATCTGTGAGAATATAACATCGATAAATCTCGACGTCCCGCCAATTTCACCAATGTTACTTAACAATATTTCTTCTAATTTCCAGCTTTTTTCATGGTATCGATAATTACTATCATCTCTAATGATGCTCTAATTAATTAGTTTTCATAATTATGTATTCAAAGATCGTATTTCGTATTAAATTCGATTACTGTCACATACACACACATACAGGCATATATGCATAAGTAATTGGTAGCTCGTACACATACACTCATATATTTGATTTTCTTTATGTTATACTAATGTAATCTTTTTTTTTCTTTTTTAGGTACCGAGCATTAGGAGAGTCCAGCAGGAATACATATACTCAGTCTAACAATTGTGTTTACTCTTTTTGTATCTTCATATTCATCGAGGTAAGCGTTATTTTTTTTTTAAGCCATATAGAAATGTATAGAAATAGTAAGAACGAGAGAGAGAGAGAGAGAGAAAGAAAACAAAACATTTACCTACAAGCAACTATGAATGTGTACGTATATTTGTAGGAAATACTCGAGGTGAAAACAAAAGAAAGACAGCCGAAAAGAAAATGTAAACAGCCAAGCACCGAACGTTAGACACTCTCAAGGATAAACAGTATGATATCTCCATTCCCCTTCCGTCTTTCAACGAGTGAAGATCTAACGAACGTGACGTATTAAACTATTTATTGATTTTATTTCTAACGTTATCATTATTGAATTAATCGTTTTAAAAGTTTATTATAGCATTGGACAGCATAATAATTGATATACTTGTTAGGTTATTCTTTATTGAGTTTACTACTATAGTTATTGTCTTCTTTAGACTTCTTTAAAGATTTTTATTAACAGTTATTAATAATATTTTATATTTTATATGCAATTTTACACAAGTAATGAGATTTAGGCAACTGATATTGCTTGGGTTTGTATATTGAAATACAAAGCAAGCACTATCAAACAAATAGTTGCATACTTTGATAAATTCCATAAATATTGTTTAACTTTTACTTTTAATAATCTTAATTCTTTATGATAGAATATTGTTTTAAAGTGTGCCATGCCTTCAGGAATGATTTACAGGGAAAAATGCATTATAATATAATTTTTAGTATGTTTCAGCTTTTCAGAGTTTTTCTTTTATTTTATTTTATTCATCGTCATCCTAAGGGTAGGATACCCATCCTGCAGTCATCAATGAAGACTAAAAGTAAGTATATTTTCCTATTAAACGTTTCTATGATAACTTTAATGGTTTTTTATTATAACGATGATATTAATTGTTCTTTTTCTTTTTCTGTTGCAGAACATCATTGCAATCGAGCGCGTAGGCAATGAGGTACTCGTGTGTTGCATCGTAAAAATAAAATATAAAAGAATCGGAAAGTAAAATCAGTGTTGTACGCCGTATGTAAAAGTTTCGTTTTTTCGGGTAAAGAAACTCCGCAAGTTTCTTTTATTTGATTTAAATGTGTGCCCATCGTCATCCTAAGGGTAGGATACCCATCGTGCATTCATCACTGAAGAATAAACGTAAGTCAATTTTTATATTAAACTTTTTCTCAATAATTATAATAATGTTTTTATATCAATGGTCTATATAATCTTGTTTTTATTTTTGTTTCAGATCATCGTTGGAATAGTGTTACAATTTATTAATTAAATTCATTTGGAAACTCGTTTAACACTAGATTGTTTCATTTACTATTTTTTAAAAACTTACAAAAATTATTTGCATGAAGAAATGGGTAGAGGGGAGGAATTAATATTTACATATATTTCATTATGGTATTAAAAATCAACATATATTTTAAAAAAATAATATTAAAATTTTATATATATGTAGTATATGTAGCAAAGAAATTTGATATGAGTCAAATTGGTTTATTGTTAGTCCATTAATCTAGTGTTAATTGAATTAACTGCATGTAATGCAGTTGTAGAATCAGTGTTAGTGCATTGTCATCGTCATCCTAAGGGTAGGAGACCCATCGTGCATTCATCGATGGAAATATGAAGTGAGTATATTTTTGTATTTAATAATTCAACAAACATTTTAATTGTTTTCAGTAATAGTAATGATATTAATAGTATTGTTTTTTATTTCTGTTTCAGATTGCAATCGTGCGCGAAGCAATATACGGGAGTGTTTAATATATTTATTATTATTATTTATATAATAATAAATATATAAATTAATATATTATTAAAATCGATTAAATATAATTAAAATCATGGATTAGAAGCACGTTCGTTCGCTCATTTCAATTCGTTCGTGTTACGCGATTGTATTAGAAATTTTTTATATTAAATTAACTGCGACCAAGGCAGTAATTGCATTAGACTTTGTTCGAGAAAAGTTGTATATTTATTTTAAAACAGTCGCACAGACTGTTCACGTATTAGAGTCAGTGCATCAATGAAGATTTTTACTTGCATTGACTGTGTGCAAAGCAGTCTTTGGAAGCAGTTGTAGAATCAGTGATCGGGCGCATAATAAATTAAAATCATACGCGAATTAGAGCCAGTGTTGTTCGCCGTATAATAAAATTTCGGTTTCGCGATAAGAAACTCATCTATAGTTTCTTATTTTCGTTTACACCGCGTTTCTAGATTCACGCGAGGTGCATCGCCATGGTGCAATTGAATTTCATCCCATTGGAATGCATTGTAAGTATCTATTTTTATTAAAATTTTATTCGTTTTTGTTTGATTCGATTTTGGATCATATTACATATAACTTATCATTTTGTTCTATTTTACTTTACAGATAAGACGATGGATCTTCGATGGATCTTCGATGGATTTTGGATGGATTTTCTTCAATACCAAATTGAGGGACTCTTCGATTAGCAGACTACAATACTTGCTACGAAGTAGGAGTGTTTTGGAGCCGTCGTAGAACTTCTTACGCAGTGAGTCAAAAAATTTAAAGTCCCTCCGGTGCTCAATAATGTCGAGGATGAAAGGTCCTAATCGGCACGAGTTACTGGTTGTAATTATTCCAATAAATTAGTGACGAGCACATGAGTAATTCCTTTGTAGGAGTTACTCATGAAAATTGTATATTGTATTTTATATTGAATTGTATATTTTATATTAGTTCAGGATAGGTTTTCTTGTCTCACCGGTTAAATTCATTTAATTAATAATGCAATTCATGTTTGCACTTTCTTTTTTATTACGTGTTTTGTTCGTGGTTAGTAGGGGTGAAATCGAGTATTTATTTACTCGTTTTCGTCTAGAAAAGCTTGTAATAAATGTCTTACATGCATTGCTTCGTACTTAGTTTATCTAATCGCGATTAATTTTGATATATCGATACTTCGATATTACAAATAAATGAGCAAGAAAACAAACTCATTCGCGACGGATAGATTCTAGCAGTTAAGTTGTGGCTCAAAGCCCAGTTCTTTTATTAGAACAGCCAACTTAATGAAAGGAGTCGTTCGAGGTTTTGAAATATATTAAAAGATATTAAAAGTTATTATTTATCAAATAAATTGTAGAGTCCTTAGCCGCTTAGATGAATTTTTATAAAAATGTATTTATATGTTATGTATATATGTGTTTTTAATCATATTTTTTAGATCAGGATTTTCAGCTTCTAATGTACTAATCTCCCGTTTCTCCCCCCTATACTTTCTGCGTTCTCATCTATGCGTGTGCCCAGGTGCTACTTGTATGGATGAGAAACGGTTAGTATGGGTTTAGTTTTAAGTTTCTGCCCCCCTATTGGCGGCTGTCATTGTGCTAGTGATTGCACGGTGTACATTGCACTTGTGTGTGCGTTAGGTGTGTGCATTGTACATCGTTTCGCGATACGTAATACCGCGCTTATAATTTTTTAAAGTTATTGAATAAAAATAACTTGTAGAGTCACGCGTACGATACGACTTTTTTTTTTCTTTAACAATCGTTTTGCATAGTAGAGTTTACCGCATTTATTTGTGGAAACTATAATATACTCGTATATAACTAGTATGCATATATACTAGTTTATACTTGTATTTTTGCATTAGTTATTTATGCAATAATCATTAGCCTTGGCAGACGATTACAGCAATTGGTACGTACTCCCATAAGTTTAGAAAACACGCGTTTGAACTAGGGTGTCGGAGGTGCCCCGGGGCATGTTCTCTAGTTTAGGCTTTTGCACCCTGGTGGTATGTGAGAGAATCGTGGAGTGAGTGGGTGGGTATGTATGTATTTTTGCTCTTTTTAGATATTGCCAATATACAGACAGGTAGCATACTTAGGTGTGAATGTTTATTTAATTTGTAAGTAGGTAAAGACCGGAGAAGTCGCGCGATTGTAATTTCCACTCAGGAGTGGACAATTTCTTCTCCGGATATTATACAAAGTTTCAGCAACCTTTAGATTCATTTATTATTGAAATATTTCTTTTATTTTTTCCATATATTGCTGATACTCTGTACCGCGAGATATAAATCAGTATCGAACGATTCAATAGTCTTTGCGTTTTCTTAAAAATTAATTTTTTTTCAAAATAGCGAAGATAGCAGAATACGTTGGATACTTACTTAATATTAAGTATATTAACGCTTTGCTGTGTAATAATTCTTACTGAATACTTCATTTGTTATATATGTATAGTAAATATAAAGTAGAGCAAAGATAAAAGATAAAAATGGTCGAGTAAAAAAGTAAGACCATAAGATGTATGACAAAGTTTCTGCTTTTGTTCGATATTATTTAATTTTTTAAACGCAAAGTGTTAATAATAGGTTCATCGATTAGATCAAATATCTGTTGAGGCATTCGAGTAAATATAATTATACGACTTGTATTGTAAAATACGTTTAGAAAAAGCCTCACAGCAGAGTTTAGGGCATGAAGAAAGAAGAGGCTAAATGCCGAAGAGGCTTATGCCGAAGAGGCCCCCACTTAAATGTGGCTGAAGAGGGCAACTACTATTGAGGCTATTGAGTTATTTTCGAAGGTTCAACTGCAAGTTCGAACTTTTCGAAAATAGCTCTCTAGTCATATTTTATATTTTATTATATTACATTTTTGCTCGTCATTAATTTGTAGATGTAATTGGAGATGATGGACCATTCCATCTCCTTGGGACACCAAATTTGTGTCTATATCGTCTAAAAGATGCATATGTGTTTAGTTAGAGTCAGAAATATTAAAGTTTTCGTATTATTAAATTTTGAAGCTTAAATAACGTTCGGTAAATATTACAGTAATTTCTCTTTTCTTGTTTCGTCTTTAAAATTTGTCACTTTTATCGTATTTTATTAAATTTGCTATTTTTCTTTTCTATATAATGCAGTTTAAAGCTATTTCATAATAATTAATAGATATTATTTTTTTTAATAACTTTATATTTGTACTTTTCCTACTTCTTTATTTTTATATATTTTATGGAAATGTAAAATCACGTTTTTAAATTTAATTTCATTGCAACGGTAAATAAGTAGAGATTTGATAAAAATAAATATAGAATTCTATTGAGAAAAGTGCATCTGCGAATTGGACGATTACTATGTCAGGCTATTGTATCACTTGATTGTATGATTAATATAGTTTTCTTCTTGTTACAGGTGATCATCGTTGGATTTATCATCAAACCTTCTGGATTCTTTTTTATTTGAGTGTCTTAAATTGCTTCATTTTAAAATATATATATATATATAAATGCATTTCTGAAGGCATACACATGTTTATATATTAAAAATTAAATATAATTATATAAAATTCTATATTACAATATAATTATACTATATATATTATCAAAGTATATGTCATATACTATCATATACTATCAAATATTGCATTCTTTTATAGAATTGTACCGTCATCTCATTAAGCATCTACTATCGCCCATTGATGGTTAGGTTAGTAACTAAAATGAATGTGGTTACGCGAAAAGTGGACTTGTGAGCTTCTATGTACTTCTATCTAGCATTAAAAAGTTATTGAAAATATGTTATTCGCATGCGCAACTACAAATTCAAGGCGCAAGTGCACTTTGAAAAATATCTTCCACTCATGACGTTTCCACATTTTTTATTATCAATAACTCATTAAATAATTAATTAATGAAGTTAGCAACTATGGATTTTAAATAAGCATTTTCTTAGCAATTTTACGCACTTACTCATTTTTTTCTGCTGTTGCAAACTACGTTGCTTTACTTAGAAATAAAAAGAGTTTTCACATTTTCAATTATCAATAACTAAATAAATAATTAATTAAAAAAGTTAGCAGTTATGCATTTTGAATTAGCAAATAGCTAGCAATTAAATGCATATATTCATTTTTTTCAGTTCTTGAGGTTCTTTGTCAACTTTTTTTCGCTATCAATAAGATACATTTATGGTAACGAAACTTTTGTAATTCATTTCAAATTTTATACATAAATATATAATTAAATGAATGAATGTTTCATTAGATATTCAAATTAATTATTTTTCCTTTTTTTTTCTTTTATACATGTAATTATTATCAATAATTTTAATATTAAAAAAATGTCGCTTGTTAGAATATTCAAAAGAAGTTCATTATAAATTTATTAAAAAAAAATGATTTTGACTGTAATTTTGTCAAACGAGAGCTTAATAATTACAAAATAATTACACCTCGGATGTTTTGACATACACACACACACACACACACACATATGGCATAAAATTATAAATTTAGTTCACAAAAATATAATATATATGTAATAAAATGAAATAAAAATGCATATTTCAATGATGTAGATTTTTAGATGTTATAATAGTTTCAGTATTATCACATAAGTAACAATTCTAGAGTAATGATCCGGGAAGAAGATTGAAATAAGTAAATATACTAAAGATGAATTAAGCAAAAAATGTAAAATATTATATTTATGTCTTCCTATGAATCAGACATCTTAATAGTGATAAAGAAGTATTGTTTTCTCAGATTTCGTGGAACGCACGGAAGCAAATAATAAAGCTGTACAATTTAGCTGTGCGAGACATTTTAAGAAGAGGAAGTTTCGTTCAATGCTCTTTGCTCTCTTCACATTTTATCGTTTTATTTTCGTTCTTGGGAAGAAGAGATCACAATTATGCGTCGTTCGCATACCGATAAGAAGAATTCTATGTATTCTTCAACTATTCGAAACACTTTTGTATCGTTTTAATCCAAAAAACGAATAATTTGTACGCACATTAAACATATCGAATAGTATTTTAAAGTATTCAGGATTAGAAACTATTTAATCTATGATTCTGAACAATCTTAAGTATTGCTTCTGCAAATAAATATATTCTTATCGTACCTTGACATCGTTTACTGCGTTTCTTATTATCATTTATTCATATTACAAGTCCAAAAGACTTTCATATTCCTATCAAATAACGGTACTTCTGTTTTCTTAGCTCACAAATGCTTATTACATTGTTCATTATTCAGTCAATTGTTGATATTACGCGAGTAATGAATTTTTCTTTATAAGATTTTCATTTTCTTACATTTTCATTGAAGAACTTATTGAACGTTGATACAACTGATAATTAATAAATTTCGATTAATTTTAGATTTAACAAGAAATTTAGAAATTCTGTCAATTAATCTATCTCATTAATTAACTTCGAGAACACATTTATATCGAAATCTACCTACAATTTATGTATGTCAACATTCGTCGATGTTAACTCATCTCATCGCAAGTTTCACTGTTAAAAGCTAGTAAACGTGACATTGACCAGAATACGTTTGAGACACGTCCAATCTAATCCATCGGAGACTTTCAATTTATTACGAAAGATATCAAATTATTTAAATTCTATCACGTACTTACTCATCGCATCGCAGGAAAGTTTTTTTCTAATTATCATTCTTTTTAATACAGCAAGTATGAATAAATCTATGAGCTCTGAACCACGATTGATCTCTTGTTTTCTTCTTTTAATAATTATCGAAAGAAATATTATCTCTGAAATGACGTATAATCATTTCGTGTTTTTTTTTGCACAATATATAATCTTTTGTCAAATATAATAAATAATCCTTTTATTCATGAAAACGAATGTCGTATGAATATAATCTATATTATTGATATTTTTCATCCACAAAATGTCTATGAAATGTATCGTTAACTAGAACTCGATTGGAAATTATGTGTACAAGATTGCAAGAACGATTCGACGAGCATCGCTCTCGCAACTAGCTTGACCTTCACCCTTGCCTCGTTTCAACGAGAGTGTTCATTTCTCTTAGCAATGAGCTAAGAACGTCTTGGACAAGCTCTTCAGTCGATTTGATGATATGATTATATCGTTGATATGACTGAAAGAAAGGAAAAGAAAGACGAAGAGGAAAGTTATAACAAATAAATACAATTACACATAGAAACGAGATTCTTTCTAGTCTGTTTCTTTAAATTTCATATGCTATGTGTACGTAACATTTAATTTTTGTAAAAGATTAAGAAAGAGAAATAAATTTTTGTATGCGTTGAAATTCATATTATTCCTATTACATAACACACATGAATTATTTATATAAATATGAAATATTTTTCTATATCATTTTCTCTATTATTTTCAGTTTAGTGATATATGTAGTATTATTCTAATGTTTTATTCTCTTACGATAGATTAATATTACGTAACAATTAATACAAGAGTAGTACAGTAATAGTCTTTACTTTGCTTATGCAAATAAACGCGCATCTTAAGTGGTTGGCACGCGAAATGCGTAAAGAAGTAAGAAAAATTATAATGGTTTTACAGCGAGACAAATTAACTTTCACGGTCCCAGTATTGTTACATGATTACGAAAGTACGTGTTTTGCATATAACATCGATTGCATCTTTTTACTCTTATTGCACAAACTAGAAAAAGTAAATGAATAGATTTAGTACGTAGAAACAAATAGTAATCGTAAAACACTATCCATTGTTACGCTTTGTTATTTCAGTTAATTAGAAAAATTAATTCTTCTTTTTTCTTATCATAATATATTGTACATAAACGTCCAAGCAAAATAGAAAATATTATATTTAAACGATAGATTTAATAGATGTAACAAATTGGGTATGCAATAATTACAGAATTATAATGATTCGATGTTGTTAAAAAAGGAGAGGATCAAAGTAAATCCTAAATAAGGAATGCCCAGATCGAGGGACTTCGATCGAGACTCGTCCTAGTATCAGCTAAATTTAAATACCTTTCACCGAGCATACGTATATATACAATCTTGTAAGATATTACATAATAGAGTAATAACCGAAAGTGTCGTAATAAAGGCGAAAATAAAATTCTTCCTTCTTCGAAAAAGGGTATTTTTTTCTGACAGTATGCCAATTATAATCTTTTTAAATAAACTTTTATTCTAAGCATGTAATTTTTTCTTTTTCTATTTACGTATAAACAATTAAATGTTATTATATTAACAAAAAAAGAAAAAAAATACGTAAGAAGATAAAATAGAGCCAATAAAGAAAAGGAAGGAAGTGCCTATTGAAGTGTACAAAATTCATATCAGATTGAAAATTGCACTGTGTAATTTGCGAAAGATCTAGTTTGACTAATGCTACGGACTATGATTCGACAAGACTTTAATGTTTCAATGTGATAGTGGTTCACTTTCGTGTCCGATAGTTAAGTACTTTATTTTCTCTTCAATATATATCTAACTTTTATATTTATTACGCAATTATGAAATTAAATCATTAATATTTTAATATATAGATAAAAATATATATATTTTTTCGTTACTTTCTTAATTGATATAATTATTCTCTTTAATTCGTTTATATTAAACTAGTTAATAATAAATAAGTAATTAATATTTAAACAATCTTATTACTAGTATTAGCAATAGGTGTAATAAATTAAATTCATCGCACGAAAATCGGCATATTTTGTTCGTCAAAAAAGTTGTTCGTCGACAGTTGTTTGAAAGATTAACCAAAATCTTCGAAAACAAGGAAAACTATTTCGTAGAATAACAAGTGTTTATTTAATAATACATTTATAGCTAATAATACTAACTCATAATAACGATTTCAAAATTTCTCGTGATTATTTATATATTTAAGATCAAAAACCGGTCGTGTTTGGGTAACAAAAAAAAAAGGTTGATATCGAATTGTTCAAGGATTATGAAGTAAGAATGGATGAAATCAAGTTTTCGTAGGAGATATGAAAAAGATGAATTTTTGTATGTCTGTGTGTGTGTATGTTCCAGTTGAATTAGAAATGAAAAAACTGTATACCCCACCCGCATGATTTTCTCGTACGTGTAAGCCTCTCATAGTCAGCAAGTATAGTGTTTTGTGATAGTAGTTGCGGTAACTCGCGCGAGTGAACGAGCGAACGAGCGAACGAGCGAGCAAACGAACGAACGAGTAGCGAAGGAAGGAAGGAGCCCCGGCCTCTTGGTGAAGTTGCCGATTCGAATATCCGTCGCAGTTGCGGATGCTCGTTCGAAGCGACGAGATCGAGAGCAAGAGACGCAACAGGCACAACAAACGCGATCGCGATCGATCGTGATCGATCGATCGATCGATATATACATATTTTTTGTTGTATCGTTTCTCGTGAACCCTGGACACAGTGATCTGAAAGGTGTGTTTTGTCATATTCGAAAAGAATTTATTTTTTATTTCTCGTTCGTGACACTCGGTAATATTTTTCAAAAATTTATCTACCAACGGTTAGACGACGATTTATCATTATATCGATTAAATAATTTATCATTGTGTTAGATGATTAATAAACAAGGATCCTTTGGAAAGTGGCTTTTGAGATTTCTTTAAATTATCGTATAAATCAACTTGGAAGATATCGATCTTTAGAGGAGAAGGTGGAGGAGGATCTATGAAGTAGAAGATTTATCGAACAAAAACGCGCGTTTGCAAGTTTCTGCCAAGATGCTCGCTTCTTCGAAGATCATTTAAAACGATTGTTGTATGGTTAGTCTTTATCCGGTGACGACAGAGATTAGCAATCAAAGCGTTAATTGGAAATGGAGAGACCTTGAATTTGTCAGGTACGATTATAAATGATTATATCTATTATGTTTTAATGATATTTAACATTAACGAGATCTAGTCAATGTGATCGCCGTTATATAAATACTTAGATGAAGAAAATTTCTTTTTCCAATGTCTAATGTGATGTCCTCGTTTAGTAGGATAACACTAAAAATCGAGAAGAAAAATTGTTAACTGGTAGAGGGATGTTTATGCAATACCGATATCTGTAACAGAATTTGTTTTTATTATTTCTGAGAGTTGGTTACGTGTACGATATCGTGAAATTTCGCTCGTATCGAATCATACTTCATTGATTCCTCTTTTTCTTTTTTTTATCTTGTGTTCTTTATACCGTATCGATATCTCTTACCGAGCAACTGTTAATTATTGTTTAAACGCAAATATATCATAGTCGGAAGTGTTCTTATTTATGATAATTTGTTGCCAGAGTTACGCGCTTTCCTCTGACTATTTTCATTTTAAATCTATCCGAAAGAGAGTAAAATAATTTGTAAAAATCTTTGTAAGACATAAATTATCAAATAGACCTGATACTCCAAAGAGAAACTTTAAGATGAGAATTCATTTAAATAGAATAAAAAAAAATATTTAATATTTTTAACTATTCCACAAATTCAAATATTCATAAATCCAATTTAACAGGGACCGGGGTTTATTCGGGTTTGTTCGGCTCTACTTTATCTTTTATTTTCGAAGTCAATATAATCGAATAGAAAATTGAATTATTTATCACTCGTTGTGCATTTTTTCCACAAAGAAGTATAGGAACATTTGTATGAGTTGGAAAGGCCGTTCGAAGAAACTTTTGTCTTTGTCCAAAGAGCAACGAGTAATTTACTCGCGTCTCACGTCCCACCTGCACGTCACTGACGAATTCTGAAATACTTCCGGCGCGTTGACGTTCCTTCAGAAAATTGGAAGTATCTAGAGGTATCTACTTCGAAGGATTCACGAGATAACAGGATGCATTTTAACTCGGCCTCGTTGTGTTAAGCTTAGTTGAAACATACTCGAACAGAAATATGTTGAATCGTGGGTAACTACTGATTAAGAAGAAAGTTGCTGAACATTTTTAAATGCCTAACTCCACTTAATTACATAAGATACTAATTACAAAGATTAGATAGTAATAGAAAAAAAATGTAGTTTTGTTTTTTTGGGGGGTTTTTTCTATGGATTAGCTAACGTTTAGGGATAAAATTTTCAATTTCCAGTTGACGATATAGTCAAATTGAATGAATCCATGAATAATCTTCGATCTAATCTGTCCAATAGCGGTCTGTTTAAACTGGACTTCTATTCAAGAAGAGAAGTTATCGTCTATAATAAATATGCGTGCGCGTAGAAAGCACGTGTAAACTCGTTGCTCCAATATTGCATGTCGGCTTACTCAACGTGTTATTCAACCTCGCACATACACCAAAAGCCGGATTACGTAGTGCAGCTTCCATCGAGATCCTGTCCGGATTAATGCACGGAAATCGCGAGCCGTGTACGCCTTGTCTATTCCTGAAATTCGTAACGAACCTTTAAATACGATTATCCGTATTCGAATCGTAAACTTCTTTCCTAACTAAAAATAATGATCACTTAGTTTTTTTTATTACTATATATATATTTCTGAATAAGTTTAAATATTCTTAATTAGAAAATGATGATATTTTTGAAGAATTAATAACAACATTTATCATATTTTTCGACTGTTCATCGAAGATAAATTGGTAAATACAGATACTTGTGTGTATGTATAGATATACGTAGGTATCCACAAACAGGATGAAAGCTATTGTCTTTAACGAGACGTATATTCGATGCTGTCGTAATACGTAAGATAAATTTAGTGATATAGATAAATCACCGAGAAATTTTCATTACGACATTTGAAATATTTTGTCATCTCACTTTAATGACCAATGTCTCGATGTTTTTTTTATTGTCTGGATATTAAGATTGAAAAAAAATAAAATGTGATTTTAATTGATTGTCATTGTGAAACAGGAATAAAAGTATCTCATATTAAACATTTTTATTATTTATTACGATCGACCTTGCTAAAGTATGAAAGGGAGAAGCGAGAATATTTAGCAGAAGTTGCCAGGATAACACGAGCACAAGCGTAACTGAAAGTAAGATTGCAGCATTACAGCCTTGTACTCATTGCAGTTAAGGAACCAGGTTGTCCGTTACAATTACAGTTAAGATACGGTGCGATCCTCAAATAAACACCGAACGCAATATCCTTTTTTTATTGTAATTAGAGTAAGGAGAGAACAATTTATTCCTTATCTAGACGAGATAAATTTCCCACAAGTTTGAGAAATATTCGAGGTACATGAATAGGTATAAAGAATTAACATTGCTTACATCTTACATCTGATGTGTCGCGTGCTTCGTTAGTAGATGTAATTATGTAATGTCAACGAGAAAGTACTGTTTTAAACTAATTTTTCGATGATAGATAAGCAATGATTGTTAATGAAATAGAGAAAGTTTCTATCTAAAATGATGATTTTCCTGGAAGATGTTCCATAATTTTCAACCTTCTTTCTTTTTTACTTTCTTGCGATTATTTATGAGAAAATAAAGAGAGAGAATTTGCATTTGTAATTCAATTATACAAATAATTATATGTTATTGGTGATGGTAATCAAGAAGTTCAATCGCAAATACAAATAAATGTGAACTAACTCGGAAATGTGAATTCATGTCAATATCATGTCTAAACGTTACGTTTGTTGGGAACGTTAACAGGAAAAATCTACGCTCCGATTATTTAATATGTCGCGACTATATTTTGTTGAATCAATGATGAATGGAAATTGCTCCATCTTTAAACGAGCTTGTTTCGAGACGCCGGTTTAAATAAGGCGTTGACGAGTTACGGCTCGTAATCGTGAACGATATTTCTTCCTCTTTTTCTCCCTCCTTTCTTTTTTGTTCTTCTCATTCTTCTTCGTCTTCTTTTTAAAGGACCAAATGCAGTAATGTAGGCCAAGGTAGCTAGAAACACAAATAATGCTAATTAGTAAGGATAAAATATCATAATAGAAGATATTAGACCGTAACGCACGATTTCTCTTATTTTTCATGGATAAATATAGTAATAAAAAATACATTTTGTCTTTATTTTTTATCTTATTCATTATAATAACTATTTAAGCATTGAAAATGTCTTCAATTATAATCCCATTCACGTAGCTAATTGTTCTTTTCTATCATTAACATTTAATATTTCATCATATTCTATATCCGATAAAAAAATAAATTAAATAAAAATATCAAAAACTAAACGTTTAATAATGATTCATAGGAATTAATTCATAATGCTTTCCATTTAGACGTTTCTAAGAACGCGAGGATGTTTAGAAAATTTGATTCTTGCTTTAAATCTTATGTAAATGACGTTAATCGTTTATTTACATGAAACAACCGAAAAAGGGTTTGAAGGGAAACAAAGTTGAAAGGAGTGTCGTATTAGTTGGTAGCCGTTAACGAGAAATCATGTGGTAGTCAGCACTCAGAAATATCTTTGTTCGAACTAGCGCACCTGTAGACAAAGAGAGAACTCCAATCATGTAACTAATAATCGTTTAACCTTTCGTTAGTCATGGCCAACGATATCTAAGATCTTTCTTGTAATATCATTCTATTATTTATTACAAATATACATATAATAAATATACGTTAGAAAAGGAAGAACGAATTTGTGAGATTTAAGAAAGAAAAAAAAAAAGAAAATGTGAATCAATTATTTTGATCTATAAAACAATAATTGAAGCTGAACGAATATAACGATCTCTAATAAATATTTAAGTAATACCTGTGTACTTACGTCAATTCGTTTTATCGTAATATCTCATTGAATCTAAATAACATTCACCCGAGTAAATTATCATTTCTTTTTCAAAAATATCTAAGTGACGAATACTGAAGAAAATTTAAGAGAAATGAGAACGGTTGTTTTCCAACTATGAGTCAGCTGCTCGGTCTAATATATTCGATCTAACGCACACTATTTTCAGATTATGACTCTTGTACGACCTAACATCGAACGATCGATCTATCATTCGTTTCTCAACTTATACATGCAACCGAGACTCGCAGGTGCAAACACAATTACGAACTCGTGGTGTGCAGTCCAGACACCTGGCTAACCGATCTTTTACATTGAGAAGCGAGAAAGAGTATGCTAGTTTTACGCTTAGTGCAACGTTTTAAACTTATCTATTGGACTTTTCGCCACGTTTATCAATTCTATCGTTAAAACCGCACTTTCACATGTGCTGGGTTTATTCTACACGCTCGATTCGTTACATTAAAGACTCTCGTGCTTGCTTGCTTGCTTGCTTGCTTGCTTGTGTCTTTGTTTCTGTATAGCAATTACAACAAAAAGTATTCGACTTAAGACACGTGCGAATAATACTAGCGAACACGAACGAACGTCCTTACACTATTTACCCACATTTTCAACCAGGAACATATTTCACTGCTAATAATAGTAATACTCGTATGATTAAGAGCAATGAATTCAATCTGTTAAATCATGGTCATATATAAATCTTTATATTAGAATTTTAATTTATTTGTCTTTTAATAGAAATAACTATCATCGAAAATTTTTCTCTCTCTCTCTTTCTCTCTCTGTCTTTCCCTCTCTTCAACGATTACATTTATACAAGTACGATCCGATCGTATGAATTTCCAAATTAACCTTTGTAACCCTCATTTCATTTATATTCTTGATATTTGCGTATTCGGTTTTATACTTCCTCGATTTATTCAACTTTTTAAATTTTCTTCATACATATATTCATAAAAAATATCAATAAATTAAATGCTTTCAAGTCATATTAAAATAATTATTTTTTTCTTTTAAGTAAATTTACGCGTAAAGTACATTTAGTTAGGTGAAAATGAAAATTAAATGAACATATATAGAAATGTAAGATATACAGACAGGAAAACGATAGATCGAGGTCGGTCGTGCGAATTATTTTTCTTAGATACCAAGGTGGGAAATAATACTTAGAACTCAGGACACAGTAGAGAGATAGAAACAGAGAAAAAGAGAAAAGGACATGTGTCCTAAACAATAGTGAATGTACTCGTAATTCATTCGCTTATGCCATGCACGTTTTATATACTTATACCTCCTATTTCGTGTTCGATCTCATATGACTGTACTTAATTCTTATGATCACTCATATCAATGACCATGGATTAATTCATAAAAATTGTTCATATTTTTCTATTTTCTGTATCATACGTTTCCAAGTATACAAGTTTTACACGAGAGAGGCGTATCCGATTTGTAATTTGTTTTTTGGATTTTAATATTCATTCATTTTTTCACATTAAATCGTTCGTAAATATGTTTCTGTATTATATATATAATTATATTCAGAATAGAGTACTACACATGTGTGAATTTTAATTATCTAATGTAAAAGTGTTCTCAAAGATGAGAAACAAATTTTGTTTTACAATGTTACAATAAACAATTTTTGTTGATTATTTCAAACGGAACATTGTTAAGGCGTTTCATGCGAATGTTCATATGTAAGTACAACGTTAAAAGGTTATTAGTAATTTAACGGTATCTCGATACTTCATCGCCTTCTACGCATAAGAGTTATCACGCAAAAAAGGTATATGCTTTCTTAACCACAGCTGTTGTTTGCACATAGTATATCTATTGAAAATAAACTAGAAGTAGAATATTTTCTATTGTTTTTTCCATTGTGTCGTTTAACGGTAGTTGTTTATTCTTGTTCTCAATATTTATTTACTTTTATTACTTTGCAATAATTCGTTTGAAACAAACAACAACAAAAAAAAAGGAAAATGATTGATAAGAACATTGATAAAAAAGCAAATATCTTAATTTTCCGTTAAGTGTATTATAAAGAAATTTATTCAAATCGCATTGGAGGGAAAAATTGTATTACGTTACCTGAAAAGTTCGTATCAATGTATAAATAGGAAAATATTCAATATATATTTATATAAATCATTACGAACTTTCCGAACAAACATTCCGATATATTTAATATCAATACTTGAAACACTAATTGTAAGATCGCAAAGAAAACAAAATGAATCGAATCGAATCGACTAATTAACATCCTTGATCAATAATTATAATAAATCGATGCACTTTCCTGGAAAGAATCTTCGAAAGAAGAAGGAGATTTGTAGAAAAAAAAGTAAATTGCAGAAAAGGCAATGGTGGTAATATTACTTAAGAAAGTAAGTAATATACGTGTACAAATTTATGTGTGTAAACGCATATACATATATATACACGTTTCCAATGAAAACGTGACTCCTCGGACGAGATCCTCGCGATTGGCTCCTCATGCGGCACGAGATTTCTGTCTCTTTTTAAATTCTCCCTTTCAACTCAAGAGGAAAGACTCTTTCTATCTTTCGAATAAACGTGTCGTAATGTTCGGTTTACCGCCTCATGAGAAGAACAACGCATTCTCTTCTTTCATCGGGTAAAGAGATTCACTCGATTCACGGCACGTTGGCTGCATCGCAACGTTTGCCTCCTTCTTCTCGTTAAATGTCATGCGGTTTTTATCAGAAAGAACTTGCTGCACTCGGTTAATGATCAATGCGAATTTGTGTTATTTTTCTATATTTGTATATGTGCGTACGCGGGTGCACGCGTGTGTGTATGTTTGTGTATATATATTCTTTGTCTTTTTTTTTCTTTTTTTTTCTTCTTATTTTTTTTTCTACTTTACTAATAGTAGACTCCGCGCGATAGGTAAGACTGAATCGAGAACGAACAAAGCTTGTGAAGATGATTAAAGGTCGAAACTGACTTTGACATTAGACAGATACTTATTATGTACTTTTATCATTTACCGACTACCAATTCTAAACTACGTTCGTTGTTATTTCTTCAAAGAACGAGTCTAAATGCCGAGTACCAACCAACCCGTTTACGTTCTAAGCACGTTCCAAAAGTTTAAAGGAGAGTGCTTTGAATTATAAAGAAAGAGACTAGAGAAAAGCTTTCTTAGCGTGTCAGACAAAACAATATGGTAAGGGTGACGCATTCGAAATTGAAAAGCATCTTTCAAATAGTAAGTATTGTTTCGAACGTTTTTTTAAATCCAGTATATAAATATTATTAATGGAAATGGTTATCTTAATTTTATAACGGAAACTATAAAAAAGAAGAAGAAGAAGAAGAAGCTATCTTAAGTAGGAATATTTGTTTTCTTTTTAAGTTATTAGTATATCCAAGGGCTAACAAAAATATAGGTAAATAGAATAAAAAATAATCGGAGGAAAGAAAAGACACGCATCGTCGATTTCAAGTCCGTTCAAATATAGCAAAAAAAAAAGAAGAAAAAAAGTAAAAATGAATATTCTTACTCGTGCATAAATTACAAAAGGCTGATTGTCGATGGTTTCCTCCTCTTCCTTCTTTTTATTCTTTCTATATGTTTTCCTGCGGAAACTAGCACGTTGTTTATCTTACCGCACGGAATTATTGCATCCTGTCGAAGGACAAGTAGGAGGACGTCGCAAGGAAATCACGCAAGAAGGCGAACTCGATTTGGATAGCAAATCTCGAGAATTCTTTCTTTCGTCGCGTGAGTTATTATCTACTCGCATGATTACGTTAGATTGTTGTGGCTTTGAACAAAAAAAAAAGGCTGTTTACTTTTTTTCTGAATTTTTATGATATAAAAAAATACTTCCTCTGTTTTTGTCTTATATTATTTATACTCTTTGATATGTTAAAAAATAAGATTGATGACGTCAACCATTTTTTTCTATAATTATTAATATGACCAAGTTATTAATGCAAGGGTTATAAAATATTAATGATTTTATCATTAGATAACATTCTCTTGCTCGATAAAAAAGACATTGTAAATATAAAAATGTTTTTTTATCAGACGCATATTACATGACAATATGAGATCTTCGAAGCTTCTTAATTGCGATTAGTCATGATTTTCCCATCGAGATGGAAATCTAATTAGAAAGCAAAGGCTTTCCAATAAATTTGTTTCATTTTAAATGATAAAATTGATAAATATTCAAATATACATTAAAGAGATATCGTTTGAAAATAGTTCTTCATAAGATCACTTAATTTAATCATTTAATCATTTAATCATTTGATATTAAAAATTGTTCACATTGGTATTTACTAGGATTGAATTTGTAATCCTAAAGGAATCCACGAGAACGACTTGCTCTTAACAATAAAGACCTGCATTTCAGATCGTGTCTCACAGCAAATGTCAGACAGAATTCATGCAAATAACGGCAAGACTACTTTTTTCTCGAAATATGCACAACTAAGATCTGCAAGCTTTTTACTAACAATATTTCTTTATCGTTTAGGCAGTTTTGAAAAAAAAGATAGAAAAAAATAATAAAATATGTAAAAAAAAAAACTTTATATATTTTTATTCTCGAACTTTAAAATCGGT
This sequence comes from Polistes fuscatus, assembly GCF_010416935.1. Lineage (NCBI taxonomy): Eukaryota > Metazoa > Arthropoda > Insecta > Hymenoptera > Vespidae > Polistes > Polistes fuscatus. The sequence goes on along the minus strand of NW_025113162.1, from coordinate 3,198,635 downwards.
AATCTCGGAACGAAGTTTGATTTCCATAGAAACATTTCCGTAAATTATGATGCTTTCCATCAGTTTTTTTTGTAATTTTAAAAATAACAAACATTGTATGAAAATTAATGAAGCATATTCTCATACAAGTAATTAATGAATGTAATTAAAATGGTATGAAGGTTTATTCAATAACTCTTGAAGAGATAAGTATAATATTGTCATAATTAACAATGAATCTTAAAGTCAACGATCAACGCGAGAAATATTAGTGTCTGTGACAACATCTGCTTGGTTAAAATGTTTCCCACGCGATATACTCGACGAATAACAGCGGGTGTGAAGCAAAGGCAAAGAAGCCGCAACTTTATTAAACCGAAGTGTGTTCACGAACGTTGACGCAACTTGTACCATTTTCTCGCCGATCTTTCTCTTTTTCCTTTTCACGAATTTACGATCTCGTTAATTTATTCGTCTGGAAAATATTTCGTATTTTTCTCTAAAGGATTCTTGTAATACATGTGAGTCAAGTTTTTATTATAATAAAATTCCAGACAAATCAACCGTTAAAAGTGAATCAAGCTTATTCTTCACAATTTTCTTCGTTTTTATAAACTCTGACACCGTTTAAATTCAATTTATTCGTGAAAAATGAAGATTTCAAATATATTTAAACAATGTTCTATTCAAATGCATTCTCTTGTAAGATATATCTTGATTCAACAAGATCTTCTTGATCTTTGACTTCGTAATCTTCGCGTATTGTGTTTTTCCTTTGATTTGAAAAAGGAAAAAAGGAAAAAAAGAAAAAACACGAACACCTCGAAAGATAAGCCTTGAATTATAAATGCACATTTTATTTTACAATTAAACGAACACATCCGTGCAAATAGTAGGTCTAGTGTAAATAAAAGTTAACATTGAAAATGTTATATAAATTTATCTCATTAATTCGGACGGTTTTAGATTTGAATATGAATTTATTCCAATATTAGAATATTCTTCGTGGAAGAAAAATTCGGTATTAATTTTTATTAAATCGTCATTACTGTTATTAGCTGTTAATATTAGCATGAATTTTTTTTCCAAAACCTGCTTTCAATTGAACAAAAAATAGTCTTACTTCGTTTACACGTGTTAATCTAACGCAATTGATTTACGTTACGTGCGTCAGAAAAGTAAGCAACCTTGGTCTTCAGGATGCGGATTTGAAATCTCGACTTGATATAAGTTTAATTAGGTCAAACTTTCGAACAAGTGGATTCATTGTTGAATTTGATGCTGATTTTTTTATTCGATCTTCGATAGCTACTTGGCAATGATCATTTGCATGGTTTGCTAATTTTACATGAAATAGATTTGATTAGAAAATAAAAATGAAATCGATTAGAACGAATAGAAATGATTTTTACTAAATAATGCGATTACAACAGATATACGTTTGTCCTTGACGATTTCTGGTTTCTTCCTCGTTTGCATACAAAATATATCAAAGAAGAGCGTTTAAAAAATATTAATATAAATTCTACAATAGAATAAAATTGTATTACAAGTTTATAATATATATGTATAATCATATGTTTGCAAAAACCAGTTTATCTAGACATTTATTATACATTCATATATATTTGCAACATCCGAAAGAATGGTTGAGAATAAAAGTAAAATAAACTTGTTTGAAGATAATCATCAACTTTTTCATGAAACTTATATACTGATGATGCATCATACCTTGTCGTAAAAATTTAACCGAGAGAACGTATAGAAAAAGAAATATAATAAAATATTTATATACACACACATAAGTATATATTCGTTTTTGTTTTAAATCAATTAATATAAAACGATTTAACAAATTTTTATTTTATATCTTTTATAGTTGCCTACAAGAAGAAAATATCAGTGTTGATTAATATTTCACAGGCGAATAAAAAAAAAATGCAGAATCGAGCATCGATTAAGTAAATAGGACATAATTAAAGTCGGTGGAAAATTTACCATCGTCGGCAGATCGGATTCTTGTAATTTGCTGAACGAGTGACATTGTTCGCCCGGTGAATAATTTGAAAAATGACGTGTAAGCGAAAATTTTTGCCAAAAAAAAAAAGAAAAGAAAGAATAGGTGCAATTCCCTCACGCGATAGAAGTAAAACTCGTATTATCAATGTCTAAAATAATCAATTGATTCATATATACAATGAGTGTACCTTAAAATCGTGCACCACGGAATAATACAAAATACATTTATTTATAAAAAAATAACAAAAGAGATCGATTTGAACGAAGAATGATAAGATAAAAAAAACAGCGAGACCTCTCATGGAAACCTATATTATACATTTATATGTATTTGACGTTTTGCATTGTCCGATTCGTTGGGAATTGGTGCAACGAGTATGCATTTGTTGCGTATCACTGATTGGGACGGCAACGTTGCTGGAAGAGTTCACGCGTTATCTTTTAGTGTCTTGTAACAAGCATTCAGTCAGTGACCCATAACAATTAGTGTCGATGGGTAGGGAGATATAAATATATATATATATATATATATATATAGAGAGAGAGAGAGAGAGAAAGAGAGAGAGAGCTTTTACGTTGAATTACAGAAGGGGAGAGACGATTGACGGAAATGGAATAAAGCTGCTTGATCCGGATGAATAAATTGGTACCTTAACCCTAAAGAAACAATCTCTTCAAATCATAACAAGATCGATTTAATTCAAGTTGATAACTATTAACTCGTTGCATATCTATCTAATTTTTTATTCAACAAAATTCGAAGTTACGCATAAGAATAAGAATAAGAATAATAATGAGAATAATAATAATAAGAAGAAGAAGAAGAAGAGAATTCTAATTAATGTAAGTCTTTGTCGTCTTAATGAGAACATTTAACGGCGTCTTCTATTCGTTTCTAATCTTCTTAACGACAATGCTTCGTGATAATAGAGACACGCTCTGGATAAGAAGTTTCTTTCATGTCTATCATCTGTTCGTCGTGTAATAATCTAGTAACAAAGTCAACGCACTAACGAATAATAACGAAACATTATCGACTACGTTATTATCAACGTGACTAAAGTATCGCAACGTGTTCTATTTAAATAAATTTTGCGCTCGAAATATTATTACCTTTTTACTTTTTTTTACTTTTTTCTTTATTTCTTTTATTTTATTTTATTTTATTTTTTTTTATTTTTTTTAATTCTTATCATCGATTTAAACTATTAGTAATAATGACTATACATAAACGCATCTGTTCTTTTGTATTCTTAAATTATGCAAATAGGTCGTCTAATTAAATTACAATGAAACGTGAAGATGTTACCAATACAAATGCAGTTAAGCATATTCTTTTTTTCTTTAACTTTCTAACGAATATATTCATTATTATTACGTGACTTGTATTCCTATATTTTTTTTTCTCTCACTTTTCTATAACTAACATTATTTTTCTAGTGTAATTTATAAGGCCTATTAATAACAGACCATAATGATTATAAACATCTTGATGTGTCCCGTGATACATATTTCATATAATACAAAGGTACGTAATGTTTTACTTGTGCGATATTCCATGACATCGAGATCATCGAAACGTCGTTCTCATTGTGATTTGGAATAAAATATCGACTAAATTTGTGTATGTAAACCGTGTATACGTAAGCGCATGTGCATCATCATAATTAGAATGATAATGTTTGCTGTATCTAATAAATTACTTTGCAGATGTAATTATATTGTTATCAGAAAAAGTTCTAAGTAGTACACTATAAATGATTAATTATTAGAATTGTTATAAAGTTGAATTTAAAATAATTCTTAGTATTAATATCAGTATACTCATGATACCTTATTCTATCTTAATAAATAAAAGAAAGCATTTTAATTATAAAAGCTTGTGTTTAGCTAAACAAAAAATAATAATTTTTATTTTATTGTAAACAAATTTAACCGTCATGCTTTTCTATATACTTAAGCTATATAAACTGAAGAAATATATTAACAAAATGAATTAAATAAAGAATCGTATTCTTAACAGATTTATAGAAGAAATATAAGAGTTTAATCTGTGTCAATACTTTCGAATGGTTATGGTTGTTCACGAGCAAATTGGAATTAATAAATAAAAAGAGAAGAGAAAAAACAAAATACTTCATGAAGGCAAAGATCTATACGTAGATAGAAAATAGTCCATAGTCCTCCCTCTTCCTGTGTCTAATGGGTAACTCAAAGCCCCCCTTTCAACCATGAGAGTATTTAAGTAATTCTTTCCCATTGACCTCCGTATACACAACTCGTATTTGAAGACAAACGAATCAAAACTCACGATATACGCATTCAGTTATTATTTTCAATGGGGCTGTTTAACGACGCGAGAATTTTTGGTGGATCGAGATATCAACGAAATATTTGATAACCATAAAAGATATCTCATCGAGCTATCGACGAAGATTATACTTTTGGAATTTCTATGAAATTTCTACATCTTTTGTCGGCAATTATTTTAAAGGTAGACAACACCATTTTAAATCACTTTTTTCTTTTTCTTTTTTTTTTACGTTAATCTTACTCTAACCTTTTTTTTTAACTTTTTTCTTTAAAAAGATTATTGTAAAATTATGACAATTCTTTGACACTTTATCATTAGCAAAACAATAGACTATCGTTTAAAAAATAAAATCCAATAAGAATTATAAATTAATTCTTGAATGGGCGAATGTACGGATGGCGTTTAAATATTTGAATTAATAGTAAATTTGTAATTAATATTATTACTAAGTTAACACTTAACGTGTAAACAGTATGGCAGTAATTCATTCCTCGAATGAATGCATCAAACAACTCGTATGGATCTGAAAGCGAATAGCGAAAGTGGATCTAGTTCCTTCCGTTTTACTAATTTGGCGGCTGTTATTTTCGATTTCACAGGCTTGTTGTTAATGTGGCTTACATTAGTGAAATGGAAACTGTTAGAAATCGAGGTCTGACAATAAATAAAAATGTATAATGGCATCGAAGAATATCGCAATATCGTACAGATCATTAAGTTTGGATGTTTAACAAAATTTTATTAAATAATACGAAATATGTATTACGTATTATAATAGCAAAAAAGAAAAACAAAAAGAAAAAACATTTCATAGTCGTTGTTGAAACGTATAGAATAATTCTCATGTCTTATAAAAATGTATGATTGTCAGTAAATACTCCAAGTATAATTGACGTAAGGATACTCCATTTTACATGACTATGTATGAGTATATATTCCTAGGATATTCAACGAGAATTTATCGGACCGCAATCGGAAATATTGCAAAGGACGTTGTGTGTCTTAAAAATTTTTTGACGTAATCTCATGAATATGTATTATATTTCTATCGTTCGTTACGCGTAACTTTGAATTTAGGTATGTGGAACGATCTTCCTTTCGAGATAAACTGACAAATAACCGGCATGTTACGTAAGTTTCACTATGTAGGCGCCTTTTATCAATGCAAGATACATACGTGATTCCTTTTTTCAACAACTTCCTCGTATAGAAAATTTCTGTATACAAAAAATTTATATACATATATGTATTGAAAATAGATCTAATTATAACAAAATAATTGTAATCCAATTATTCATCTATTATTGTTATTAGACTGCAAATGTTTATGCACAATAAATATGCATAATATTAAATATAGTATAATAAGCAATGTATTAATATGTTATACAATATTCATAGTATACATATATTTAACAATACTTTTCATAATCATTCTAGTACGTTGTAATTCGTGTTACTATAATCTCTATTCAGGTATCACCGCTTTATCTAATAACAATATGTATTTGCATAAACATTTTCTATCTAATTATCATCAAAACATATTTTATTAAAAGAACAAAAGATTTATGAATATATGATAGAACAAAAGATTTATGATATATATATATATATATATAAATTGTATTATTGGATCGGTCCAAAAAATATATATTGAAATGATACATAACGTTTCATAATAGTGCAACATCGATCAGAAGTGTGCTGATCAAAACGAAATGCACGATTATCGGTCATAAAAGGTCAGTAGGGCAAATACGGTAGGCGTGTTCGAAAATGGCAAAGTTTACTCGACCTGGATCAAAATTGATGTGAGTCAAATTTTTCATGACTTTTTAGAAAAACGACACAATCGTATAACGAAAAAGTGTCTTTCCGCGAACGTTACGAATGTTTAGATTGATTTTAAATCCAATGATCTGAAACGTTTAGTAAATTGGTAGATAATCATCGTAAAAGTTATTATTATTATGAGGGTGGGAGGAGGGTGGGAAAGATTTTTACATCGCGACGATTAGACGAAAAGATCTGTCATTATTATTTTATAGTACGATAATAACTCCGTACAATTAGCTTTCGTGCTTGAAGAAAGAGGATTCAACGACTGTTTTCCTTCGTATGTATATATATATATATAAGTAGATGATTTCACGAGTGAACGGCAGAAAACGTAATATCCGGAACCGTTGCGACGGTAAAAACGTAGCAAGAGGGTCACTATGACGTCCCATAAAATTGCTACTTTTAACAAAGCCATTTAAACCATACTTGATTCATTCCAAGTATCAAACAACGATGAGACCGCTTTTAGTGTTGTCTCTTTTCATACAAGTATATATTATTTATTAATTTAAGTTTAAACGGAAATAGACAACAGTGTCAATGTTTTTTTGTGTTCCTTGTCTTTTGATTGATAATGAAATTAATTCTTTGGATGAAAATCGTTCAATGAAGAATTTTCTAATCGATCGTATAAAAGTTTAACAAATTAATATTCAAACATATTATTATATTATATATTATAATATAGATATACATATATGTGATATTTTTTTGTATTAATAATAAAATAATTTAATATTGGACGTATAAATAAATTTTCTAATATCGCGAAGAAAATTTTGAAGAAATATATTGCAATAGTTGATGATAAATATTGTATAACCAACGTCGTCTTTGGTATAGTATAAGCCATTTCCTGAGATAGTCTATCGCGAATAGTCGTCTAATGGTCATCTAGAAGTCATCGAGGCAAGACGAACTCGTAGTACCGCTTAGTGATAGCTAGCTAGCTTGGAAGAAGTCCAGGGCTGTGTGCATGACCTTCGCATATTCTCGCGTAACGTGCACGTGCACGTGCACTTATATATTCTCTTGGGATCTTTGAACTTTTCTTATGAAAAATTTTCAATGATATCAATTTCATTAACAATTTTCTTTATATTTTCACTCTTCACATAATTTAAAACTTAATTTTAATCATTTTAATCATTCAATCAACTTTATCTTATTAACTCTTAGAAGATTCTCCAATTTATATGTTTATCAATTATTATTGAATATTAGAATACATTTAACGTAAAATTGTTATGAAAGATTTAAGACGAACAGCTTCAAATATTTTCTTTTCCTTTGATATTCCACAATATTTGTTGATAACGAACAGAAGCTTGTATTCTTTAACTATAAATTAATCATCTAGGAAGCGTTCAAATAATTTATAGTGTCATAAAGTGTTGTTGTAGTTCCAAGGAACGATCAATCGGACAATGCACTTATGTGGAAACGTGTAGGTGTATATGCTACATGTATATATATTATATATACACAGATGTATATATTGTATCATGTATTAGATGGATTGTCGCCTGAGAACTATTCAAGTGAGACTTTAATTGTGTTGCGTATACGCTTGAATTATATTTTTTTAGTCTGTTTCTATTACGTAATACTTTCCATCAATGACGTCGCAAACTCCATTAAATCAACTCGAAGGATACGAGAGTTATCTTCAATTGATTAATAAAGTCAGGGCCTTTTTCTGATAGTATTAATCAATGATCACGGTCATGGAAATTCATTAAAGTACAAATTTAACGTAAGATTTAAATTCTAATAGAGTTAATATATATAAGATGATTGAAGAATAATCCAACGCAATGATATGAATAATTAATTATACAGAAATGATGAATTTTTTACAAATTGATGAATTGGATTACTTTATGATTGGAAAATATTTATTTTAGTCGTGGTTACGTTGGTAGGGAATCATGGAAGCGAAGCGAATGCACATTGCAAGTCTGAACAGGTTGAAAGAAGTCCAGGGTTTGCTGTTAACCTTCCTTGGGAGATCAGTGAAATGTGAGAAGGAATAAAACGAAGAAAGAAAGAAAGAAAGAGAGAAAGAGAGAGAAGGAGAGATACAAAAAGAAAGAAGATATGTATAAGCATGGGGAAGCCCTCGCGAAGCAAGCTTGTCGTTCAGTAAGACAGGTGGGGATGAAGGCCGTTGGCTCCGTTCGTGGCAAATACCTCGACAACGTACACCTAGACCTACATAAACAAGATAACGAGTTTACCAGACGTTCCTACGTACATACATGCATACGAGTGCACATTGGAGAACCCGAAGATGCGACCGATGTAAAGAACCTCGCTCGATCTTCCGCTTATAGATAGTTGCCTTTACTTGCTAGAGTCTCTTCTGTTCTTCTTGCTTGTACCTTTAATCCGGGAAGAACCTTGCAATATCGTACCGTCTGCATTTTCTTTTTACTTCGAACGAAAAAATAATATTTTTTCTTTTTTCTATTTCTGATAACGATTTCTCACATGTCCAACGTGTATAAACAATACGAGAAACTACAAAGTATACAATCACGATCTCGGAATACTTGAACGGTAAAATTGCTAGCTGTGAATTTACTTAAGTGAATACTTCCAGACAAGAAAATGAATATTAAAAAAAAAAAGAACTGCATTGTGTAAATAATGGATTTTAATATCTTATTTCTTGTATATTAGGTCAACGAAGAATATAACATATTCTGAATCGTTATTAAAATTTTCTTTTGAAGTGAACAAATATCTGATTAATTGTTTTCTATTAATCTACATTTGTCTCGATATTAAATATAACGAAAGTTAAAACTAATAAAACGTTTTATTAAACGATCGTCTAACGATGTTAAATCCTATTTCAGATAGGACCATTTTCGGTGTCCATCCTCGCGAGATGTGGACGAGTAGGAGCTTGGGTCTCCTGTTAACGATACTGATCGTCCTGATCGGGGATCGCATAACGAGCTCTCAAAAGCCTCATCTTGGTGGTGCTGTTAACGTTTTCACTCGCTACGGTTACCTAAGCATCAGTATGAGGGTCGTGCCGCGTAATGACACGGACACTTGGATATTTCGCGAGCCAACTTTAGATGTCTTTAAGAATCCAAAAGCTATACCATCTAATCAATTACAACAAGAGAAATCGATGAGTAGCGTATTCGATGGTGATTTTCACATGGAATTTTGTGACAACGTAAGACAACTCCTGCAGGCATATTTCCGTGATTTCACTTTCGAGAAATTAGAAAGACCTTGGCGAGCGTTCACTGCCAGTTGGTCCAAAGCTGCCATCGCTAGGCATCTTGGTATAAACGCATCTTTCATCGGCAGTGATTATTGCTACGTTCTTGTACGGGTCGCCAGATTTCGAGAAAATCAAAAGCTCGTTGCTACAGCTGAATCATTAATCCTCGACGAAGCTGTACTTAGAGAAACAGAAAACGTCACAGTTGGTGATACCTTTAGTGTCATTAGCTTCATCAGGAACTATGGCTCTCATTATATCGCTTCTTATATCACTGGGAATTCACTCTATCAGGTGAGATTATTTATTTTTATTAATTATTTAAATCAGACGTGGGCAATTTAATGGCCAACGAGTTACATGTTATTCGTGCTTCTACTTGCGGCCTCTAATATTTAACACTGTCGTTATTCGTGAAATCCTGGGCTACACGGTTTTTATTTTTAAACATGAAACGATAGCTAGCGAATTTTTTTAATGGAAAAAAAGATTAGTCGATGATGATCGTGTAACCGCGTCAGAAAAGATGTTACTTACTTCTGATCTAAATTATCCTTTTAAATTTTGTGTAAAATGTGTTTATTAGCTTTTTTCAATTTTTCGACTTAATAAAACATAAGATGTTGTAACGACAATATGATTTCTACTTGTAATAAAATGATTTTTTTGTTCTAAATAGACAATAAGGTCCACTCTATTGGATTAAGTTTACAAATGATAATGTCTAAAAAAGTATGGTACCTTTCTCTCAATTTGTTTCTCAACGCTCGACCTCGTCAATTCTCGCGAGAGGAAACGACTTATATCCGATCATGCCATTCTATAGTTATTGAAACGAAATTACCTATCCGTATAGACCTTGCGAGAGAGAAAGAAAGAGTTCAACTACCCGTTATAGTAATAATAAGAGAACAATTACTATTGTTCTTAGAAACATATGTATACACTTAGAATAACCATTGATAATTAGCACCGATTAGATCTAAATATGCATCATTGGTACTTCAACGTCGTTTCTTCGAAATGAAATAACTCGACACTCGAAATATATACAAACAAATGATGCAATAAGTTGTGATTCTCGATTTATATAATCCTTTTTTTTGTAGGAGGACGTAGAAAAAATACTTTCACTTAAAAATCGAAAACGTTATTTTATCAATCGTATAGTCAAGACTATGATATCGAAATTTACAAATCTTCTTAATAATCGCTAATTAGTTTTGCAAGTAAAAGAATATAATTTTTTTGCAGGTATTTGTTTACACTCCTCAAGTATATCTACGTATAAAGGAACGTTTAAAAATACGTGGTGTCTCCGAGCTTTCAACATTGGAACTAAATAATTACTTCTCACCTTGGTACGCCGAACACATGGGTGCCATACAATCCGCAAGTGGAAATCGTTCAGTAGAAGCTTGGGCTGTTGAAAGACTTCGAGTACGTTATTACATCTTCTCGTATGCCAGCTTGTTGAAACTTCACGGAGATGCTGCCTTGCTCAGACAATTAGATGGCTTGCTCGGAAACGAGGCACTCTTACAACTCCAACTTCGTACTTTGGCACCAATTTTCAAAGATTTGAAGAAACGCGAGTGGTTCCTAGAAGTGATCGACAATTATTTTAAGCTTTGGGAAGTGAACATGTGAGATGATTAAATTGCGATTACGACGAATGCAACGTCGTAAAAAAGGAGGTCTTCGTTTCATAGTGATTCGTTAGAGGAATACGATATTACGATCTTTGAGATCCAAGATTGTTCGAGATGATTTATATAACTGACGATGATCGAGAACCGGTTCGATAATTTTATGGATTTCCTCTTTGATTTAAACGTTCCTGGAAAGCCGTACTGAACTATATATTACGTACACATGACTTTTCACGTATTTAGCCCAACTGTTATTGTTATAAATAAGTATTTATTATTATAATCGTTAATAGAAAACATTTTTATACAAAAGGTTTGTAATATATCACAAGCGTTATTCAATAAGATCTCTAATCGGAAAACGCGCTGATTAGAATGTCATCTAGATAATCGATATATCGAATTAAAATATTTTAATATTATTTTCTAGATTAAGTAGGAAAAGAAAAGAAAATTCTATTTTAATAATGAATCAATCGCGATCGTTATTAGATTGCTTTTAACAATATGCTCAAAAATTTATAGACGTAACGTTGCTTATTCTTCAAGTAAGTTAATATTAATAAAGCAGCTGCGTTTTCCGTTTGATTATTTACGTTAATTCGTTTGATATTGGGATTAAAGTATTTGACATCATTTATTTTTACGATTACACATGTTGGACGGTAATTAGAATAATTGTTGTCGTCGTCATTTTTTTTTCTCTTTTCTTTTTATATATACGAAAAGAACTTATTCTATTGGCACGATGAACCTACTGGATTAGATATTAGAAAATTATGCGAATTTTATGGTTTTATAGTGTTTTTTATTATAATACGCGATCACTCCCGTATTGAATATGTTTATTCATCGAATTTTGAACGTATTATATTATAGTATCCTAAATGATAGAAAAAAAACGCTATTTACGCGCATCAATTCGTATATTGTGCTCCTTAAAAAGTATTTCGATAAAAGACTTGTACATATTGTTTATCGATAGAATTAGTTATTTGTTGTACGTTCATCTTGTATAGATGGATGAAGTTAAAATTATGCAAACTACAAATGTATCGACTCGATATTCACATTGTCTTTAGAATATTGTGCTTGAAATTCTTTCTCAGGTTACGGACACGGAAAGTATCTATAAGTATATTTTCTATCGAGAGTATCACTATTAATTGACATCTATAACAAGAACATAAAATTACTTTTCAAATATTGCAAAATGACGTGTCTTTTTGTATCACACATATATTGAGTACCAACGCCATCAATTATAGAATTTGGAGTTCACTGTTTGTTTTACTATGTGATCAGTGAACCTTCTTAATACAATACAACATGATAATACAATAACTTAGTAATAACATAAACATATCAAACATATTTTTAAGAGTCTTCAATAATCAACGTAAATAATAGACTGAAAATATATTCTATAATACAAATAACGTAAATTATGCGATCATACAAATAGCTTCCTCTCTTTCAAATGAAGTGAATGTTTATGTTAAAGTAATTCATTGAAGGACTATAGTAAGTAAAGCTTCAATGTGCAACAGCACGCAAATAATAAAAAATGTATAAAACTCGTCATTATAAACTAATGTTATATATAATATATTATATTATATTTTATATAATATATTATATTATATTTTATATAACATGAGAAAATTTAATTAACCGCAATATCGGATATATTTTTATTTGTAAAAATCTTTTTAACTAGTTTTCTTTTAATATTATCCTACTATTTTTTTTATAAAGTTAAAGTTAAGTTTTATAAGTTAAAAGTTATACGATAATGCGGTAATGAATTTTCACAAAATTATATCGACATTTGCTTTAAAAAATTTATCTCAGTCGGTTTTCTTAAAAGTATGTAATTTAACTCCAGCTTGTTGCTCGAGACCCAATTTTTTTCCGTTAACGACTAATATGATCGGTGTTTCAACGCGTATAGATTTGAAGTCAAAATCCTAGAAAAATACATAACTATTGATTATGTCTATAACTTTAAGAGCCAACCGATTTACGTTAAAATACTAACGTTGTTCATATAAGAAAACTTGTGATGAATGACAAAAGGCTCAGGAATAGCGACCGAATCACCTACCGTAACTCCTCTACCCTTAGCTAAATTATATAGCGTAACAGCGATGCAAGTTTTCTCATGGTCAACAAGACAAAATGCACTACAAAGTAAGTATAATATTCATTACATTATTTCAATAAAAAATACTTCTTTCAATTCTCAGTATACTTACAAAGGTACACAATCGGAGTCCTGAATCCAGCATACTACTTTTCCAAGTACAACTTTCTCCCTATTTATTCCAAGTACTAAACTTTTCAATGGAATTAAATCTAACTTTATAGAGTTTTCACCCGATGTAAATGATCCACCTTTATATGGTCCTAAGTGTTTAGCATCCAATGCCTACAGTTAATTACAACCCTATAAATTTGTATACACACTAGGATCATGCTTTACGTTTACAAAGAAAACGAAACTATCTCAGTATTAAATACACGATAACGATCAAAGTAAGTTATTAGTAAGATTACGAAGAGTATGTATTATGCAAATAATTGTTAAGTACCCTAATCATTTGATAAAGCCTTTTCGGTTTAACACGTCCATTTGTATTTACTAAATTTTGCACATCTTTTAAATATTGTAACAGTTCATCTCTTTTATTGGATGGGGTTTCCCATGTTGGATCCAATGACATTGCTCTCTCAAACGAATTTAATGCTAAATTATATTCTTCTTGATACTTTAATGCCTAAAATTTATTTAAATAGATAATTATAAATTGAATATGGAGATATATGTATCATAAAAATCTAATCAAACACATGATCGCAAAACTTACAATAGCTTTGTTATAAAATAAGTCTGGGTTACTTTTTGTTACAATATCTTTTTCCTGAAGATAGAAAATAAGAATTATTCGTTAATATTATTAACTATTATCATTTATTACTTACTGCTTGTGTATATGCTGACATACAAAGACGTAAAGTGTTAGGACTTTGTGCAAGTGTAAAAAAGGAAGACAAATAAGCATTTCCTAATATAGCCCAAGATGTACCATCCGTTGTATCTAAACTGACAGATTCCTTAGCATATTCAACACCTTGTTGAATATTCTGTGCACGCTGTTCACTAGTCGAAGTTGGTTCTTGTCTTAGTACCATGGATAGATTACGTAAAGAGACTTTATTCTTACCCTAGACAAATAATATAAATACAAATCATTTAATAGCAATAATTTAAATAAGCAATATTTTTATATATAAAAAACATACATGAGATAAAGCACCAACGAAACAATTTTTAGCTTGTTGAATATCATCATTCTTCCAATAACATTCTCCTAATTCGTTCCAGGCTTCAGTTAGATTTGGTTCTAATTTAACAGCTTTACTCAAGAGTTCTTCCGCTTGAGGAATATAACGATCTACAACGTTTAAAGCCTTTCCTTTTAAATAATAATACTTTGCTCGGCTACCATCTATTTCATAACCTTTGCATTCATCAAATTTACTTATAGTTTCTTTCATTTCTTTCTCAACATCACTATTTTTTTTAATAGCTTCTTTAATAAGATGATTTTCAAAATAATGATCCCGAAAGAGATATAGAGAATTAACTTTTTCCTAAAAAGACAATAAAAATTATTATATTAAATAATAATAATAATAATAATAATAATAATAATAATAATAATAATAATAATAATAAATAAAATGAATATAATATAAATGTTCTTACTGTCAATGCTACAATGGGATCTTCTTTAATAGTATTTAAACTTTTGGCTCCTGCGACCACTTTATCGTCTATAATTGTAGACATTTTTCTTTCGAGAAATTTAATGATATAAACGGTTAGAAATAAGTTATTAATCGTCAAATAAATATCAAATAATCATTACGAATACTCATAGTGCAAAATTGTGCGGATTGCTCCGTTATTATAGAGCTGTCAAAACAGTAGCCGTTCGTTTAAGAGGTTATACATAGATCATGAGATCTTATCTAACATCACCGTGTACTAGAAAAGGTAATAGACTCATAATCCATTCGTACCACTAGGTAGCAGTTCTGTCGTAATAGTTTCTTCTTAGAATGTCCACACTAATTCCTAGAAATATATGATACAGTTACTCATTGATAACTTCTTTTTATACAATAACAACTAACCCGTTCGTTGGGTTTAACCAATGAAATGTAGTAATAGATTAATTATAGTATAAAAAGTGAATGAGGGCTATTAAAAAGAAAAAGAAAAGAAATTACTATTATCTAGTATTATCCATTCGCGCGTGAGCACATATTTCACAAATCAGATTCAGCCAATTGGATGACCGATCAATTCTAGCATTAGTAACTAAAAAGATAACTACATCAGTTGCCGATAGAGTGCGCGTCGGTAGGTTGCCGCCATTGGAAGAAGAATCGACCGCAGTCAGGTCGTTGCAGAAAAGCGAGCTGTCGTTATATATCCGACTAGTCGATGCTTGAGGCTTCCCCAGAAAGCTGCATCGTCTCGGTATCGCCATTTTATGTGTTTGGCTCTGACACTGGGACGGTGGGCGCGTGCGGTGTAAGGAGAGCGGCGAGGGAGCGAGAACGAGCGCGAGTAAGAGAACGAAAAAGAGAGAAAGAGAAAAGAAGAGAGAAAGAAAAAAAAAATAGAAAGAAAGAAAGAGAGAGAGAGGGAGAGAGAACGGTAAAGTGGAAGCGTAAGCAGTGAAGAAAACGCTCCTCGTAACGTCGTTCGTCTATATTAGCAAGATGTTACCGAGATATTTCGCGAGCGATATGTGCAAGTAACGACGAGCCTTGCTGCTGTCGTCGTCTTCGTCGTCTTCATCGTCGTCGTCGTCGTCTGGGTTGCCGTGGCCGTCGCCGTAGCCGTCGTCTTTGGCTCGTTGTTGTTGGTGAACCGATCGGAGGAGCGCGCGCGGCCAAGGGCCCAACTCGGATCGAAATGGTGTAGTGAGTTGTGTTTCGTGAAAGTGGTGTTTTTTCTTTCATCGTCATCGTCCGCCTCTTCTTCTCTTCGTTCCACAATATAAAACAAAATTTATATATATATATATATATATAAAACACACGTATATATACACAGGATATATATACACACACATAGAGAAAAAGAGAGAGAGAGAGAGAGAGAGAGAAAGAGAAAAGAGAGCACTAATAATAATATTGTTATTCAAGGGAATAAAAGGGAAAGGTGCTCTTTTCTTCCTCTTCCTTAGGTTTTCTTTCTTCGTCCGTGATATATATACACACACATACATACACACATCATACATACATACATACATACATACATACATACACTGAACCTACCTCTTTTGGAGCGCAACTTTCGACACTCCTGCGAAGAGGAAGACGCCTCTTCTTCTTCCTCGTCCATCGAATTCTAAGTTTGCTGCTTCATTGCCAACGTCAACTTTGTCACAACTCTTACTGTGTCACATCTTCGTTGTCATTGTCATTCGTACTATTTACCGCAAAGGAGAAAGGGTGTTTGGTACGAACCACGGACGGCCTCTGGAGAGACTCTGGATTTATTGGTGGCAAGACAACCCCAAACGCGGTTTACCATGAGTTCACGTAATATACCCTCGGATAAGGTGAGTAATTCATATTTTTCTTCATTATTATTTCTATTCATTTACATTTATGTGTGTCATATGTGTTAATCTATCTCTACTTTACTCTTCTAATACGTCTCCTCATCTTTTTTCGAACATGTCGACCGTACCCGCCCCTTCACTCTACTCCCTCTCTCCTCTTATTAAAGTCCTTTTCTATGTCCTTTAATTTATTCTCTTTCAAAGATATTCTATATTTTCGTAGTGTCATATTTTCTTCACCTACACTTTACTCTGTTCTATTTCCCTCTCTTTTTATCTTTTTTCCCTTCTCCTACATATATCCGCCTCCCCCCTCCTCCCTCCTCTCTCTCTCTCTCTCTCTTCGTTCGAAGGTCACCGAGCATCAAAGGAAGAGAAGAAAATTGTATATGCGAAAAAACGACACCTGCTGCAACAGATGCATTTTTTCTTTATGCAATTTAAGTATTACCTTGCCTACTTCTCTCTTTGCCTCTCGCTCATTTTTCTACATTTTTTTTTTTTCGAATTTTAACACGGTCCTACCCCTATGACTTCAACGTTCGCGCCGTTATTTCACCGGATGTCTCCTATCGTGACCTTATTTATCTCTCTCCACTCGCTTTCTCCAGAATGACGTTTATATATATATCTATACATATGCATATATATGTGTATATATATATATATATATACCCAGTGCGGATCCTCGACGGAAAAAGTATTCGTGATATACCCGATTCGCGAAAGGAGTATTATTACAGATGCTCGTGTGTGCGAGGAAGATAAAAGTCAAGAGAAATGGGCGAAGTAAAAGAGAAAAAGAAAAGAAAAAAGAGAGGGAGAGAGATGATTAAATTATGAATATATGCATGCAGAAAATAGTATGAATTTTCTTGTAATTTTTTAATTTTTTTTTTTTTTTTTGTATATGTAGTATATGTAATATATTTGTGGGTGGGTTGAAAAGTTTTGAGCCTAACGTAGAAACTTTTTTTATCGGTCGAAACTCACTTTTATTTAAAAAAAAAAAAGGACAGGAAAATAAATAAGAGTTATTTTTTGATGCTCAAAACTTTTCAACCCACATCCTCGTATATTTTTATAAATTGGGTGATCCAATAAATGTTATCACCTTTTCATTTTCGTTATTTTTGGTTTAATGGGAAAAAATGCTCAGAGCAAAGTTGCACCACTTCAAGGGACACATCCGATGGACTGTTTTTACTAGATTTCAAAATAAACGATTTTTTGTCTTTTCATGTAATTGCGATTATTTTTTTTTTTTCTTTTCTTTTTTGAATTAATTCCTCGTGTTATTGCGAAGAGAAAAATTGGAGAGAACACGGTCAATGAAAGATTAGTTTGAGAGATTAGGTGTTTTGAAAAATGTCAGGTGATTCACGTTAATGTAACATGCGATATTTTTTTTTCGGTCGAAGTCAGACAACAATGTCGAAGAAAAAATGGTTCAAGGTCGACTACGTATTCATGATTATATTCTTTTTTTGTATTTTTTAGGTGCACATGATACGCTTTGTTACGATTATAGACATTAGATCATTAGGTATGAACATATAGTGAGTCACAGGAGTATTTTTAACATTTTAGTAATTTTAAACAATTCGTATTTATTTTTAATGCAATGTTTCAAACAATTTTATTATCATTTATGTCAAATTATATTTCTCCATAAAACATAAATATTTTTTATAATAACAAAATTTATATCAACTTGAATAATACGAAAAGTTAAGTTTCCGTATAAGAAATTTGTAACTTCGCATTATAAGAAATTATCAATTATTTAAAATTGCCAGTGAGATCGGGTACGAATATTCTTGTAACACACTGTACATGCGTTACATGTGTATTATTTATTGTATACGATTAAAAACAGTTTAGGATCTTATAGCAATATTTTTACTTACATAAAAGTATTTATTTGATCATATACTGGATCAATAATTCATTTCAAACATATTTAAAATAGTTGTTACTGTAAATTTCTAAAGCATGAGACATAGGTGATATGTTAATAGCCCATTGTCAAAGAAGACATTCATTACTTATTTACAAGAGACCGACGACAAAGACACTTAGTAATCAGATAGAAGCAGTCGTATAGTTATTTGTATTTTAAAACCATTTTAAAACTGCAAGTATAGTTTAGATAACTGGATAATTTATTTTACACGACGATAAAACTTTATTTCTCAATGCCATTCGGACTCGGTCAAAAGAATTAAAGAAAAAGAAAAAAAATGTATTTTATGATTCATCCCGTAATATAAATTTTTTGCAATTTTTCTATTTAATCTGTTCTCATAATTATCGATGTACACCACGTATGTATATTTGTTGACAAGTTTTGGTTGAAAAGTTTCGAGCCTAATTTTTTTCTCGATCGAACACACACTCGCATAAAAGTTTTATTTCTTTTTCTCTTTTTTTTGGCCAGGCTCAAAACTTTCCAACCGAGCCTGGTATATTTTTTATTTGCATATCAAAAGCATATCTCTCTATTTTTATAATATTACTGTTCGTTATGGAATCGATCAGATTTACGATCGATCGGGTACAATTGACGTATACCTACTTATTTTTGTATTCTTTTTGATCAGCCCTCATAAAAACTGTACGAAGTAGGGTAAACCTTCGCATCGTTTAAAAGCGATAAACTTCTCCGACGAGTTAATCCGATCGATATCAACATAATACGATATGTCCATTACGTTGCATCGAATGCTAGTCGAGTTTTATATCCCATTATAACTCGTGCTCTGACATTACCCACGCAGACGTGGCCTCGCGTTTTAATGTAATCCATGGGGTATTTTCTTTTTTTCTCTCAATTATTATCCCGCTTTACTTTCCTTCTCCTAACTCCTTCATTTCATTCTTCCTCTTTTCTCACGTCAGTCTTTTCTCGATGGAAAATGTTAGTTTTATTTTCAGTTGAAATATTCTCTTTCTCACTCGCACACACACACACACACACACTCTCTCTTTCTCTCTCTCTTTCTTTCTTTCTCTCTCTTTGACGCAGTTAAAATCGATTATCACAACCGCAATGCGTGCTACCTACGACGTTATGAACTGTTTCAACTTGTTATTTAATTGTTTTTAAATAATTATATCGAGCATCACAGAAGTTACTTTTATTATTTATGCAAAGGATTATTAGTTTATGTTGTTTTCCTAAATTGATCACATAATTTATTAACTCCTACAATTGTTATTAACATTCTTATTATAATTAATACAGTTTGGAAAGATTTTGTTCTGTTATTTATTAATTTATAATCGCTGCTAAGATTAAAATATTTCAAAACCGAGAAAAGTTCATACATTTTTTTTTTCATTTCTTACATTAGACTTTTATTTAAACATATTGAAACGAAGATAAAATGTCGAAGATAAAAAGCGATAAGAATAAAGAATAAAATGTCAATATGTAAACTTATCTACGAGAAGGGAAGAAAGTAATATTATGCTTAGATACAGATGATGCGACTTAGACAGTCCTGTTGTAAAAAAAGAGAGAAAAAGAAAAAAAAATAAGAAAACAGGGACTCGGTCGGCCGTAAAAATGGATTCGACCATTCTTCTCTAGTTCAGCCGACTCTTATTTCTATGCCGTAGTCGTCGTAGTCGTTTGTAAAAGCGTAGAAAGATATCGAGGGTAGAAGAAGGTTTTGTTATCTTTCCATCGTTGGTATAGCATCAACAGAGAAAGAAATAGAAAAAGAGTGAGAGAGAGAGAGAGAGAGAGAGAGAGAGGGAGGAAAAAGGTAAAGAAGCTAATATCTAATGGTAAGTCCTACTCTTCTTTAGCTATTTCGTTTTATTTAGCGATTCGACTCGGTAGAATCCTCATTTCTCCTTTCTTTCACCTTATTCTCTGTTACATTGTCTTTTAGATCAATAAAAAGGATCGCTTACCATTAGACGAAACTAATTATGTGAAAGGAGGATGGAGTAGTACACGACAAAGCGATAGGTTTCTATCGAATCGAATACCATGTACAGACACGTTGTACTCAACGATTCACCCTCCGGCATTATTCTATCGGAGACGATACGTTGCGTTACCTGGTCGCTTCGATTTTCTACCTCTCCCCCTCCCCCACTCTTTTTCTCTCTCTCTCTCTCTCTTTTCTTTTTTTTTCTTTTTTTTCTCTCTCTCTCTATCTCTCCGTTTAGAATCCCTTTGATTTTACCTCTCATTGTATGACCGAGCGTTCCTGCAAAAACGTTCCGATATGTTTCCCTTTCCTTTGTATCGATCCTTTGTTTTCTTTCCCTACCTTTTTTTTTTTCAATCCCTTTTTATCCCTTCGTAAATGCAACGTGATTTTTACGTAATGCGGCACAGGTACATATTGTCGATGTTTATATTTTTGTCGTTTTGTTCCCCCTCCTTTTTTTTTTCTTTTCTTTTCTTTCTTTCTTTTTACATAGATACTTATTTTGTATGTTAAATAGAGTCGTATATAACATTCTATGGAAAAGGGAGGGGTCATTTTGGTCAAGTGGCACGAAAGTAAAAGTATTTTTATGCATGATTTTTCTCTGTGAAAACAACGAGTCATGATTTGGAATTTTGTTTTTATATATTACTTTATTATTAAACTTTTAATTAATAGAACATCAATTTTTTAATATACAAAGATATAGATCGGATAAGGAATTATAATTATACGTGTTTTAAGATGACCAAAGTTTTATCCGCGAGAGAATGCGTTCAACGTTAAAAAATAATTCGTAAGGGGACTCACATAGGTGACATTTAATCATTTCATTGATTGCTTATAGAATTGGGAGAATAGAAAATAATATTATTGTCGGTGGGAAGAAGAAGGCACACGTCCCTTTTTTTGAATTTTAAGTCCGAAAGAATATTCTTCTTTTTCCGTTGATTTTGTTAAATAAAATATGTTCGTTTCTTGGTATAGAAAGAGCGAAAAAAATAAATTCCATTGTCGCGAGCGCGCAAACATCGCGTGCACGTACGTGAGAACTCCCACGCGTTCGTCACACGTCACTTAATGCCAATTTTCTTTTCTGCTTTACGACAATGTTTCTTTTTTTTTTTTATTTCTTTCGTTTAGGTTTGTTTGTTTTAAAAAAAACATTCGTAAAAAAAAGATCGAAGCATGTGTTTAGAATTTAAGGTTAAAATAATAGTGCGAGTTGGTCGAACGGTTAAATGTTTTTGTTTTTTGTTTTTTTTTTTTTTTTTTTTTTTTATTTTCTTTCCTCAACTTTATTATAATTCTATAATGATATTAATATTATTTTATTATTATATAATTATTGTTTCATTTATTTATAAAGCTAATAACAAATAAACTATAATATTATTTGCATTTAATTGTAGAATAGACTGGTTAATTAATCGTTTACGATATATAAATGGTTTATTATATATAGTGAATAGTAATTATATTGATGATCAAGTAATGAGATATCGAAAAATATGATGAAATTATATATAGAATTTGATTTATGTACCTATATATGCGAAATTATTTCTCTTAAAAGTATAATTGCGTTGAAAACTTTTATACTTGTTCTTTTATTGATGTTTTTCGTTTAATTAATGATCACGAGCTCAAATATTTCCATTTTGGATCGTTCTATTCATTCAGAGCAAAGTCAATCGTTTTTATTCGTCACATACATATTTCTTTATACTCATACCCGTTTTCATTCGTTAACGCGTATCCGATAAGCTCGGACTTTCGGAATTTTTTTTGTCCGTTTTTAATTCGGATTCGAAACGAAAACCATACATTCTCCGCGTTCGCTTTTGAGCCATGTTATATTTTTTGTCCTCTTTGTATTTTGCTCCTCTCGTTGACACATCCAAAAGTTTTCTATCGTTTTGTTTTGATATTCATTTGCGAGAAAAATTTATTATTATTTAATATGCAAATATTTCATTTCCCTTTGATTTCGATTTATCCCCATTATCATATAGTTTTCTCATTCATCTTTCTCTTTTTTTTTTTTTTTTATGGAAAAGAAAAAAATACCACGAAAAAGACGAGAATAATAGTACATGATACATATATGTCGTTTTAATAGTACTCGTATAGTTTAATAGTACTCGAAAAGAAGACGAACTGATTCAAGATCGAAAATAAATCGGTATTCGATTACTTCGATCTGTATGTCGCCGGATAAGCCGATTGGAAAAGTCGACTTTTGGTATTTCCAATAACTCACGCGTTGATATAGGTTTGGAGATTTTATTTTCTAATCCGTAAGCTATGGTACTACTTACGTACACTAGTAGTCAACAATAGCGTATCGATAGATTTTATTCTTCATACGAAAAGAAAACTTTTCTTTCTACCAATTGCGTTTTATTATACAAGAATAAAATATGATTATGTATTAGAAATGTTTATAATTATTTGAAGGGCTACGATCAATCGAGAAGATAATAGTTTTTTCCTCGTAGCTGATTACAGTTATTACAGAAGAAAAATAGGTCTATTAACATGGGGTCCGGAAGTAATTCATTTCTGAGATCTAAGACTTCAATTATGTTTCTTGTATTTGCCGGAATTATGATACACTCTGTTAATATTTCCTTACATGAAATATTTAAAAATGTCAACCTTCTGCTTGAATTTCTTCTCTGAATTTTCGTTAAACCATGCATATGTACGTAGGTTGACAAGCGAATGGTTTATTCGTTGTATTTTGTTTTTCATTGAGAATAGAATAATAAATTTATTGGAGTTTCGTTTTACGAGAAATCGCTCGATGTGTTACCTTTTCCTAAGAAATTCTGGAATCACCGATATTGCAAGAAAACTCGCATTCTTACGGATATTGCGTATTGCGGTTGGTACGAGCGCATACGGATCGAGGATCGAATCAAATTCTACTGTATTTTCTTTCTTTTGGTAAATATTGATACAGACTTATTTGTTTCGTTGGAAATTTTTGAACGAATGGGAATGATCGCTCGGACGATTGTTGAACGAATAGGAAAAAAAGGGGAAAGAAAAAATAAATGTAAACGATTGAAAAGTCGGTGACATAGATTTTGTTCTTTTTTACTTCTCTCTTTCTATCTTTCTATCTATCTATCTATCTGTCTGTCTATCTATCTATCTACCTGTCTATCTTTCTCGTTAATTTATACTGATCCCTTTTTTCGCTAAATAAAAATATATTCCTTTGAAAAGCTTCGAATCGTGACAGAAATATTTTTTTCTGGATTTATTTTATTCGTGTTCGGTGCTCATACGTATGTATGCGCACATTCCTAATCGATCGATATTCGAGATTACTCGTGTCCTTTCGGAAAAAATTGGAAAAATTTCTTTGACCTACAACGTAATTATAAAATGTGTAAGTGTTCTCGTTAATTCATTATTGACGTATACATATATATACATACATACATACAGATAAATTCTAATAAGTATTTTTTAATTTGTGTCTTCCCATTAAGTATTTATTATAAAAATATAATATTTACTCAGTCGCATCTACATCCACATACACACAGATTTTATTATACATATATATATATTTCATTTTATTTATTTTTTTATTATACATATTTTTTATATACATATATTTTATATACATATTCTTTATTATATATATATATGTATAATATAACTATAATATATAAATATAATATATAAATATAATATATAATATACATATATATATATATATATATATATATATATATATATATATATATTTCTTTTTTACTAAATTTAAATATTTATTTTTTACTAAAATTCGTTAAAAACAATATCACGTGAATGTTATACTTTCAATCAAGGTGTAATCTTACGGAAACAAATCGGTACTTACTTGATATAGAATTCAACCAGCGTTTGTAGTAATTCCAACGATTCTTTTCATCGTAAAATCGATTAATCAAGAATCAAAGGAACGCAATCGACGAGAGACGAGGCGGTTGATTTTTAAGAGCGGAAGAACGAACTAGAGAGTACATTGGTTGATGGTCGAGCGAGGAATTTCTTGAAATCGAAATTACATTGTTAAGCCGGCCGAGAGACTTTGAAGCGTAACTATGGGTCGTTGCATCGTTGACCCTTATCCGCTACTCTGCACTTGTGCACGATCTCACGAAACGGACCGAGCTTCCTCCGACACCAATCGAAGAGCCGTAATTTAACCTCACTGATTTTTCTCTTCCTTCTATAGTTTTTTCTCTCTCTCTCTCTCTCTCTCTCTCTCTTCCCTTCTTTCTTTTACACACAATCTCTTTTTTTTATATTTTTTTTTAGTATGCCCTCTTTATAACCCACCTCGCTCGTTATTACAAAGACGTTAACGTTATATCGAGAATGAACCTATCGAAGTGATCGAATTTAATTCGATTTAGATCCTACCTTCGTTAGAATTCATCATGGACAAGTAATTTTATCGTTCTTCTTTCCCTTTTTCTATTTCTTTCTTTTCTTTTCGTCAATAAATACTATTTCTCGAGATAGGATGTAGGATTGGCCCAAATTACGTAGAAATTTACCAATCGTTGAATGATTTGTAATTCAGTTATAATTTAATTTGAAAAGTACGAAAGAGTCAACCTGCATATATTTTTCATACAATTTATTTTTGTATAATATATAATATTGAGCAATAAAAATGTCACAGTATTTATCTCATATATAAATATCGAGTATAATAATATATAAGTTAAGCGAACTATATTGTATAATTTATTTTCTAACTATCGTATCTTATTCCATCGCGAATGATGCTTATCATTATTGTTTGTTTTTGTATATAAATATCGAAAGAGGATAGATAAACATTAAGTATAGCAACGATATAGGGGCTACTAACGTTTCATTGGTCGGATAATACTTGCTTTCAGCATCCCTCGAAACGATATGAAAATGTAAAAGGAAACGGTGAAATGCGAGATGCTTCTTTTCCAACAGGTAACTTCGATAAGTAGGTGGAATCCGAGCTGTCGTTACCTCATCCTACACCTAGTTTGCCTTGATCCTGAATCCTGAACATTTGATTCTATTCACAGATGTAAATGCAATGAAAGAAACTTGTAACTCTTTGTTTCAAAAGATCTAATTCTTTATCCCTTTCTCGTAATGCTTATTTTTTATTTACATTTTTTTACATCGATCATTGTCATTGCTCTTATAAAATATATAACTTCGATATATATCTATGAATATTTGCTTCAATGTTTCCAATTCTAATCGCATATACGAAATAATCAAATTAATATTCGTGTAATTATTTTTGTTACTTTATTAAAAAGTACAAAGAAAAAAAATAATATTTGTGTCACGTTGAAGATGAGTTCAATGAAAATTGCCTACCCGAAATGGAACCAATTTAACTGTGACATTTAAAAAGAAGAATAAAAATAGGATATATTTTAATCCAAAAAAAAAAGAAAGAAAGAAAAAAGAAATGTAGAAGAAAAAATGATAAAAAATAAAATAAGTAAAAAAAGAAAGTAATATTCGTATACTACAAGAGATAGAACCATGGTTTAAATAAAACGTAATCATTATGAATCGATAAAGGATTATTTTTATGAACGATACAAAAAAGATAAAGAAAAAAGAATAATATAATAGTAAATTACGGGAATTATTAACGATAATTACATCCCAAAAAGCATGCATCCCGCAAAGGTACGTCGGTTTAATCATCCTGGCTAGGCTACAAGGGCAAAAAAGATGGGTAGACAAATAGAAAGAGAAAGGAAATGAGAAAGAGAGAGAGAGAGAATTTGGGCTGTATAACGAATAGTGCCAGTATAAATGGTCGAGAAGGGTAGGAAATCGATCGACGACGAGTTGGAGACGAAACGAGCAACCTCGATATTTGGGACAAGGCGAAAAATGCGGGTCGACCTAGAAAATCGCTGCGGGGCGGCGAAGGTTGCTAGCTGCTGCGTGGGTAGAAAAGGGTGGGGTGATACCTAGTGAGTAAGAGAGGGATACAGGGTGGGAGAGAATAAGAGCTAAGAAGGGAGGAGACACAGAAATCTGATTCCAGCCAGCATCGTCGACTATTCTTCTTTCGACTCAGTTCAACGTGTACACACACATTTTTCTTGAATAATATTTTTTTTCCTTTTTACTTTTATTTATTTATTTATTTATTTAATTATTTATTCATAATTCTTCCTCTCCTGCACCCTCTTCTTTTTCTTCTTCTTCTTCTTGTTTCTTTAATCTTTAAAATGATATCGCTTCCTTAATTTCTCATTGAAAAAGTACACCCTCTGTCACTTACATCGTACTTTTCTTTTTCCTCTCTTTAGTTCGCGTCACGTGTTATTCTTCTATTTTTGCCTAGTTCGTTTTTTACCACCTTCTTGAGTCATCCTCCCTGTCGTCGTCGTCGTCGTCGTCGTCGTCGTCGTCGTCGTAGTCATTTTCTCGCCACGATAGAACGAATTAAACGAAGCTACGTGTTTCGCTATCCTTACTCTTTTCTTGTTTTCTTTTTCTCTCATATGTTTCTTCAACACCTTTTTCTCTTTTTTTTTCCTTTTTCTTATTTTTTTTTTTTTTTTACGCGTATGTAACTCTACTCTACTACTACTACTACTCTACTGTACTCTACTCGGAGAGAAGGGTTTTCTTTGCTCAAGAAGAGAAAAGTTTCGAAAGCATCCTCTTTCGAATTTGTAGAATGTTGAAAAGAAAAGGAGATTCCTCGACCCTTTTTCTTATTTTCTTCTTTTTCTATTTCTCTTTATCTCTTTCTTTCTTTCTTTCTTTCTTCTTTCACTCTTCTCCGCGACGAAATTTTAAAAATATATCTCATGCACGTTTTATCGCTGACGGCCGACTTGAAAAATCGTTTTCACAAAATTCTTCTGCTTCTAAATTTAATTCTCGCTATTGCATTGACTTTCTTCCCGATGTGTGTCCGTCACAGTCGAATTATATTCTTGCGTTATTTTTTCTTTCTTTTTCTTTGTTTTTTTTTTCCTTTTTACTATTATTTGTCAAGTTAAATTTAATGTATGATTTTTAATACAGAACTTGACGTTAAATTGAACAATTGTCGTGATAGCATTTGTTTGACACTTTTTAATGATCTTGTTTAAATAAATACACAGAAATAAAAATAACATTCATTAAGTGAATACAAATATTTAAATACATAATGTGACTTAGCATTTATCATAATGATAATACCAAAAATATTTCAAATATTATTTTTCTTTATTTCGCATATTTACATAACTTACACCTTAACGAGCAAGTAATTGTCCTCCGATTAAAATGCGAACAGATATTTTAAGTATGTACACAGATGACAAATGTATACGCGTATGAATGTTGTTTTAAATGACAATTTTCATTTAAAATAAGAACCGTACGAGTAAACGCGTGAGACATCAAATTTTTTCAGCTTTCAAGGTAGCCCTGGTTCAAGTTGAAATGAAAGTAATTTTTATGACGGCTGATGTCAATAACATTTACTAATATTAAACAAAGGATGACGATCGAGTTCAAACAGACGTTATTAACCTTTATTATTTAAATTTATCAACATTGTATAATAAACGTTAATGAACAGATTAAACCAATATACGATAGCGTAGAACATAAAGAATATAAATGAGTTACTTTTTAACGGATCACAAAAAGGAAAATTAAATTGTACAAAATGCATGAACGTTTAAAAACAATTTAGTAGACAACGTTTGATTAAATTTTACAATTTTACGCTCAAACAATTTATGACACAAACAATAGCAAAATTTATTTTCTATTTCTTGCCAGGTTTGATTTTACGTGTTCATTGTCACGATATTAATTGTATCATTGATACAAGTTTATGAAGTTGGGATGTTATCCGTTATATGATTCGTATATATACAGTCTTTCATATAGCCCCAATGGAAAAAATATAGTGAAGGGATACAGGATGAATAGGGTGACTAAAAAATGAGCCCATCGCGTCCGATCCTGCGAGTAGGAAACGTGTTATTTAGAGAGACTTCAGTTCAAATTCCAATATGGGGGAGCTCCAATCGACTGAAAGATAATTTAGGGTCGCAAATCTTCTACCTGAAGATACTTAAGGATACCACGTACCGTTAAAACGTGTCAAGACAGGCAGTGTCAAGAGGTTCACTAAAAGATGTCTAATAAATTTTCTGAAATGTTCTCGTATTTTATGTTTACAACATTTTACTATCTTTCATAATTTCTTTTACGTGAACTGTTAAAATGTTTTACATTGGGATACCACCATGTATATGCATCCCTTTTTTCTCTTCATAATGTGTTTACTCCACGAACCGTGACGAAAAAGTCATTTTGGGTAAAAAAGAAAAAAAGAAGTTTTCACTATAGGATTTTTTATTCCCCGATGTTTAACTTGTTTATTTAAACGAGGTAAATGCGAGTACCTACTTCGTACAACGTGGTATAAATGAAATGTGAGTTCCGTTAGTTCATCCACTTTCGGGTAAGCAAAAAGATGATCCAACGGAACGCAGCAGCATCCCTTTAGGTCTACAGGGACTATCCGAACACGTGAGAGAGAAACATTTCTTATGAAATGAGCCGGCAAAGCAGTTTCAATGCAAAACGCAAATCGGACTCGCATAATCGGAATCACAGCTTAAAGTACTTTTGCATAATAATATTATCTTAGCGCTTACATCCTACCACGGATAACCACGAATATGCTTCCTCTTCTCGTCCCTTTTTTCTTATTCCGCTTACTATCTAGGGATCTCAAAACGATGAGAGAGAAAGATAAAGAAAGGGAGTGAGAGAGAATGAGAAGGACTACTTTAGACCCTTTTACGCGTTATGAGTCACCTCTCGTACATAAACACACTGTAAGTTTTTATTTTAGAACCCGTTGTTTCTTCTTTTCTACGTACCTTTTGCATTATGCTGTTACCTCGTTCGTTTACGCACCCAATAAAAGAGAAAATTTTATTAATGAGAGCGTTTCTGCATTATGCAGATACTCTCAGTCGTATCTACTGCTCTCCTTTTTTCTTTCTCTATTATCTTCATTTGTTCATTTCGAGAAATAAATTAACGATATGTATATGCATATTAGTGTGATGCAAGTGTATTTGTGTTGAAAATAGAAAATATAATTTTCTAAACATTTTGTTCAATTCGTAAAGTTACGAATGCAAGTTTGATCAAAAGTTTAGTTAAATTAATGAGAAGTATAGAGGCATTAAGTAGCTTCAAGTTGTTATATAAGTAAACTGTTAAAGGAGGAAAGTTAATTGAGTCTTTTTATCTCGTCTCTTTTTCGTTAAAATTAAATATACCAAATTTATAGATATAGATATAGCAAATTTCTTTTTCTTTTTTTTTCTTTGAATTTTCAGAGGTGTTATATTAAATTAGGCGAATCTAATTACGCGTAAAGTCACTAACTACACTTTTGTTCCAAAATGACTTTACGTAGCTTACGTAGCTACATTGATTTTTTGAAAATGACTTTTTTTTTGGGTTTACTATCAATTACTTCGTAAAAAGCATTAATAAAAACCTTAGTTTTCTCGTTAAAAATTTGTTCGACGAGCAAAATAATTCAGATTAGTTAACGATTTTTGATTAAAAAACATAAACGAATTATAATGAATTAAATATTATTTACTAAAGAGAGAAATGTATGGTTTTAAATTATATATATATATATACTTACAGGTATGTATAATATATAGATGTATTTTCGAATATAAGCTCGGACGTGAAATAGACAAGAGGGTTAACACAACATCGACGAAGTACGTTCGATTGATTGCATCTGTTCGATTGATCGGCATTGCACATTCGTATTACAATCGCGCATTCGATTGGTTACCAATCCAATCTAATTTACACGCGACGGATGGACGCAAAGGCAACTGATCACTAATAATCCTCGCTCGAGTGGCGACGCGTGTAGAGATGACAACGATAGGCTCATATTTGTGTAGTATATAGGGGCCCTGGTCATTTGCACTTCGCTAATATCGATAAAGTAAGATACATAACACTTTATATAGAGAGGTTCAATAAAAGTGGTAACACGAGATATTTATATGGCTTTTCAAATTCTATCAAATAATTTCTATACTTTGTTAATTTTCATTTATAATGATTTATATCATTAATCGATACTTTAGCTTTACATTAATCATTGTAAGAAGTTGATTATTGTTATGTAAGTTGTAACAATTATAGTCGCAGGCTAATTTTTATTATGAATATTAAATTATATTTTTAATTATTATTATTATTATTTATTTTTTATTATTATTATTATTATTAATTATTTAATTTTAATTATTATTATGAATATGATAATTTAACTCGACATTGAATTTTGCGAATCAAAATATACGACGAATTTATAAACGATTGTATTAAAATTATCTTTTTCATTTTAACGTTAAATTTATCGAAAAAAAAAAAAAATCGAAATTGTTTGTACTTATAGGGAAACATTAAAAAATTGTTCGAACATTTAAAAATCTACGGCCTATTTGAATTTTTCTCATCAAGAGTTTGCCTTATTTTATGCGGCAATTAATTAAACGACAAACGAAAATTTGAAATACGATTTTAATTAAATATAAAGAAAAGTTAATAGAGGTATATACTTGATTCATGATATTAAACATTCGAACTCGTGCAATTATGGATGCGTTAATAAAGTCATTTTTAATAATAATAAAAAAAAAAAGAAATTACCGTTTAACCGAAGATAACATTTATCTATTTAGCGACGAGTTAGCAAAATAAACACGTTTCTAAATATATACGTCAATGTTAAATTATATAATTCAATGAAATCGTGGAAATCCTATTTCATGGTTTAGTTGGTTACTTTATGAATTAACGAATTTTACATTTTACCGGTAACACACACACACACACACACACACATACATATATATATAAATTTTCTTATTATGAAAAAATAAGATAGGAGGAGGAAGTTGTAGAAGAGGATCTTTATTCGCAGTAAACTCGAAAGAAAGAGTTATCATTGCCGTGGATCTAAAGAAAACGGTAACTGTAACGGACGCGTACGATGCGTGAAGAAACGAGAGAGAAAAAAGACTTTAACTCTTCAAGAAAGGGAGAAAAGGAGAAGGATAGGGAGAGCAAGAGAAAGAGGAGGGGGTGAGGGAGGGTGAAGGGGGGATGTGTCTTGAAGAAGTAGGGGGCAGAAAGAGAGAAAGGTAAATGAAACCGGCAGATAAAGATCCCGTCTTGACGTCAGTACAGTACTTACGAACGCGTTCGACGGTATATTCGTATTTTTTCTGGTTATATGCTAAGACTTTTCTTCTCTCTTCTCCTTGGAAATACGAAGAAGAAGAAGAAGAAGAAGTGTAAGAGAAGGAAAAAAGGAAAGAACAGAGGCAAGGGAAAAAAAAGGATATCTACTTTTAAATACCGGAACGAGATATGATTCAGCTGTGTGTAGGAGGAGGTCTCTGCAAAGAGTTCTTCTTTTTTTTATTCTTTTTTTCTTTTTCGGAGAATCGAAGAAAAGCGTTAAAGTTACTCCCTGTTTGATCTCACCCCCCGTATGGGAGCATATCTACACGTTTAAAAATATCCACCCCTCTTTTTATCGTAGTCGCATTTCGGCATGTTTAGAACGAAGAGTGACGAAAAAAAAAAAGAAAAGAAAAGTAAAACAAATATCCCTTACACGAGAAATAGAGTATAGGTAGGGCGAAACGAAACGAGACGATTTTCATCGGTGGTTTCATAGTACATATATATATATATAGTGTATATAAGGGTGGTATGTAGAGAAAATGTTCGTTAAGTACGGATAAGAATGATCGGTGCTTTAAACCGTCAGCACTTTTCATCCCTCGCGTAATTTTTGCTCTTCGATCTGCTCGTACATTTTTTTTCTCTTTTTATTTTTTTTTGTTTTTTTTTTTTTTTTTTTTAATATAAAAATTTCGAGTGTTTCTCTTAAAGAATTTTTCTCTTTCTCTCTCTTTTTCTCTCTCTTACTCTTTCTCTCTTTTCATTTATTTCTACAAACATAATGACAAAACGTAGAAACGTGTTACGACGTTCGCCGTAGGTCTCTTTCTTTCTCTCTCTTGAAGAAAAGTTGTGTTGTACCGACAAATCGACTACATTTCTTCTTCACGGTAAATTCTCTTAAGAGGAACTCTCGAGAAGATTGCTCTCAAGCGAATACCGAATCAAGAATTACAAATGTACGATAAGAAGTTACAGCTCACGGTGGTGGTTTTTCGCACGATGCTTTTTTTCTTTTCTTTTTTTTTTTTTTTTGCAATTGCATGATTAACAAACGAGAAGAAAAAATTCATTGAACTAATAAATCGGGATAAAAATTTTCAAATGTGTACATTAAATTATATTATTATTATAATTTTATTTCGATCTCTCTACATTCGATTTGAGGAATGAAATTCATCTCTCTTTTATATTTGATTTTATTTTCTTTCACGGTCGTAATTAAATCGTCGTACTTTGGGACATCCACGGAGAGAAAAGTTCTTTCCTCTCTGGTTTTTGTTTTCTTTTGTTTTCTATTTTTCTTTTATTTATTTATTTTTTTAATTTTTTATTTTTTTACACGCTTTCATAAAAACGTACCTGACCGCGCACAAAGAGAAAGTGCACGGACTACTTGTGTTATTCTTGTGAAATCCACGAGTGTTTTACCGTGCGCGTGGCTTGTTTACTGTATTATAACGGAATGCTCGTTGCCGTCGTGGGGCTTTTGCGAGAAGAAGAAGAAGAGAGAGAAATGAATAAGAGAGAGAGAGAGAGAGAGAGAGAGAGATGGAATGGAAGGGAGGAAAGTACTTTATAAAAGAATAAGGGACTTTTTGGCGAATGAAGTCAAACGCAATGAAAAAGAAAATGATGCGTTTGGTTGCAATTTGAAGTATCATCAAAGAATAACTCGAAGAAGCGTCAATAACGAGCACTGGGAACAACTTTCAATGTTTCTTTTATGTCTGTACGTTATCAATCTTCTTTTTACTCTTTTTATATATATGTATGTATGTATGTATCTTATTCTGTTAGTTTTTCTTTCACCTCTTGTATTTTCTAGTGGAAAAGATCTTGCATGGATTAGAAGAATCCTTGTTACCTTGATACGGTTTATCACTGAAACTCAGCGAGATTTCACACAGACGTATGTCGGAGAATATGCATATGTATATATATCTTCAGGATGAAAGGGTTAAAAAATATCATCAGCTTCGAGATTTTCTTTTTATCTGCAAAGTAAAAAAAAAGTCGTAACGCATGTTACATCCTTAGAAAAAATGTAATCTTTCTTTATTTTTACTCTTGTAATATAACGTTAAAGAATTGAAACGTTTCTATCTTGTTCTATACAAAATCTTAATAATTGTACGTTTTCGGTCAATAATTTGTGCGAATTGTATGCAGTGTGCGAAACAATAAATGTTTCGTTCCTCAGCGCAAAATATAATTTTAGGATCCCAGCAAAAAAAAAGTCAATTTATATTATATAAAGAATATTATTTATTTTATTATACTGTAATGTACTTATAGAATATAGAACTTCGAATAGAAACAACTATTTAAGTGTTCTTCTAGTCTCAATGACGTAACGATTACAAGATTTTTTTTGGTTCTCTTTTATCAGAAATTGGACATTTGGCCGAACAAGTCGACACTGCGGAGAGATTCCCACACAACAGATGTGACTGATTGTCGAGAGAGACTCCTCTGGCTACCTTTCTGTGCCAAAAATTTTCTTCTACGATTTGTTAGCTAGTTTTGTTAGGGAAAGAAATTGTATTTAGTAACTTTCAATGTTTTATTATCATTTTACGTTAGTCTTATAAGATGATAACACCATTGGTACTTTTTATTATTTCTTTTATTGTTGATAAAATGACTTTATTAAAAATTTAGTAAATTATATGTCGTATGAAAGATTACCCTTGAAATCATTGAAATGTCTTAACCTTCGAAGAAATTTATACGTAATATAATATCCATCTCGAAACCATGTAAACACGTTATATGCTTGACTCTGTTTATACATACGAAAAGAGAATCTTATAGCCGTCAGTCGAGAACCGTCAGCTGTGGAGAATACTTTTAGATAATATAAAATCGGAACTGTTAATTCAGCAACATCGTTGTGCAATACTTATACGTATGTATAATATATATTAAATCAGAATCATATGACGTATTAATGTCCTTTAAAATATTACGTCAGCATTCGATCTTTTTATTTATTTTCTCCAAACGATTATTTGTTTTTTTTTGTTTACAATTAGAAAGATTCATTCAATTTTTCTCCACGATTGATCTTTGGATAATATCTGATTAACGATAACTCTTTTATTTCTCTTCTTTCTTTTTTCATCTTTTGTTTACTGACTATTAGTCTATAAAAAGCATCAAGATTAATTCGCGTAAAGGGGGAAAAAAAGACGAATGTCAGGAAAATAGGACGAGAATAAAAGGATTAAGAATGGATGGGAGAGGCTAATACTGGCTAAGTCTGTAGTTATAACGCTTCTAACATGACACATGATACGTATATATGTGTACTTACCGCGAACGTCGGTATGGATCGTTGACGTTACATAAAAAGTGTGAGGGAGACCTCGATTACGTGAAAAACAGCTTTGTGTTTGAACGAAATAAATGGACTTTTCTAATACTTCGACCTTGGAACTTCCGAATCGGTCGAACATCGAACAAATCGAAGTAGATTAATGTCGACATATAAACGACTATAAGTTCTATCGATGTCCTTGAAGTAGTTAACGTTTTCTTTTTTTTTTTTTACGAAAGTTTCTCCGTGAATCCTTTAGAATGATTTATAAATTCTCGTGTGCAAAGCGTACCTTCAGACTTTTTCGTTATTTGTCTTTTGTAATTCTCCGACCGAAGAGACGGAGACTCCCGTGATATTACATATTCAGAGTTCGGTACTGCTCAAGAATACGAAAGCATCCGCGAACGAATTTGTTACGAGTTCGAGTTTTGAATAGACCGACCCCCATCGCAAATGCAGACAAAATGACGACTACGATATATATATGTATAGTGAGTTCATCCTCGCGTACCTACTGTGCAAACTGATCTGGAAAGGAAGAAAGAGATATGCAAATAAAAATACAAAACAAAATGATACCCCGGAAAAAAAGTGATGCAACCTATTCTCTCTTTCTTATCGACGGAAAAAAAAAAAAGAAAAAAGAAGTAAAAAAAAAGAAAACTACATTCCTTTTCCCGGTTTTTCTCGCTTCGTAATATTATATCGTTGAAAAATAATTTTCTACGTGTGTGTGTTACATAACGGCGAAGACGTTGATACAAATTGTCTTTATTCTTTCTCGTTATTTCTCTTCGATAACAAATAATTATTATTTTTATGAAAATTCTACGTTTCGTTTTTATCGATATTTTCTTCTTTTTTTTTTTTTTTGGTCATTAATAAACCTGTTCGATGAATGAAACTATTTAACGTAAACAATAAAACGTGCGGAATTTTTATTTTATGTTTTATATTTGTGCTCGATGAAAATGTATCGATAGGTAAGATAATAAAGGAAATGATAAAAAGGGGCAAATAATTTCGTAAATTGATCGGTTGAGCTTATTAGTGAAATAGAATCGTAAATTTATGATTTCTCGTTCAGTATCGGACAAAACTAGTATTCGCGACATTACGGAAAAGGGAAAAAGAAAAAAAGAAAGAAAGAGAGGAATGCGGGGTGCGAGAGGAGGAAAGAGCTTTCGAATTGATTTCGTCTCTTTGCCGTGGGTATTTTACGTTCGATTCAGTTCAGCCATAAATTTCGGCTAACTTAACCGTTCACTCGGAAAGCTTTCTTCGTTAATGCCTCGGAGCAGTTCTACCTTATTTCTTCTTCACCCTTTTCCCCGTTTCGTTCCTATCATTCTATCTTTTCTTCTTCGGTCATATTTTTCTTATTTTTTTTAACATATCGACTCTATCTTTACTTTTTTCTTTTACCGATTTTTTGTCCGATTTTCACAAGATTCAAATAATCTTCGTTGTCCGACGAATAGAAAAAAGCTTTCGTCAAATGAGCTTATTATAATATTCCAAGTTCTCGTAAGTATTACTACTACTACTACGATTAGTATCATCTTCTTCTCCCGCAAGAAAGATTCTTGCTGTCGGTAGCTTATTCCATCACGTTATACTTCGATTGAAATCTTGCAAAGTTTAACGAATCGTCTATTTTTTTTTTTCCTTTTCCTTTTCCTTTTTCTTTTCTTTTTTTTTTTTTTGACTAACTTGCAACTTCTTATTTCTTATCCACTCCTCTCTTCGCTTAGAACTTATTATCTCTTTCGTCTGGATTAAATGATCTTTTGAAGTTTCAAGAAAATCGTCGGAGAAAAAGAAGTTTTAAAAGAAAACGAAAAAAGAATGGTGAAAATTGAAACGTAGCGATAATGACGAAAAGAGAGAAAATGAAAGTCAATAATAGAAAAAACGGCGAACGTGTTTCTGATCGTTTTAAATCCATACTACTGTATGATATTGTTACGTTTATTTATCATTGCATTTAAGAGATTTAATAAATTCTTGTTTAATAAATGAGATTCGATGCTAAACGTCATTCTTGATTATTTTATTTGATAAAAATTGATAATAATATTGATGATATGATGAACATTTGTTTTTTTATCGAAATACACGTACCTTTCAGCGATGGCGCGTGCACGAGAAGACACTATTTTACATTCTCGTCGATGATACGTTACGCATCATTGATTTGATTTTTATCTATATTCTTAGAACGTTCCAACTTTACATAGCAATGATCGATGAATGATTTGATTTTTAATTTGTTTTCTACAAGGCTCACACAGTTCGAATGATTTGTAGTTTGGATTAAATTAGTTAGTGTAATGATCAAAGTTAGCTGTAACACTCGATCATGTAATTATTCATTTAATAGGATCCATCGGTTTCATTAGAAAGAACATGATTGGTTCGAAGAACAAAGATTTACTATATTCATTAAAAATTCTCATTACGTTCCGTGTTGCACGAGAATTTTTATTTAATTCTCGAATCATTTTAGAACGAAACCGTGTCGTAAGAATGTCGTCTTATATATCTTTCTTTCTCTCTCTCTCTCTCTCTGTATATATATATATATACAAATAATTTAATATAATTAGTTTAGGTATTCGTAAAACACGTAATGTGTATAAAATATGTGATAAAAAAATGACATTGAGAAATTTTTTCTTTCGATACGAGCCAAGTCGAATGGAAGAAAAAAAAAATAATCGTTGTCAACGTCATTATGAGTCTTGGCACGTGCAGTCTTTATCCTGAAGTGAGAAAGAGAATCGTCCAACGCATGTTGATCCACCGTTCTAATAAATTTCAGTTACGAAAACGTAGAGAAAGAGAGAGAGATAGGATTAACGAATTTGTGCTGTCTCTTATTGCAAATCCAACACGTCCTAATGGTGTCTGATTCTACAACGACCATCTTCACTATCGTTCAAGATTAGTAGTGTGTGCTTTGGCCGGACCTCATAATTGCGCCAACGACGTAATCTACAAGAATAAATTGAGATTCTGGACCAACTTGGATCGTATGTTGTTTTCGTCTCTCGACGAGTCCGTTAAATTATGTATTATACGAGGAAGAAAATGGAAAATTATCGTGTTTCTTCTTATCATAGAATTTATCTGTAGATATATCTTTCGCAAGTTTACCTTCCTTTCCTGCTTCTTTGATTGACGATAATGATCTAGCGTAGAAATAATAATCGATATCTTTGTTAACGTTGTTTGATTTGTTTATCTCGATGCAGTTGGTCTTTCGGAAAATTTAGAAATTCGATTTTACGTTTTTGAGATGCTGGATTGTGGTAAAACGGTTTTAGTCGTTGAGAATAAAAAATAAAAAAAAAGGAAAAGTAAAAACAAGATTTTTCTTTTTTCCCTTTTTTATTTCCGAGACAGGAATTTATTTTTACGCGGGTTATAAACGTTGCGGATAAACGTTAATCAACATTATCGATGATCGTAAAAATTGGTACTTAGTGTCCAGTGAAATTATCATTTTCCCATATGTTCCTATGATATATATTGTGTGTATATCATTTACTCTGGGCCGATA
Organism: Polistes fuscatus; assembly: GCF_010416935.1. Classification (NCBI taxonomy): domain Eukaryota; kingdom Metazoa; phylum Arthropoda; class Insecta; order Hymenoptera; family Vespidae; genus Polistes; species Polistes fuscatus. Next base: position 3,159,793 of record NW_025113162.1, on the reverse strand, counting down.
ATTTTCTTCGGTACTGCATATACATATATATATAGAGAGAGGGAAGAGAAAGAGAGTAAGAGAGAGAGAGAGAAAAGTTGTGTTTCCAGTTATTCTATTTCCAGTTAGACAGTTAAGCGATATGACGTTCAGCGACAACGTATTCCAGTATGAAAATAGATTTAATCTTGCGAATATACCAAGAAAATTTATCTATAAACCTGAGCAATTTAAGCAAGGTCGCTAACGACCATATAACATCGAATATCCTAGATTTTTCATTGATCATCGATATTATTTGTATCATTTTAACAAGAGTAAAATAATTGATTGGAACGAAATCACGGAAAGGGCGTTGTAAAAATCAATGGTCATCGTATAAGATGTTTTTGCTTAAACTGAAAGTGGGACTCTCCTCGAAGTAGAGAAAGAAAGAAATATAGAAATAAAATAAGATCGAAAGAGAGGAAACAACCGTTGTGTTGTAAGAACGAACTGTTACGGTACCCACGTGAACGGTACTCTCATTACATACGATCGACTTGCTGTAAATACCGTTGGAAGGTGAGATCCGAGAATGAATTATGATAAAAATAAAAAAAAAATAAAAATTAATAGAATGACCAAACACAAAACAAAAACCAATATATACGATAGTTGTTAATTTATGCTGACGTGTATCATACGCTTTACGAAAATTCGATACTCTTACATATTTGATGATAAATTTAAATTGTCAAATGCATATATTGAAATAATTTATAGATATTTATTTGATTCGATTAATGGAATAACGTATCCGATCGTTTACATTATATTTGCGCGATGTTTAGAATGAATGAAATTCAATTGATTTGTATAAAAGGTGCTTTCTTAATGGTCGAAACCTTTGCCTTTCTTCATCGATTTTATTAAAGTTCGATTATAGCGAATATAGAGATGCCTGGCAATTCGTCTCACGTGGTCAAGTAAAATAAACTCACGTTGGACGTTGGACAAGGTTTTGCTTTTAGAATAATGGTGCTCTTGGTGAAAATTGTTATGAAGAATGAGTTTTCCGTCATCTTTTCTCGTTTAATGAAATACTAGTCTACTACTATATTTGCCTTACTAAATGTACATTTATATCAAACATAGTATACACTTACACACATACTTATAAATACATATTATCGAGCTACTCTCGTTCCATTTGCAAGTGTCGAGGTCCCTTTCGTCCAATGAATCATTTCGTTCTTTCGTAGATTGACGAGGTCTTTGTTTATAAAAATCGAACCAGCTGTACTGACTTTGTTCTTACACTTTATAGATATACACCTTTCCGACTATTAAAAATTATCACGTAGAATAGAAGCTTCGCTCTACTTCGCAATCTTGTATACAAAACGTGTAAACCAGCTTTTATTTACTCTCTTATATATCTTATATATGTATATATGTTGTTTCTCATCGCATCCAGTACTACGTTCTACTTTTTATCAAAGAACTTTTGTTAATAATTTTATATTTGTTAAGCATAAGACCCAAACGATTGTTTCAATGACAATTAATATAAAATGAATAGAAAAAATTACTTTATTAAATATTTATGTAATTATTGTTTAGAGTATTGTGCGTATCTCGTATCTAAATACACACTCACACACAGACCCATATACCTTATATGTATGTTTGTATGTAGACTTTTATCGTGTTATTATATAAATCCATGTACTTGAATATTTATTACGCGAAAAGGTAGACATAAACGGTATGGAAGAAACGATCGACCTTATCTTTTAGCTTGATGTGCGCGGTTTTATGATAGTTCTCGAGATATCCAATAATCGTACGATAGTGGATTAGCGTGCTTTGGATAAGAGCTATGCGGTATAGTAGATGAATTTACGCCCTGCTAACTTAGGAAGGAGGAATTTCTTGGAAAAGATCCAGGTTAAAACGAATATGGAATGTGGAACGTTGGAGGGAATTCTTTAGCGAAAGTATAAGTGCTGGATGATCGTAGGATAATGTTTTGTGCTTGTTCGCCGCTCCGGTAAATAGTACCGGAGTACGATTGCCGGAGAATGGCCCGTTTTCCTTCATTTCGAATCTATTGTCCGACGAATCTTTATATTTGATACAGCATGACATACCTAACATCGTCGTGAGTGATATTTCTTTCAACGAATGTTTCTCCTTAAAAACATGTCGAACAGTTTTTATTTTTCTTTATTTTTCAACTTTCTATAGGTCTCATGTATTTTCAAATATACCGATAAATTTTTTTCTGCCTAATTTCCTTTTTTGTCCCTTTTGCGCGATGATGTCAAATGTATTGATTTATAATATTATATCTCTATGGCAATGTGGGCTTCTCAAACTTTTTACATTTTTTTCTATAAATGTAAATAAGAATGAAAAAATATATGTACCATTATAAAAGCATTTCTCAATTAAATATCAATTTTATCCTAAATGGAGTTATTTATAATTAAAGAATAAAACATTTTAAATTTATATTATTTAATTATATTCGCAAATGAAACTCGTTTACAATATTAAATATATTTTGTATAAACATTGTATCACTAAAGAAGAATATAACGTGATGTATTATTATTAATGTTACAACTCTAACTTGACGTATCGAAGTAAATACAATATCTTTTGTAAATTGTTAATTCATCGTTAATTTAATATTTGTCGATGTAACGTTATATTAATTTTCTTTTGTATAATACCGGACAAAATTTGGATTGCACCAGGAGAGTTCATTCGAATCGAGAGATCTGTGTAGTATTTCTTTTTTCTTTTTATGAAAAAGAATTACACGTTGTTTGTAGAAAAAAATAAATAATAAATAAATACCAAGCGTAAACAGATATGATTCGAAATGTTTCGACAGTTTGAATTCGGTCATTGGTCATATCATCGTTTCGATATTTCACGCGAGTAAGTAGAACACATATGCAGATATAAATATTATACATGTGTATGTCCAAAATTGCGTGGAAGAAAAAGATCGATGTTTAACATAAGCATAAGTCCCGATTAGTCACTTTATATTTTGTCATTGTCTACACGCGACGTCAGCTCGATGATTTGTTTCTATTATTCGAAAGTAGGACGACGGACTTCCTAGGTCTTTGATTTTATGAACGAATGCGCATGACAAATGACTCGGTACCAAATACATTTCCGGAAAACATAAAATGCATTTTCACTACCGGTTTTAAATGTATGAAAAAAAAAAAGAAAGAAAAAGAAAGATAAGGAGCTGACAAGGATTGGTACAAATTGTTTCCATAATTTTATTGGATATTCCTATGTAAAAGAATGCAATTTTTTTGTTAGAAATTAATGTTATAATATTTAACAGATAAATTATCATATATGCATTCGCATGATTTATGTAAGAAGAAGAATCGCGTATTCGTGTCTTAACTTTCAACGCGAAGAAAACGTGTATCCTCTTCGTTCGTTTTACCAAAAATAAAAAAATAAAAAAAAAACGAAACATGCTCGGGGAAAAAGCTCCTACAAAATTCATGTCCTCGTTTATTCTAGAGTGAGATCGCGTGGTTGTTTCGAAACTTATGTATATTCATTCGATTTTATCTTCACGCGTTATTCTTATTTAGCCTATTTAGTTTTCCGATTTTTCTTATTTTTTCTTTTTGATTTTACTACCAACGATTTCTTAACAATTCCCCTATTAAGTATTTAAAGTAAGTTTGGGATAAGAAATATTCATAGAAACAAGAAAGAATTTGTTCTCTTTTTTTTTCTTTTCTTTTTACTTTTTTCCTTTTATTTCTTAACAGAGATATCAATAACAGATTTTGTCGTGAATCACGATTTATTATATTATTGCATTCGCTTTTAGGAGAACGTAGAATGACTCGTTTCTTGAAGATGAGTTGCTTTCAAAAGTTCTTACAATCTTGTAGAGCTATTCTATACCATGACAAAGCAAAAGTGGAATAAAATGAGTAAAGAGCGGTGGATACTTTTTAAAGTTACAAGATGTTCAACTATGCGAATCAATCTGTCTGTTCCAAAGTTCTTCGTCGAGTTGTGGAGAGAAGAAGGGAATCGAGCTAAGTGGGTAAAAGGGTAGGTGGGGGGGGGGAGGGAGGGGAGAGGACTCAATTTTCGACTCTGTGATACCTACGGCAGAAACGATTTGAAATAATCGTGGAAGGGTAAAATGGTAAGGGAAGAAAAGGGAAGGGAAGGGAAGGGAAGGAAGTGGTAGCAACTCGGAGAGAGGACGTCGGGAAATTGCGATCGGCGAAATTACCGTTGCTTTTCGGCAGATTTAGGGGATGAGGGATAAAGAGGAAGAGCTCTTGAGAGAGAGAGAGGAGGGCTACTAAACTTTCTCCTCTCTCCTCGATCGTTCCAGTTCAACCAGCTTGTGCAATCTATGGTTATGCATTTAAGTGCACAGGTCTCTTACGCGGGACGCATGTAAAATGAACGACCGATGCTTTTGATAGTATCACGAATTGTTAATAAATAAATATTCATCATTTTTTTACAATTGACAATATGCTATTTGATTAGAATGTTTTATGTATCCTCTTCCCCCCCACCTACCCCCAATAGAAACAAACTTACTTTTCTTTTTCATGAATGAAACCCCCTGTTAAAATACGAATACCGTTTGTTGAAAGTTTCAAATATAATTTTGTTTTATAATTTTATATAATAGATAATTTTTAAGTACTAATTTAACTTGTGTGTGTGTGTGTGTGTGTGTGTATGTGTGTGTGTACAAATATCTAATTAACTATAGTAATTTTGAAAAAGTAAATTTGAATAGGATAAAAGATAATTTTTTTATTTAAAGATTCGAAAACGCCGTTTTATTCTGGGAAGTTACTATTTGGTAATTAGTTGATCAGATTGACGTCTGTGGACAAAATTTGAAATTTATCAGGATAATTGGAATGTTCGTTGCTATCGTTCCCGTATAATTTGGATGAAAAACCGGAGCTTTGTAGGTTTGAACGTGCTGACAAATTTATTATTCTATCGCAAGGTGAAATGCGATAAAACTCTCGATTGCGAAGTTTTTGAAATGATGAATTTAACGGGTGGAAGCGTTGGGAACGATTAAGTCGAGCGAATATTTTGGGTCGAACGTTAAAAGCTGCTTGAAAGGGAAGCGAATTAATTTGACGTTACGCGCAAAAATCATCGTTAAATGTCACTTTTGCGTTCCTGTTTGCGATGGAAACCGTTTATATTTACAGAAAGAAACTATTGACACATATGAGATAACCAAATTATGAAAGAAGAGAGAAAAAGATATAGATTGGTTGGTATATCTATTTGGATAAACGAATAAGAATAAATACTGGCAAAGAAAAAGTATAATGAATCAATCCTTTACTTAAACAATATTTATGATTAGATAAATATCAATTAATTTTAAACGAAATTCACTCATTACAATTTTCGAAAAACATAATAACATTTTTGATAAAATTTGGATAAAATTATATTCTGTGATAAGTAAATATCTGTCAATAAATTTAAACACGATCAGAGAGATATTATACGCGTATATGTACGTTACAATGATTGCATCCGTATTTCAAATTTAATCAAAATCATCGACAATATGATAATAATAACGAAAGTATAATGATAATAAAAAATAACTAAAAAAAAAATCCTACACCGCTAAGTGGTATTTAATTTTCTTTTTTTTTTTTCATTTAGTACGAAGTTACGTTTAATTTGTATTTTTCAACGTGAAAGTTTATAGATCGTACAATTTAAGGGGAGAGCTTTTAAACAAAGATACTGTTTAGGATTTTGGTTCAAATAAAGTGTATTTATATAAAGAAACTATATACCAAATTTTAAAATGATCGGTTGAAAACTTTAGTGTATACAAATTCGAAAAAAAATTATTTTAAGAAAAACGCGAAATTTAAGGCAATAATGAATTAATTCAACAGCTTACTGATTAATAAACGATTCTAGCACCATATAGCAATCCTTCTTCAGCTTTATATGCTTCGTTTTCTTCTCCATTTCAAATAAATTCCAGGTAGTACACGAATGACTACCTGCTCCTCTGCTCCGAAACTTAAACGAGGGACGCTCACTTAATCGCTTATAACTTTTCAACGAATTGGAATTTCGACTTGAAATTTAAGAAATATATTTTTGAATAGTTTTGCAAGCGATTTATGAAAAAAAAAAATAAAAAAAAAATTTAAGATCATAACTCTACTTTATTATAACAAAACGTCGACCACTCTAACGAAACAAAACCTTTGAAAAATTTACCGCCAACGTTGCGCTGCTATCTGCGGTAACCAAAAAAAAAAAGGGGACAGACGATCGAATAATTAAACTTTTGTTGAAAACGTTCGTTTCGCGAATGCCGAGAATATTGCTAAACGCAACCATGCACTATTTATTCCCGAGTATATATATATAATTGTACGTCTGTTAGTATATGTGTGCGCGCGTGCGTGCTCGTATATATAAGCATAAGCGTAGAGGCAGTTAATAGAGTAAAAATTCGTGGCACTAGGAAATGCGGAACGCGCCACCCTATTCGCAAGAATAATTGCATACGAGTTGCGCAGAATATTTCGGAAACGTGCGTAATTAAACGCAACGTTCAAAATAATATTCAAAGTGTAACTACGTGGAAACGGCTCTCTCTCTCTCTCTCTCTCTTTTTGTCTGCCTCTTTCTCCCTTTCATCGTTTGAAACATACTAAATCAATATTTCTATCCTTCAAAAGAGCTTGTATTAACGTGCAAACACTCTCTAAATTTGTCCGTTAAATGTTGAATTTCATTGCAACGTAGGGTGCGAAGGATAAATTGTTGCATGTAAAGTGCGAATAGCATCGTCGTTTGAACCGTAACTTTCTTTTTTTCGATTATCTTTTAGATAGAAAGATAATATATATGAAACAAATTATCCGAAGTTATCATTTATTTTAAATTTCGTAATAAAAAGCTGGTGTGTGTACTTATGTACGCACGTAAGAAGTTATACTTCTTTGCCGTACCAAAACGAACATAACCTCAATAACCTCAATAACCTCAAAAATAACTTAAAAAAAAAACTTCAAAGAAGAAAAATAACTTAAAAAAATAAATAATTATTATTATATATATATAAGAAAGAATAAAAAAAAGAAAAAGAAAATATCAAAATATAGATATCAGTCCGCACTAAATATAAGAGAGATATATCGAATTACTTCACGCGTCAACAGCCATGGCGCGGTTACAGCATTAGTTCTCGCTTCGATCATTTAAGTAAAGCAGCGCTGTGTACGATTAGTATTTGGATGGGTGACCCGCTTGAGAAAAAAAGGGGAAAAAGAAGAGAAGACAACTTCATGCCGTATACTTGAAATCGCTTTGCCGCGCGTCGTAAATACTGACAAACTTCATGGTGTCGTTTTTCCAGACGCTCGAAACAAAATCACTCCCCATTACATTTTCCCAAACGCGCCAAAAGAAGTATAACTTCAAAAAAGTTGTAATAAGATTTCAATAACATACGATATATATTATTATTTCCCAAATAAGATTTCATTTTCTTCCCTAATCGTCAACAGGGGCGTGCCGTTGAAAAAAACAGAAAAAGAAAAAAGAAGAAGAAAAAAAGAAAATAATCATCAAGCGATGTAAGCTAAACGCGACTATATTATTATTATTATCATCATCTACAAAACTAAAATTATCTTCTCTTTTTCAAGCTAGAGGAACGACCAACGAAATTTAGCGCGAAGATTTGCGGTAGATAGTAGGGGGAGAAGAACGTTCAGGCTCCAACACTCTTTTCGTTTATGGCTTTTACGATATACGTTTGCTGCGTATGATCGTATGTGTGCGAACGAGAGAGTGAGTTAGTGAGTGAGAGAGTGAGTGAGTGAGAGAGATCGGAAGTGAAGCAACGTCGTCCCTAACGGAAAAACGATTATCTTCACGCTCGGCTTAGCAGCGTCCCTATTTGCAAGCACGGCGATCCTCGTTCGATGTCGCTCGAATGTCGAAACTCTGCAAGCGAGGGAAATTTCACGGATTTGCGATTCACCCCCTCAACCAACCAACCACCCACCCACCCATCCCTCTCTCTCCCTCCTCACAGCAGTCCGCCCGTTTTCGACAGAATCTAAATGTGACATATAGTCGAACGACGAACCTCCCGGAAGGATTCTCCCAAACTTTTTTGCTTGCGTCGGAATCCTAAATTCGTTTTGCCGTGACCGAGAGGGATGAAGGAAGAAAGAAAGAAAGAAAGAAAGAAAGAAAGAAAGAAAGAAAGAAAGAAAAAGAAAAATAGACCGTGATAAGGATGAAAGAGATGAAAAGTTCGAGAAATATACGATATAGGATTGTTAATATTATCAGAAAAAGAATTGAGATAATAATATGTCTTTTATAATATGACATTTTCAACCTGTATTATTTTTTTCTTGACTATTAATTTTGATTTTTTTTTTTTTAACGCTAGAATTATGGATAGAAACGAACGTAATTTAATTATATCGAAACTCGATCAAAGTTTTTCTTTTACGAAAAGAAAAAATTTGTAATAGGAAAGGAGGAAGGAAGGAGAAAAAGAAGAATAGGAAAAAAATAAAGAAAAGAAGTAAAATCATTGTAAAATCAGTGTCATTTTGACTGATGTGATTGAAGACTTCGTTTGCATTCCTCTTTTAAATATATCTTTATCTTTTTCACCAAAACAAATTCATTTCGTTATCGAAGAGAAAAAAGCAAAGAGTATTTATTTTATTAATAAGATTTTGTTTTACCCTTAACGCTAATTATTTCTTTCGTAACCTATTGATTTATTTTATAAAGACTCGATTTGCATGTTCTTTTAAATATCTTCCTGCCTGTATTTTTCTAAATGAATTCTTTCGAGGGTTGCTTTTTTTTTTTTTTAACAAAATAAAGTAGAAAAAAGTGTTATCTCGTTCAGCACGAAAGAGATTTCTTTAGCAACACTTTTTTTTTTTGGGGTTCTTTTTTCATTCTTTTTTCTGCGTTAAGCAAGCTATTTATATTTAGCATATCTCTTTCTTCATTCGCGCGCGTTAAATAAAGTTTTATTCGCGTGAAAAAGAAGGAACGTAATAGTTAAGCGTATTTGAATTAAACATTTTGGCAAAACAAGCGTGCAAATAAAAGAGGATTTATTTTTACAAATAAAGCTTCGTACGTTTATGTATGTATGTATGTATGTGCGCGCGTAAAAAAATTAATTTTCTAACTGTTTTGTTCTTTTTTTTTTCTTTTTTATTTTTTCTCGTCATTAGATGTCGCGCATATACGTCGGTGTTTTTAATTACTTCGTCTGAAAGCATGGAGAAAAAACAATAAATAAGAAAATCAATTTAAAAATTGTAAGTGGCAAAAGAATATGAAAACACAAGGGATAAGATGAGCAACACTTAGACGACAAAATTTGCAATAAAAAAATAAAGCGACGAGGAACCTTTATTATTTCTCTCTCTCTCTCTCACTCTCTCACTCTCTTACTCTCTCACTCTTCAACTCTCGTATTTCAGATGAGAATGCAAATTGTTTAAACCTCTCGACGTGTGATCCAATTACGTAAACTTGTAAATTTAAGCGACACGCGTCCAAGAGTTTCACTCAGTTTCGAACTTTCGAACAGACCTCTTCGCTTCGTGATTACATTGAAAGCGTAAAATGACCGTTAACGTGTAGGTAGGGGAGCTTTAATCGTTCACGCTCGATCAATTAGAAAAATGATCGATAAATTTTAGCAGGGATTATCGCAATTCGTGGTTTATTAAACGAAATATTTGAAAAACTTTGATTTAAAAAATGTACGTTTTCATTTTCGTGAAACAAAGCTTATTTTGCTCTAACAATATGCTGTCAAACTTATTTATCATTTATGAATTGTTACAAAATAAAAGCTATTTGCATTTTCGATTAATCAATGAAATAATATATTCGATCGTCATAAATAATTATATCTTTTTTAATAGTTATTTCTTTCGCAAAATAGCAACATAAATTATATACTATCTTTGCAGATTGTTCGAAAATGATAAAATTTTGTTATAAATTCGATATGTAAATGAATGTAAATTCTATTTCGTACGTTGTCCGACACATAATCTGGGCAATGTACGAAATAACAAGTAATTAACCAATGTTAATAATTAATGTTGTGCAATTTGTCAATCGTTTCATAAAACATGTAGATAACGATGAATAGGTCATTAACTAATCCACATAACGTAGAGGAATTGTTCTACGTTATAATAGTTAATAAAACACATTGTTTGTTGTCGAACGGTCACGCGACTTTGATCGAACTACGATAATGGCGATACTTGCGTGAGCAAAAGTTTTAATTAATGTAAACTAAACACCTCGAGGCATTCAGGCCCCATTGTGTTTATGGGTTATAAAACATTCGTCTATTTTAACCGGCACACTGGATTACAAACTACAAGTATGTTAGTGTCATGGCAAAAGAATGGCTATTCAGTTTAACGGGACTCTATAACAAATACAGATGATGACGTCAAAATTTATATGATGAATTAATTATTCCTATCCTTTTTACTAATTTATACATAAGTTCTTTTGTAATGACATTACGGAGGATTTTAAATGAAGCTTTTACGTTAATTATATCGATAATATATCGATTATTAATTTTGTGCATTGTTATGCGTATAATCAGTAGAATTATTTAGATAGATTAATTATTCATTTTTGGTATCGTCATATGTCTCTCTTATTTGTACGTAAATATTATATTTATTACCTTGTTTTAATCACTAATCAGAAATATTGAATATACATTATTTTATAGGATATATTGGAAAGTTATTAAAGTTACTTATTTAAACGGTAATACTGATTAATGCATACAGGAACGTAAGAAGCACGTGATTATAGAAAATAATAAATAATATTTTCTTGATATTTATTAATTGTTATATATGAAAATTTATTTGTATATGATATATGTGATATATTTTTTCAATTTGTATTTTTATACGGTTGCGTTTAATAAAATAAAATTTTTCTATCGAACATTTTTATAACACAAAAAAATGATTTCATCATATAAACAACGACATGCGAAAGTTGCTGATTTTACGAAAAATTGTTCGTATTATTATTATTATTATTCCCATACTCGTCATTGTTATCGTATGTCGGGATAAATTTTTATCAAATACAACAATATTCAGCTGTATTTTATACAGAATAATGGTCGCATTGGATCTTACCCTCTCTCTCTCCCTTCTCTCTCACATATATTGGATTACATGAATGACAACACGTTGCTCTAATTACAACTGATTACAAAACAACTCCCACTAATGTACTTATTATTCGCTTATATGTTTAAATGTTTAGTGTAGTAGGTAAGCGTAGGATTGGTCTAGTTGCCAGACATTTATCTTCTTTATTAAATGATCCGAAACGGATTTTAGTACATCTCCTTGTTACGTTAATTACATAACTTTAGAGTACATTGAAATTTATGTATCGGTATGTTATACGATATTTTTTATCGAATATATAAATATATATATAAAATATATTCGAAATCTCTGCCGTTAGATAGACTTCGTTGTCCTCTATGAAAGTTCTTTCATTCAATATTATTTATGTTGACTTTCCGTAATAATTGACTGTAACGGTGTACAATTTTATGGGATATTCACACTGTATATATGAATCAACTGATTATTTTCCACATAGATAATACGAGTTTTACTTATATCGCATGTTGAGACTACACCTATTCTTTTTTTTCTGTTTTTTTGTTTTTTTTTTCAATGAACTTCTTTAATATGAATAAAAATATTCGTTTCTTTTATCGTTGTCGAGAAACAATGTTTTTATTTTTATTTAATAATATAATTAATAAGAAATTAATAAGAAAATTTGTTGAATCCAAGTAATAAACGTACTTGAAAATCGAAGTTAAACGTGTTATCCTCGATTTCAATTCAACAACGCATTCCGTTAGCTCGAATGATCTTGTAGCTATTGTTCACGGACCTATGTTAAATTGACGTTAATTAATACGTCTGCGGGACCGAGGACGTAGCTTATCCTTGAATCATTAGAAAAGGAGTTCAGACAAACGAAGGTCTCTAACGATTGCTTGAAAATAACAAATAATGAAGATTGCGTAATTTTTCGATTTATTTATTCGTTAAATTTGCCTTTACGCATGTGCGTAGGATATGTTGTATATTTGTTTAATTTTTTTCTATTATCTAAGATGGATTATAATTTATGTCAATGATTATAATCTCTTAGATAGGCATTTGGAACGATTATGATTCATTTGACATAAATTTCTAATCACTCGTTCTCATTCCATATACATTTAATATTAATTATTAAATATAACATTATTTTATCATAAGATTGAGAATTTATTAATGAATTAATTTGCAGAATAATTATATTAAAATCAACCAATTGACAGATATCGATGATGATGATGATGATGATGATGATGATTATGATGATTATGATTATGTAACACATTAATGTAACTTGTTCTTACGTAATAGGAGTTTCCAATCGACCAATTACCGGATCAATCAAAATGTTGTTCCCTATGTAAATTTACTTTTATCGTGAAACGCATTAGCTTTACTCTCGACGGTACACATTATCTAGCTTCGTCTACTTCTCAGTACAACTTGTACAATATTTTATCAATAATTTCCATCAATTGAAGTTTCATTTAACCAAATGGAATATAAAATATTCTCTATGCTTCAAAAAATAATAATATTATCTTCCTATTGTATTTCATTTTTCATTGTACTCTTTTATTAACAATAACTTTCAAGATAAGAATAATATTTTCATCGATAAAACATATTCAATTATTACGATTGTATGCTCGTGTATGTGTGTGTATGTGTGTGTGTTGGGAAGAAGAGATGGAACATTTTTTGTTGATTATTACAATATAAAGATTCTCGTGCGTTAGATCGATTTATTATTTTTTAAATAAATACATACATTGTGGTAATTGAGAAGGAACAACGGAGAAAGGAAACCCTTCGAGTTCGACAGTGGAAAATTTATAATTAATAATTGTTACCGTATAATTGATTGACTACGTCAAGACAGATCGCGTTTCAACTCGATGAGATAAAATATGAATAAAAGATCTTCACATGTATCTACATACGAAGAATTTTTTTTCTTTTTCTTTACTTCTTTTTTTTAACTTTACCATTAATTAGCACTCTATTGAAAGAATAATAATAGCAAGGAAAAGGGAGAGTGCCATTGGTGGTAGGAAAATGAAACTGTTGAGACTACTCTTTTTCTTTAATGTGACTTCAAGGGCTGTTATTCTCTCTCTCTCTTTCTCTCTCTCTCTCTCTTTTTCTCTCTCTTTCATCTCGACTTTCTTCTTTCATTTCAAAATTTGTCGCGTTCTTTTTTAATTTTCTTTCTTCTCCTCTCAAATCCCTTTTCTTTGGAGTCGAAACGACGTAGCGCTCTTGTTTGCTTCGAGGGTGAAAAATAAACGACGTTTCTTTTTCCAAATGGTATTTTCTTGTACTTTTTTCTTTCTTCTAAATTTTAGTTCGACAAAGAAGACTCATCGTGTTACTCGAGTATACGAAGAAATATATAATTTTATAAAAGGAAAGAGTATATTCTTTCTTGTGACTTTTCTCTTATATTAGACTGCTTCGAGATTAATCCAATGTTTTTTCTTTGTTAATGGTAGGTATATGCATAGAATAACATATATAAATATATATTATATATTTAATATAGTAAGGTAACAAGAGAAAGAGAAGAGAAACGTTAATTTATAGATGAACTCGGAGTCAAGAAATCTAACAATAAGACCTATATTTTTACCTTTCAATTTATCTTTATCTTTATGTCGAAAATAACATTCTTATATCTAGGACAACGTTGTAATATTTTGGATTAATTTTTAGCAATATATTTCTGTACAATTTGATTCAATCAGGACGACTTTCAATCGCTACGGACACACACACACACACACACACACACATTTACGTGCCAGAATTCACAATTAAACGCGCTTAGAAAAATCGTCTAAATTCTAACGAATATGTAATAATCATAGTTTTATTTTGTTTCTATGTTCACTCAGAAGTCATTAACTAACATTTATGCAAATTTGAGTTATTACTCGTCTATCTAATTTTTTATTTTGAAAACACACTATTATCGATGCTTTTTTTCTGATCTAATCTATTTTCTGCTAGTAAATTCAGGAAAGTAATTTTTAATAAAACAATGTAAGCTACATATATTAAAATACTACGAGATTTATTTTAGATATAGTTTATTTTCAAAAACGATGGTTTCTTTTTTATCTCTCTATTTCTTTCTCTCTCTCTCTCTCTCTCTCCCTTTCTCTATCTCTTTTCACAAGAGAGGACAAAGAAACTCGTGGATCGATAGTTTCGTCCTCTCTCTCTCTCTCTCTCTTTCTCTCGTATAGTAACTCGACCGTTCTAGGCACACAAGCAAGACTCGTCCGTCCATTCGAGTAATTATCGGAGCCACTCCGTTCGATCTCTATAAGTTCACCGAGAAATCTCACCGATGTTAATGGGTAACTATGGTAAATTGACTTAACAATAAGTTTGAATCTCGTCGACCTTCTTGAAAATAAGAAAATGTACGCTCGCATATAAAAAAAAAAAAAAAAAAGAAAGAAAATAAAAAAACTAATAAGAAAAGGAGAGAAACAAAGAGGAATGAATGTCTTTACTTACTGATCGATGAGCAAAAAGTTTCTTTTCGTTTGGTCGCAGGTTTTGTCGGACCATCTATTTCTGGACGAGCACGCGAACGTGTGTGTGTGTGTGTGCGCGCGCGCGCGTGCGGAGACGATATCTCAAGAAAATAAAATCGATTGAGACGAATAATACTCGAGTGACCTTTCGAAAGAAGTTTCCTCCGCACATTCGTCAAAGTCCTTAAAGCTTAAAAAAAAAAAAGTAGAAGAAGAAATATATATATATTATATATAAGTTTGAAAAATTGCAAGAACCACCGAAGCTGTCGGATATAAACTCGGAGATTACACGTTGATTACGATGTTTTCTTTCCTTCTCTTTCTTATTTTTTTTTTTCTTTTACTATCGTTCTCCTTCGATTAGAGCGTATTTCGTTCGTTTACTAGTCTTCATCGGTCGAATGCAGTTCCGAAACGAAATTGCTTTTTAACTATCAATTTTGTCGACACAGTTCGACGGTTAATACAGATTGATGTATATATATCTCAATTGCACGTAAGCACTTATTATCCCACGCGAAACTTTTTTTTTTCTTCTCTTCCACGAATTCTCATACGTTGCAGAGGTAGTAGATACGTGAGAAATATTGTAGGTGTTTGTAGAAATTGAAATTTTGTCTCTCTCTCTCTTTCTTTTTTTGATCTGATGTTTCCATTTCGAATAGTTCAATTTTCATTACACGACCTGGTGACAGTCGATTAAAAGTCAAAAAAACTAGACGATATTTATTTCATAATTTATTTCATAAATCGACTCGTAGAAAAAAGAGGTGTGCTGCACTTTTCGATACTCGAATTTCTATAAAAAAAAATCTTCTTTTACAAAGGGGGATACGTTACAATTTCTACAAATCTACACTATCTCTTTTTTATTTTCTTCCTTCGTCGATAGAAACAATCACTTTGTTTCACTCACAATACTATACGACAAGACAACCTCAATCTCTTCTTGCGCATTGAGAAGGATTGCAGTTACATACGAAGAAAGAGAAAGGGAGAGAGAGATAGACAAATCTGATCGATAAAAAAAAGTATGCTATTTCAGGAAGTTGATAGTAGAGTCGAGTCAAACGAAGAAGAGCGCTAGAGGAAGAAAGAAAAAAAAGGAAAATGAGATAGACGAATCTTGTGCTCTCGACGTGATGACACCTTCTCGAAACGTATCGATTCAGAGGTTGCCTTCGAGGCCCTCTTCCATCTAGTTCTTTTCCTCTTTTTTTTTTTTATCACTTCTTTCTCGTCTCTTTCGTCGAGAAAGCAAAAAAGGATGCAGCAAGGAGGAATACATAGAAAGAGTGAGAGAGTGAGAGAGAGAGAGAGAGAGAAAGAAAGAAAGATAGTTGGACCGGTTGCCAGAAATTCTTATGTAAATCGATCTCAACCACGATGAAAGCTTCTTCCGTGGAAACTTCGTGGTGACTCTCCTTTCCTCTCAAATCCTCCTCTCTCTCTCTCTCTGTCTCTGTCTCTCTTTCTTCTCATCTTCAGCTTCAGTCACAGCACCGTCTCGTGAGATGTATGTAAGATTCGCAATACACGTCTATTACCGGTTGGAATAAATCGATCGAGCATCGTCGATGTATATTGGACGACTTCGTCTTCGATAGAATAAACTAACTTTGGAAGGTTGCTGAAGAGAGAGAAAAAAGGGATTGGGAGGAGAATGGGGGTGGAGAAAGAGAGAGAGAGAGAGAGGGAGAGAGAAAAGGGTTTGAATTTCGACGATACGCGCGATGTTCGAAAGTTTGCTCTTGGATTAAGCTTTTGTCCGCCACCGAATCTCGATATTAAAATGGGAGGAGAACTGTCTACGAGACGAATCCCCCTATCCAAGAATTTCTCTCGATACCACCCCGTTTTTGGTGCTGTCAGATGTTAGAAACTAGGGGCTCCTCGTAGTCGCGTTTCCTGCTAAAATTACATATTACTATAAAATTTACTATGACATGTACTCTATATGTATGTGTTACTGTAAAAAATCGAATTTAAAGAGAACCAAGATTCACATAATCGCTTAGTGGTATGTCGGAAATATTAATGTATACATTAATTCTTTATTTATTTCTTAATTTATTTATTTTTTAATTTTTTTATTTATTTTTTATTTTTTATATTTATTTATTATTTTATATATTTTTTTATTTATTTATTTCTTAATTTATTCTTCATTAATTTTTAATTTATTCTTATAAGAATAAACCCAAATATTCGGTTTTTCACCGACGTATTTAGTATATGTTGACAAGCGACCATGCAAATCTTGACATTCTTCAATTTCGGTCTTACATATTTATCTATTCTTTTTATTTTTACCAATAATATGAAAAATATCCAATAGATATATTGTCTTTTTGTATAAACTTTTTCTTATTTATCTTATCTATACTTACAATATCAATATTATATCATATCCATTTAACTTAATCGATAAAACATACAAAGATACAAAGATGATGTCAATCATCTTAATTAAAAACGACAAGCAAACATACGGTTAGGCATCTATTAAAAATATTTTCTATTATCATCTAAACGATATCAAAAATGTTTTCGATGAATGTTTAACAAAATAACTGATCGATATTATTGGCATTATTGGGTCAAATTATTCTACATACGTTCGATATATTATCGAATTTATTTACAAACGCATTTATTTCTAAGTACACGTATTACATCGGTTTTATTCGCGTTCTCAGTGTCTCTAAATGATTAGGTTTAATTCTTTTTGTCGTGAACTAATCTCATGGGAGGAATCTAATCGTTTTCTCGGTAGAGGTAAAACGACTAATATCAACCAACTCGTCGTATCCCGTCAAATAAGTTCTTTTATAGTTAGTTAGATCGTTTGAAGTCCTCGTACCGAGATGGGTGGCGGGAGGAGGAGGAAGGGGGGTTTGTAGACGTCTACTAGATACGCGATGTTCTCTCCGAGAAAAGGCAGAGGTCGAGGTTAACCGGTTAATCGTGCCTTTAAAGCTTCGAGGATATCTCGACGACCGTGACGATCGACAAAAGCGCAGGTGTTCCTTTTTCTACTTTGATCCCCTTTATTTACTTTCGTGTTTTTTTTTTTTTTGCGTGACGTTAACACTAGATTTACGGATGTTTTGTTCATTATTTTCTAATGATTTAGAAACATTGTTTGAATGAAGGGTTGAGTAGAGGGGAAGAATAAATATTTACGTATACTTCATTATGTAACTAAAAAAAATAATATTTAAGTTTTATATATAGTAATCAAATTTTTAATGAGTCAAATTGGCTCAGTCCGTAAATGTAGTGTTAAGAAAAGTATTATTCCTAAGTCGGAAAACTTAATTTGGCATTTTATCTACATATAAAATAGAAGGGTTCAGAAAAGAGATTAAAGAGAAGCGAATAAGAACTTGTTTCTCGAGTCACGTTTGAGACTTATTCAACGGCGATGTGATGTGCCGACAGCTTGGTCCAGTTTCGTTGGCAGATCATCATTTGGAGACCGCGTGGATCTTTTTAAATTAGGCTTTACAAAGGGCACGACGAAAGGGAAGAAAGAAAAAGAGAGAAAAAGTCGAACGAAAAGAAAATTCGTTTTAATTCACGAAACTCGTGCGAGAATCGAGTTTTTTGTTGTATTTTTTTTCTTTCTTTCTTTTTTTTTTTTTGGACTAAAAATCGAGCGTGTCACAAAATTGGTTCACGTGTGCTCTCTTTATTTATTATGTATGTATGTATATGTGTGTTATATATCGCTGAACCCTCTCTCACCCTTTTCCCCACCCTTATTTCTTTATACAAGCTTTTTACGATAGTTCGGTCCAATCCGCAACTATTGTCCAGATATTTCATACCATTTTATATAACCTCTCTTTGCCGTTTTCTCTCTCTCTCTCTCTTTCTCTCTTTTACACGGACACACCTATCTCTCTTTTATTCCATTTTTTATTTGATACGTATAACACCAAACGTTTGAGTTAATGTATTTCGTAAAAATGATTCCCCTCCTCGTCCTCCTACCAATATTTTCTTGTCAACTCGTTCGATTCGAAATAATTTACTTGCACATATATATCTTTGTATACTTCGATCATATTTATTTTGTATTTTTAGATATCATAACGAACTTTTTTTAATTATTTTCGTTTATCGATTAGATATTCTTATAGGTACTGTAATATATCGGAAAATAATATGAAAATTATTTAGAATTCGATTAACGAGATTTATATTTCTTTTTCTAATTCGGAAATTCAGGAGGATAATTATAATTCTTGGGAAAATATACCATATCAACTTTCGACTATAATGGGTAATTCCACGACGATATCTAAGAGCGTTAACCATGCCGCCAGTGCAAAAGGTGTAACCATAGGAAACGAGCCCGTTGGGATCTCCACCTATACGAACGAAGATTGGGAATATACATATACCTTTAGCCAATAACTTACACTCTCGGCTTGTTCTGACGTTTTGGCAGACACTTGGAATCGTTATTATTAATGGTTGTATCGATCATTTTCATGAGATATATATACACGTATATGTATATATATATAAGGCTCACTTTTTTCCTCATTATTCGCGCCTTGAGAACGTTTTCATATAATATATTTATAGAATTTATTATTTGTCAGCTTACTTAGCAATTAGTTTGAGTTCGATATTAATCATTTTCATTAGATTTTCAAATTCCTTATTTTCTTTTTTTATTTAATCTTATTTTGTTCTTTTTATATCCGATACACTTTACTTATAACTTTTAATCTTCTTTTTAGATGTTTTATATATGAACATTTTTATCATAGTAAATCGTAAAGTAAATATGTTTTTTCTTCTTCTTCTTTTTCGAGTTGAGAACTATTATTCAATATCTAATTGTTAGATGTTCGCTCTCTTTTTGTAATATAATATTTAACAATGTATTATAATTAGAAATTTTCCGATAAAATTGAGAACGTTGGAAAATTAATTCGCAGCTTAATATCCTCACTTGAAAAATAAATATTATCTTCTTTGTTTTTTTTTTTTTCTTTTTTTTTTTTTGTTCGGAAAATTTTATACGAAGGTTTAATATAGTCGATAACAAGATGAGAATCCTTATTAATTATACAAAATTTACATCTCATCCCTTTCTCTATCTCTCATTTGAGAGAATCTTGTGTCGAGTATATTAAAGATTATCGAGATATGGATATCGTTCGTTAGTATTTGAATGTTTGATATGTAGTAACGAAGGTAATAACTTTTGGTACGGTTTACTGTAAAGAGCAGAGAGTTTATGACGATTTGGTATCGAGTTTCGATCGATTCTCTCTCCCTCCCCCTCTCAAGAGAGATTTCATAGCGATTAGGTATTTAATCGAACGTTAATTTACACGAAACATTTTAGTTGGCAATAGTTTGTTCGCCTAACTTATTCGTTGATATATCGATTTCACAAACACTGACCGATCATTATTTGATTAATTATATTTATTGTTTATATTTAAAATACATACACAGTATATAAGAAGATGAAAGGGAGTGTACACTTACGCATACAAACATGATATGTTAACAAAATTTTGATATACTCGATAATTCGTCATCGATTATTTCTAAATCAATATTTCGTAAACATGATAATAAATATATATATATTCATTTAATTATTTTACGAGTAAGGAAGAAGTCTTCTACGAGTAATGTATATTTTGAGATCAAGCGATATTAATGGATAGACCACCATTTCATGACCAGAAACCAATTTTGAGTTACCATCTGAATAGCACAGATCTAGTTTTAGGGTCAACTATATCCCAACGCACACATACTACCTTGGATCTCAATGAATCCTTTACTGCGAGTGGATAAACTGAATCAAGATTAAACCTTGGGATATCTGTATGTTACACTATTCATTGACAATTTAACGCTATTAAGAAGTGCATAGTAGTACGTAAGACGAATGATGCGAGTCGATTACATTCTATCTTTAACGAACGTTAATAATATATTTAGGATATAATACGAAAAGTTAAAATATTCTCCAATTTTTATAAACAATATTCATAGATATTATTTGAAATTATTCTAATAATATTTATTAATGCGTTCGTAATAATACCATCTGTTATTATGAATCTATAACGATGAGTGCTAATAGAATGGAATTGAAGCTTCGGAGATTCTTTTTATCAAATATCTAAATCCTTTTCTTACGTTTTAGCTCTTCCCCATTTCTCTCCTGTTTGTCTCTCTGCTTTTTATTATTTTTTTTATCGTCTATAGAACGAAAAACGCAAGGGAATCGTTCGTGCTTCTCTATTTGAACTCAGTTTATGGTTTGAAGGTATATTTAATCCAAATCCGCGAGCCATTACGAGAAAAGCAAACAGAGTTACGATTGGAATCATCCTGCATTCGATTCGGCGAGTTGACGTTTGTGCATCGTCTTTGGAAGATTACACTGCGCAGGCTCTCGTTCTACACCTGGGATCAAACTTTCCTTCCAATTGCAACTAAACAGAGAGATGGTCAATGTCCGGACGAGAAATCTTTGCACCGTACGAAATCAAAGCTCAGGAAATCCGTTATATAAAGAAAAGAGATAGAATAAGATTTTTATTCTTTTTTTTTTCTCTTTCGTTATTTTATTTGAAAAACTTAAACTTTTTAGCAACGTAATCTTTTTTTCCTTTTATTTTACAAAAATCTTTTTATCGTGTGTTTTCTTTTTATATGTTAAAAATAGTATGTAAAAAACAGAGTGTTGGGCAAGAAAAATTTCTTCCAGATTGTCGGAAACAAAAAGAAATCAAAGTAATTCTTTATCCGTGTATAAAAATGGTTGTCGCATGAATTAAGGAACAAATTAACACGAAATGACGACCAATTGAACAAATTATTATACAAATAGAACGTGTAAATTTTGTTTTAAGACAATATAAGTTAATTAGTCTATCGGGAATTTTTATTTTCATCCGAATTCAGATAACACGGTAATTTAAACGTTAAAGCTTTGCCTTAACTTTATTTTTTATTTAATAAGAATGTTATACTCATTCATTATAATACTAATTAATTACGACTAACGACTATGTTCATTAGAAAATAAATACATGTATATTGCATTCTCCAATGAATAATAACTTGTTTTATTGTTTATGTTTACGTTTCTTCGAGGGAATAAGAATCCTGTAATAGTATTGTTATATGAACTTTAATGACCGACGAGAGTAAGCAACGCATACGTTTTTGTTCCCGTTCATTCAACATCGAAGAAAGGATCGTGAAGAAAAGGAAGTCATTTTTCTCGAGTGTCACTTTCTCTTAACGGACTCCCAGGAAGAAAGATCGTACCTAATTTAACAGATGAACCTGTCCAAGAGCATAAAGTTATTTTGTCAAACTCGTATCATGAAATGAGACGCTGTCTCATCTAATTTAATTCGAAGTGACATTATGTTCTCGTTGCAAGATGATCTATCGTATATTTCTTGATACTTTGCCGAGTTAGAAAACAACACGCGCGTTGATATTACATTAAAATTATTAATATAAAGATTTATTCATAAAAATTGTAATGTATTTAAATAAAAAGTGATATTAGTTTATAGATATAAAAAACAAAGAAGAAAATCGTTGATTGTTAATATTTTTCAAACACGATTATTCATATCAGAGTTTTGTTGCAAAGATTATTACACGTAAACATAGTATTTTATTTGCTTGATAACAGAGGTAAAATAGGAGGAATAAGGAGTAGAAAATTCTCTTTTCCTTATTTTCCTTTCACGAGCTACTATAATTCGTCTCCCTTTTCTTTGTTCTTATTATCTCTCCATCCGATCCTATTTCGTATTTCGGAGAACGGAGCTTGGAAAAATTCATTCCTCGAATTACGATTTTTCAGAGTATGCTTAAACTCGATTTTAATATACATTGTTTCCGCGTTAATAAATATATGTATGCATTTATGTAACAACAAGATATATGTATATCTTTATTTATACGTTCATTATATTTTTACGAATTTTAATAAAAATACAAAAATTGCCATTCATTTTACCTAATAACAAAGTTTGTATCGTTGCTGTCAGAAAATTACGTTCGGATTAAATACGACCATAGCGGCTTTTTCGTCAGAGCAAACTCCTATAAATTTGTCTACCTTCATTTCGGCCGACATTAAAAGTCGTTTTATTAGTTTAGCTTTTTTACAATACACGCATATGCGAAATACTCGAAGTTAGTCGTTAATAGTCGAAGAGGTTAAATAATATGTCTTTTTAAAGGAAGTACAATTTTACATTTTACTATCAAACATATTGCACAAATGAAGAATAGAAACAATCTCCTTTTATTTAAGTTTTATTTATATAAATATATAATAAGTATAATAAACGTTTTAAAATGAATATATATATACCTATGTAAATATATTATTTGCAAACGAAGCAGAGCACACAAAAAATGTTATACATGCATACAAATTCAGAAAAAAAAGGGGGAAAAAAAATTAAAAGAAGCACCTTAACCTTTCGCCTTTTCTCTCGAGGTCATTTTTTCTTTCGAATAAAAATTGAAAGATAAGACATTTGAAAGAGAAAGACACCCCCCAGGCTATACTACAACTACTACTACTACTACTACTACTACTACTACTACTACTACTACTACTACTACTATTACAACTACTACTACTACTACTACTATTACTACTATTACAACTACTATTACACCATTACTACTACTACTCCTATTCCTAATTCAACTACTATAGTTATCACTATCAGAAGCATAGTCTTCGTTGTCTTTCTTGAAGACGATCTACAGTTGCCTCTCCACTTCGTTTTCCCTTTCTCATGTCCGCGCGGAAATCTTACCGATGTAACACGAGCGTACGGTAATGTGACCGCCGCGTGAAGCCAGACGGAGTTTGACGGGGAGGGTGAAGAAAGGGGCAAGTAAAAGGAGACAAGCTGGCAGCCGGAGGTGGTCGAGGTAACCTGGGTTCTAGCAACGACGTAACCCGTCACGGCGAAGGGGATGAAGGGGTGTTGGACGGGCTGAAGGACGAGGGAAATAGTAGCACGAGCGGGATGGAGATAGATAGATAGATAGATAAAGAGAGAATTTGGAGTGGGGGTGGTGATAGTTTGTTAGAAAGAGAAAGAGAGAGAGAGAGAGAAGATATAGAAGACTATGGATTAGACAGAGACAATGAAGGAGAGTATATGAGGGAGAGAAAGATAGAGATAGAGGTAGGGAGAATGGATCGTGTGCTAGACAGAGAAAAAGAGACGAAAGCTGGAAAATTGTAGGATAAAGAGAGAGAGAGAGAAAGAAAGAGAGAGAGAGAGGGATGGAAAGTATAGAAAGAGCGAGTGTTAGTAAGAGAGACGAAGGATGGAAAAGCGTGTGTTAGAAGGAGATAGATAGATAGAGAGAGTGAGAGAGTGAGAGAGAGAGAGGGTGGAAAGCAAGCATACTGGGAGAGGTGGAGGGGTGCGACAGAGCGAGAGAGTTGGACTACCCGAGGGGTGGAAGAGGGTGGAGACGAGGAGGAGCGAACGTTGCGATCGATCGGTACTCTCCGAGCAGCGGGAGGCTTTTGACTATATAGAGGAGGAACTCCTCCTACGCTTTCTCTCTCTCTCTCCCTCTCTCTTTCTCTGCACCAACACAACCAACGCTTTTCGCTTTTTCCAACAGCACCTTTCTCATCTTCGTTCTTCGGAGGACTATTTTTATCCATCTGTCTTTCTTTTTCTCTCGTGCTCTCCTTCTATCTCTCTCTTTTTTCTCCCCCCTTCTCCCTTTATCTTTATTTTCCTTCTCGTTTACGGAGTTCTTTCTCCCCCTTGACATAGAACTCCTTCTCCTCTTTCTCCTCGTCCTCCTCCTTCTCCGCCTTCACCTCCGTCTCCTCTTCTGCCTCCTCCTCTGCCTCCTCCCTCCTTCCTTTCTTACTCTTCGGAGCACGCAGAAATTCTGTGACGAACGACTGACATAAGCGAGAGCAGCTGTTCCCAACGGACACGCTTGATGCTTCTCTTTCCTTCCTTAGTTCATTCGTTTCCTTTTCGAAAGAGGGAACTGAACCAAGCCCTCTTCGGTACGTCACGGAGAGAAGTTGCGACGAAGCGGCTCCTCGGCTTTCTTTCTCTCTTCTCTTCTCTTTTCTTCTCTTTTCTTTTCTTTTCTTTTCTCTTTTTCTCCCTCGTGTCAGAAAAGACGAGAAGAAAAAGGGGGAAGAGAGATAGATGCATAGATAGAAAGAGATGGAAACTAGAGGGTGAACCTAAAGGAAGAACGAAAGGAGATACGCTAGTATACTAATTCGAAGTTTCTTCTTCTTCTTCTTCTTCTTCTTCTTCTACTACTACTGCTACTACTACTACTATTACTTCTCTTACGATCACGCTCGCACGTTTCTACGTGCATTTCCCTCCTTCGAAGGGCTCGAAACCCCTTTTTTCTCTACTAATACCGAGTCGTTACGTTGAAATACGAAAGAATATGTTTACGGCTTTAGGGTTGAGTTGTTCTTTACCGACGCGGAGACTTACGACGTCGACGAGGGCCGACACAGAAGAACGGGAAAAGAAAAGGACAGAGATACTCCTCTCTGATTTTAATACCGAAAGTGCAGTAAAGGGCTTTGACCCTTCTTTTCAATTACTCGCAATGGGCACGAATGTACGAGCGAACGAACGACAGAAAAAGAGAGAGATTTCTTTACAAACGATTCTTCTTTATTTCTACGAGAAAACTCGAGGTTAGAAAATTTATGTCGGTTGCGTCAACGAATTGCATGAAAGAATTCAATTAACGATCGTTGGCCGTTTCAAAAATACACACGACACCGCGTGCGTATCTTTTTTTCTTTTTCTTTTTTACAAAGTAACGATAGAAAAGAGGGCTTGCATCGTTATTTATAGAGCTCGCGTAACGTACACTACGTTGTAGTAAAGCATTTATTTTTTTTTCTATTTTTTCTATTTTGTTTTTCTCTCTCTTTCTTTCTCTCTCTCTCTCTCTCTCCTTTACCTTCTAACAGAAAGCCATTCAAATTTTAGAGATACCTATCAGACCAAAGTTCCGCGATCGCATTAATAAAACGGGTATTCCCCTACGAACATTACAACGGATTGCGAAAGTTTAGTCCTTTTGGCGAACAATACAAATACCATAAAGTTACCTTCACGTATTACTACTGAATGCGTGTGTGTTGGTTAGGTGAGATAACGAATGTAGTTGTAGAATAGTCTCGTGTTATAACGAATGTATAACCACGTTCTACGTTACTAGGTCTTCGGTAGTATTCGCTTGACACTAGATTTACCAAAATTGTATACCATTACATTTCTCCTACTTTCTTTCTTTTTTATTTTCTTTTTTTTTCGTATCTTTCTCTATTCCCAGATATATTACTTCGCAATCGAGCAACTGCAACTTACATCCTTTACGTAGTTTCATCCCGAGCGACGTATTAAGGACTTAATGTCTGATCTATTTACACTTTATTAGTTCATCGTACTCTCTCTCTCCCTCTATCTTTCTATCTCTCTCTTTATCTCTCTCTCGTGCAAACTTCTAACTTCATTCGGAAGATATATCGTGGCGAGAAACAAACTCGGCCGCACATCGCGCTCACAACTTGAAATTGAGAAATGTTCGCCAAAACTGTTGCCCTCCGCGGAGAACTCGGTCCATCCCTCTTCTCTCGCATAGTGGGTGCCAACTCTTCTTCTTCTTCTTCTTCTTCTCCTTCTCCTTCTTCTTCTCCTTCTACTCCTCTTCCTTCTCCTTCCCAAGAGCACGAGATGTAATTATCGTTTTTCCTCGTGATACTAGCTAGCATCATGCATTATGATAAATGAAGGATTCGATGATAAATTTCTGACGGACTAGTAGTAGTCGGTGCTGCTCGAGAAACTTTCGATAAATCTTTCTTACGGATATGGTTAGAGGTTCGCGATGAAAACGTATTCCTCTTGTAAATACATCAGCTTCAAACCCATTCTTAAATTTACAAGTTTCCCCTAGTTTGCGAGCTTCGATCGGTTGGTTACTAGGTGCGACGCGTGTAGATTCGGCCGATTGATAGCATCCCAAGTCGTCGATCATAACTTCAAGGAGGATACCACCCCGATCCGACGAGAGAGGAGAGTTCTTGTTACTAAGTAAAACTCTGAAATGGAGTTTGTAGAGCTTCTTCGACTTCTAAACCCAACCCTTCCTTTCTTTTCTTTCTTTTTTTTTTTTATTTCCACCTCTATGCTTTCACTCTTTATCTATCTATCTATCTATCTATTTATCTATCTATCTATATTTCTATCTATCTATATACGTATACATATTGGATATATCTTATCTATCGATTTATTTTAATGTCGACCATTAAGTATTCCATATTTTTATTAACTTGTTAGTTTGTGTACGATGAATATATTTATAACGAGGAAATGCTCATTTGCTTTTTGCTTCTTTTTTTTTGGTCGCCTCCCGACTAATATATTAGCATTTAATAATACTATTCAATAGCTATTTTAAATAATAAATGAGGAACATTTACTTTATGGCGTGTCTGTGTGTACTAATTATATGCAGTTAAAAAGTTAAAATGCGTTGAAGATAATATATATTCCATTTCCTTGTAATTTTGTAGATATTTATATTTTTTTGTTTATGCTTATAGAGAAATTCATAAAATGTTATATCGAAAAAAGACTTTACTATAGGAATGGTGATTCTATTTTCGCTTTAGCGAGGCAAATGACGAACATTGCTGGTAGTTAACAACTCATTAATAATCTTGAGTTATGTAAATTGAACTATTACGTCAACGTTATCCTCTTTTGATGTTTCGTATAATGTCATCAATTATAAATTCGTAACTTCGATAGTTCAAGGTTGTTAAAAGAAATTTGCGTGGGTAATTTTATTCGAGCTAATCGGATTGAATGAAAAGTAGTAAAACGAAGGGAAAGGATAAGAAGAAATAAAAGAAAGAAAAATAAGAAGGAAAGCGCGTAAGAAATGGTAGTTATAATCGAGTTTCAAATAATTAAGGAAGATGACGTATCTGTAAAGTACAGAAAGTTCGATCGCAATTTTGGACTATCGTTTGCAGGATGCAGTTTGAGTGTTGTCAAACGTAACATGTAGAAGGTAACCCTCAAACCCTCATCCCTCGACTCTAAAACACAGTAGGAGGAGGAGGAGGAGGAGAGTAATGGTGAGGGTGAGGATGAGGGGAAGAGAATGTTTGCACATCGATCGAATTTCTGTCTCTGTTTTCCTGTGATCAAACTTTATCCGGAGACTAGACGTTGCTGCTGAAACGGAGCATGTAATTTGGGTACACGTAATTGTAGCGCATAAAACACCTGGGCTCCTTCGCACGATACGCTCAAACGTATGTACATGTGTATGTATCTATGTATCTATGCATGTACGTATATATATATATATATATATATATGTGTGTGTACGTATAAACACATGTATGTACTACACGTGCATATGTATACCTCTCTCTGTCTCTGTTCACTTTTCTCTTTCCGTTGACAGCCAAGCGATATCCTACCCTAGGTTGCAACTTGTAAAATTAATAGCACGCTTGAATGCAACTTACGTATTCGTAATAAGTATTATCAATCTTAACCTTACAACTTTAACGCTTTAAACAAATATCGAAATATTCCATTACTTATTCTACAAAATGTCGCTTTATTTAAATTATTATTGACAATTTGAAACGATTTATTTGAATATTATTTGTTTCAAATTGATTTATCGAAAAGAAAAAATTCGTTCAAGCTCGCACGATTTTTCGTTATTTTTACTAGAATAACGTAAAAAGAGCGAATACTAGCGTTGGCTTGGTTATATGGGGGGAAATATAAAAAGATATTTTTATAATAATTTCATAAAGATATTCATAAAGATTTATTCTCATTGATTAAGTACATTCGGTAAATGTTAAACGATATTATTATACCAATACAATTTTTCTATCTAAACAAAAATCTAACTAACATTTTTCTACAAATTAATTAAACAAAAATAGAAATAAAATGTAAGAATAAAAAAATAAGACGTAATATATTTTTGTTTTCGACAAACACCATTATCATTATCTTTCGTCGTAAATATATCTTACGCATACGTATAACTGCATAAAATGTCTGTATTAAAGAAAATGATTATTAAACAATCTATGAAACGTGGTTAATTAACAATGATACACGTTGACGAGACAGACGCGAGTTTGGGGTATGTTACTGTTTTATATCAAATAGGGCGAGAGTTCGTTTACGTTATTATCCGTTGCTGACGCTTTATTGTCCGACGTTAACACGCGTTTTCGGACATCGGGGCCAAGCACCGAACAAACTCGCGTGCATCGCGTAATTACACGTCCTGCAAATGACGCAGAAATACCATTGCAAGATTTCCCGACAGGCTCGTGTACGTTTGTTCTGTCATCTTTTCTCTCTCTCTCTCTCTCGTTCGTTTCTTACAAACGATTCACAGACCGTATGCTTATTTTCTTTTACTTCATGAAAGGTTTGCAGAGGTCTCCTCCTTCTTCTTCTTTTCCTCCTCCTCCTCTTCCTCCTTCTCCCCTTCTTCCACCTCCCCCTGTTACCTTCTTTCCTTCCTTCTCATTCGTACATAAACGTATCTATATGTATTCGTTTTACGTCGACAACTTGAGAAAGGTCAGGTCTAGGTCGCGTGTTTAGATTTACGCGCGATCGAAGAACGCTACTTCGCGTTTCTCATAACATCGACTTTTAATGAAACTGGTTTAAGAAGGACGTTGCTGCTATCTTGACGAGCGTTCGATAAAATTTATAGCCGACGGTTAACAGCCGAGATCTTTTATACGTTTTTTATACTCGGTTTTTTAATGCTATTAGAAGAGATTTTAAGGATAGAATATGTTTAATTATATGTTTGTAATTATAGCAGTTATATTATTAATCAAATAGTTGAACAAATTTATTTTGTCATTTTTTTGTATAATATAAATGATTGCAATATCAGTTAAATCATGTAATGAATTTTTTTTCCCTAATTATTCGACTTAATTCATTGTCATAATGATCAGTCAATATGTATGTATGTATCTATGTATGTATATATAACGATAAAGGAGGAATTAAATATATGTTTAACAGAAGATTTAGGACGGATGACAGTAAAATATTGAAAGAAAATTATTTTAAACAAGCTTAAGCGATTGTAACATATTGTTAATCAAATAGGGAATCCAATCAAATATTAGAATTACTATCTCTTTATTTACTTTTGTTGATAACTCGTATAAAAATATTATTCTTTTATTTAGATATTGTAAATATTTTCTATTTTGCGACATTAAAAGTAAGCAATAA
This sequence comes from Polistes fuscatus, assembly GCF_010416935.1. NCBI lineage: Eukaryota > Metazoa > Arthropoda > Insecta > Hymenoptera > Vespidae > Polistes > Polistes fuscatus. The sequence goes on along the minus strand of NW_025113162.1, from coordinate 3,129,631 downwards.
ATATTTCTGACAATTAGAAAAAGAATGTACTACTCGGTAAGAAAAGAAATTCTTTAACTCAACTGTGAGTAAGCATACAGGACAATAATATTTAAAAATCCATGGTGTCCGAATATTAAAGCGTACGTGTTTCCCCTTGTATTTGAAATTATTCGATCATGTTATATATAATAATTTATTGAGAATTTATTTGTTATATTTGACACGACAATATTGGCGAAGATGTTAATAAGTACAATAATACTTCTAGACGTGATTACAATATTTTATTTATTAATTTAAAATGTTCCAATATGTTCTCGATGACTCATATAGACTACGCACAAGGCATATTCGTATCATCTCAAATAAATCTCTATGTCAAATGGTAAGCAAGATAGATAGTATCTCATCGATTACCAACGTCAACATCGTATCCAAGTTTTCGTGTAAACTGGACAAGCTTACGAATGCAAACAGAATGGAGAGACACATGCATCTATTTTGACGTTTCAGGTTTACTCGTAGAAGTACAGTTTCATTGTCCACTAACAATGACCCGTTGGATTTAGAAAGTTTTTAACTTTTTTAAAAGTACGACACAAAAGTTGACCGATCGTTCCTCAATATTAAACGTATTCAACTTTATGTATACTTATTTCTACCGGAGTGAAATTAAATGACCCGTCTTCAAAAAATCATAATATATTTTACGGTATATGTATAATAAAAAAATTATACCATATATGCAATACAAATTCTTAAATCACAGAATAACGCTATAACTTTTACAAAATTCTGCCAAAAAATGTCGACCGATCACACTACGATTACAATTGAACAATAATACGAACGATGTTATACCATCTTAAAAAAAGAAAAAGAAAGTTCTGTATAAGAGTATGGCGTATTAGTCTTTAATAGGATTCAAATGGGGGTGAATGTCACGAACATCTGTTTTTTATCTAATATAAGAAAAAATTTGATTCCCATGACCTTCAGATCGTCTCGAATTCCACCATACTTCTTAACCTATTCGAGCTTCTTTTCAATTTGGTGCACAATTGAGAAATACGGAATTTAATGTCGGTACGAGTACGTACTAATAGAAGGAAAGTAGTCTCTCTCTCTCTCTCTCTCTCTCTCTCTCTCTCTTTCTTTCTTTCTCTGTCATCTATATTAGATTTGCGTGCGATTGTTGAAAGGTACTATCAGCTTCTGGGGTCTCACATAGAAACGTGAACGAACGATCGATCTATCGATTCTCTTCTAGCGTCTCTTTTTAATCTCCTCGACGTTCTTATTTCGTGGCGACGGTGCTAAAATTAGATGAGAGTCATTGAGATATCTGTTCTTTACGAATCCGATACTTCTCACCGATGTAATTATTCCACGTCATCTTTCGACGAACTAGATATACGTAGGAAACACGTAGCCATCAAATTCATTAACTGCAGCTCCTTATTTATTGGACTGCACATTATCAGGAATTATATCGTCATATTTATATCAATAAGATTAACCCTTTTATATCGACAGATGCAACAATTGAGAATTATATCGTACGGAAACGTATTTGTTAAAATATTACAATAAAAATGACGACAAAATCTTTATCATCCCGTCCAAATGGATAACGTGAAATAATGAAAATGATAACGGGATTGTTATCTTGATATATATATATATACATATACGATTAATAGTTTTAATATTTAAACAGCATGGTTAATATAAAGTCATAAATTTAAATATACCGTACTGTCAGATTATTCAAATTATTGACTTTATAAATACTTCAAAGTTTGACGTTATCTTAAAGTGATCTCGGTGATAGGAATAGAAGACAGGATCGTTCTTTGATTTATTGTCGTTTAAACTTTATTAGAAGTTTATCGAATTCGATAAGAGTTTGCATTTATTTTTGTATCGTGCCAAATGAATTATTTATTTATAATTAAATCTTTCCGTGAAAAAGTTATAGACGTATTTATAAAGTTATCAAAATCGATTCGACTGATAAGCATCGAAGTTAACGAATGAATCAAACTTTATATTTATCGTTTAAACGATCTAAGTTATCGTTGATTAAAAAATCGACAGAGAGAGAGAGAAGGAGGGTGATAAAAAATGAATGATTAATATCTACCTATTGACATTTTTGTTATTCCATTGCAATTTTTTTCAAAGAAATTCTCACGAACGATATTTCTTTGTACGCTTATTTGCTTATGCTAACAAAGTAAATAAGTGCGATCGAACTGTTTGTATAGATAATATTCACAATAAGTATTATTCATACAGAACACAAACTTTCGTGCCACGTCTGGTTTTGTTCGATCTGCGTTATAATTGTCGTTGCTTAATTGTACGTAAATGTTTGAACGAACGTTTATAAAAACGTTTTAATATTTTATTATTAAATTGATAATTTTAATTAACGTTAATACGAGTCTATTCTTATCTATCATCGTTTCTTGTTAATTTTTTAATTACATTTAACAATTTAAACAATTATTATTCTTAGCTTTCACTCGATTATAGAAGAGTAATTAAATAAAGAGATAGCGCGCAGGTAATATTAGTTGAACGAATTTAACTTATAAGTGCGTTTATTAAACGTTCATTTTTTACCATTAATTTAATCATCTGTAATAAATCTACGCGATATAATATAAAATACATTTTTATTTTTGTTACTAATATTTCCATCGAATATTGCAAATATAATTTATATATATATATATATATTTTTGTACAAATTCAGATTTCAATGATAAAAAATAAAAAAAGGAAAAATGTGTTCGCAATTGTGGTGGTGTGTTTTTTTTTTTTTTTTTCAAAACAATAAAAATTTTATTGAACTGTGATCTTTCTCGTTCATATTCCAAACGTCGTTTGTACGAAAATATTTGTTCACCTCGTTCGACTCGGATGGAAGAACGACGTACATCGTTTGCAAACTCGTGAAATCTATTGAATCTTTCAATGGTTTTACGCCATGGCGATGGTATATCGGTCAATCCAATTAAATAATTAAGTACTTCACGTGTCAGAGCATTTTTACGGCTTTCAGACCTATTTCCCTGTGGGGAAAATTATATCTCTCTTCGTCTTTACGTTTTTGTTATTATTGTTCACTTGCTAAGTATGGATTGTAATCAACTCTTTTATCCAATTGCTGTAGAAAAAATATAATATAGCTGTCATGAATAATATCAATGTTAATCGAGTTAATTCAATTTTTCATACGATCAATTATTTTTTATTTTAATCAAAAAAATTTTTTCCAATGCAATTAAAAGATATAAAATAATTATTTTCATTTCTTTCTCGTTTTGTCACTTTCTTTGTGAGGTTCGTTAGTACATATCAATATGTGTATGTGTATATGTGTGAATGCATGCTACCGGAATACCACAGAATTGCTATGATTAACCTTCATTGATCTCTACGTTTTTGTCACCATGCACCAGTTTATTGTCGCAAGTTCAGTACACCCGTACCGAAATGAAAAATTAATTCCTCCTCAAATGTGATTTAAAAGGTCAATTTTCATCAACAGTTCGATTCCGTATTCTTCTAATATTCTGTTATTTTTTTCTTTTTTCTTTTTTTCATTTAATCTTACCAATTATAGAGAGAGAAAAAAGAGATAGTAGAAAATAGGAGAGAAAAATAATAGTTTCGATATGTAAAACAAAAATATAACATAGTAAACTAAAAATAAATATTTTCGTGTTTTTTTACATTTGCTTGCATACGTTCGAGCATGGGGTTAAATGTTGCGAGGATTAATTTCTTGATAAAAAATAAAAAATAAAAAAAAATAGAAATAAAAAATAAAAAAAGAAAAAAATAAAGAAGAAAACACAAAAATTTTCCAATTTTTATTTTATTTTATTTTTTTTACTTTTACAAACGCGTAAACATAAGTCAACGTCAACGAGTTGAAGCGAATTGTTTTTTGTTCATTGATTTATCGATAGCATTGTCCATGCACTCCATCAATCCAGATTCTAATACCGGCACCTAATAAACGCGACATACAATTGGAATAAATCACTGTTCGTCATTCTAGCACGTGTAGACACCGGAGGAATATTTATCGTTTTCCTATGATAAATGAATATCCGTTGACGAAATCATTCCCTAACTATGCACGATCTATTATTTTCTCTTAACGAGAATTTATCAAGCATTTACAGGAAAAGAACAAAAATTAGGATCATAGAAAGTGATTAAGATTTAACACATATTTTCTTTCACAAATCAGTATCGAATTCAGTCCACCGTGAAGATGTTTCAAACAAAGACCGAATTGTTATTCAATTTTCTATTACACTTTAAGATAAATTAATTTTAATTTCCGTTACGTGTTGGGGATTTAGAAAAACGAAAAAAAAAACAAAAAAAAATGTATTTTTCGATTAAACGCAACGATTGCGAGAAAAAAATAACAAAAAAATGAAAAGAGAATTAGCGGAAATGGTAGTCCAAATTATTAAGCTCCTTTTTTTTTTGTAAAATTAACTTTTTTAATCGAAAATAATCCTATTTGCAACTAAATATATAATCTTGTTTTTTAAACATCCTTTATGCATTTTAAAATAATCGGATAAAAATTCATTGCGAGATATATATATGTATGCATGTATGTATGTATGTATCTATCTATCTATATATGTTCGGATTGGTAAATGTAATTTCGAGATTAAAGTTTAACGCAGTATTTCGTAATTAATAATTTTCATTCCGATGTTAAATGTATAGTTTGAAAAAGGGGTTATATTTTGTAGACGTCGGAAAAAAAAGGATAATATTTAGATTTTTCGAAGTGGAAAGTATACTAACTTTCTCCATAAAAAAAAAAAGAAAAAAAAGAAACAAAACAAAACAAATGGAAAAATTGTAGGAGAGTCAAGAAGTATAAGAACGAAGTTTATTCTCTGGTGGGAAAAAATTGACAAGGAAAAAAGATTTTCTTTTTCAAGGACAAGTCGACGAAAGAAAGCTTTACAATGATATCGACGTGTGTACATACGTACTATGAATGTATGTAATAGTATATAGTACAACGGTAGTGGTTGATCCGGGTCTCTGGGATATTGGAAACAAGCCAGAAAGTGAAACCACTGGCTCTTCAGGTTGCCTATTGCAACCCCCCTGTAATCGCAATGTTTTTAATTCGGATAATGGCACTGTTCTCGTATAGTTGAAATGCTTCAGCTCGACGATATTCCTCTGGCATGGTACATCAAAAAAAATAAAAAAAGAATCGGCACGACACACATATACGTACACACATTCGAGAACGTATTCACCTGCTATTTGTTATATCATTCTACCGAGATAATGGGGTACAAAATACAAACGCTTTTGTTATCATTTCCTGGTTAGTTCAAATCTTCATTGCTTATTTCAAGCCTATCCTTTTATATTATCGTCATTTGGTATGACGAAAAAAGACGAACATTATTTTTTTTTTTTTTTTTTGTCAACCTTGAGAATTAAATAAAATGATCGGCAGAAAATAATTTAACAAATTTTCATGCACTAACGAGTGATATAATCGAAAAGTGCTAATGATAATTCAACTGAGTATTAGATAAGTTCGTTGAATTTGTTCGGCTCGATCGGTATAGCGATTAAGAATTATTTCATCCCTCCATCCCGTCACCCCTCATTTATTCACCAAACCTTCCCCAACCCCTCCTATTTCTCTCATATTACACACACTCACGAAATTACTCGCAAGCGTGTTACAATATACTAAGTGCTATTCTTCCACGCCGGATAGCAAAGCATTAGTATTTGTTAACCTAAGGTCATCCCATAATTGGCGTAATTACCCGGAGCGATATATTCCGTGAAGATCGTGTAAATTTCTTGCACCGACGTTGCTTATCGCGCTCTCCTAACCATACTCCATGAGGACTACCAAATTCGTACGAGTAATAATGCATAGCTTTATAAATCATATTATTCTCTTCTATTCAGTTTGTAACCAAATTCGAGAAGAGTATTGATATGAAAGAGAAAATATACAACACATTGCTGAAAAATATAATCTAGAAATATCAAAATATTCCGTGTCTTTCTCTCATTTTTCTTTCTCTTTTATGCGATCATTTTGATTATTTATAAGGATTCACTGTTTCGTTGTTTATTTTATTCATTCACGGTGATTTAACGAAGTCAGAAATATTATTAACGAAAAAGAAAAAAAAAAAGAAAAGAAAAGATCTATAAAATCCACGGATCTGATAGTTGAAAATTGCGGAGAGAAAAATAGAGAACAAAAGAAAAAAAGAAAAAAAATATTTAGCGTACGGATTCGTCGATTTAATTGGGTAATAACGAAAAGCACACGAATGTATCGCATGGCGAGACCAGGCGTACAAATATATACTCTCGGAGTACCAATTCGAATAGCATTCCTGTTATAAGTAATGATGCTACACGATGAACGTTAACGATAAGCAAATATATAGTTAAAAAAAGAAAATAAAAATATAGAAAAAATACAGAAAAATCTTGCGCAAAGAGAGAAGAGTGTAACATCGATATAACATTTCAGAATAAAACATAAAGAGAAATTGTATGGTCTTTTTCTTTTATTTTCTTCTCACGCGGTTATATATACGAGGCTTAACAAAAATCTCACAATATCGAAGAGTTATAATCCTAAAGAACGGGTTTTGCAAAAATTTGCTCGTTCTTTTGAAAATCACGAAGCTATAGTTAATAACAAGAGTTGAACGAAAGACAGACAGATAGATAGACAGACAAACAGACAGACATACATGTACATGTATTGAATGACGAACGAACGGATGGTCTTGTTCAGGAGTTTCGTACAAGGGTGTTAGTGAACGGAGTGCATACGAGCAATATAACAATGATGTCGAGGCTCAATGGGTTGCCGACACAATGCAGTGGTTACCTTCCTGTCGTATCTATGCTTCAATGGATCATTCGCTGTAACTTTTACCATTTGGTGGTGGTGGTGGTGGTGGTCGTATCTTCAGTGGACCTCGTATAAGTCTCATTTTCAATAATTCTTTATCCCCCTTTCTTTTTTCTTCTCTCTCTCTCTCTTTTTCTTTCTTTCACACAATCAGATTTATTCTTTAACTGGATGTAATATATCGACGCGTATCAATTACGTTTGTCTACTAAAAGTATCTGAAAAAGTCATTTCAAAGAACCAATCCAAATAAATCGAAGTAGATCCTTTTAACTTTTTTAATTCGTTCCATTTCATTTATTAAGTAAATTATTCGTTACATTGAAATGTTGTATAAGTTATAAGTACGTACATTATTATTTTTATGACATTGGACTAAATTAACAAAATTGAAATAAAAAAAGACACACACTCACATATATATACTCACGATTTACGTTTTCTCTCTTTTATGTATCCTATTTTTAAGGTCCTTGATCATATCGTGAACATGAATGTTTGATCATACTGAAATCGTCATACGTACAGAAAAAAAAAGTGAAACTATTTCAAATGACGAAAGTAATTGCGATTAATTTCACATGCTCGAATATATGAGTTTAACAAAGGCCTGTAAGTTACTATAAAATTTTCTTTTCAATGATCCATGCTTAGCTTTCCGATAACGGAAAATTATAAATAAATTTCTCGTTGTTATACGTTATAACGACGAGAAAGATAGATAGAGAGCGAGAGAGAGAGAGAGAGAGAGAGAGAGAGAGAGAGAGAGAGAGAGGTAGAGGTGGTAGTACATAGTTATGAGAGAGATAAAAGGAAGACGATGATGTCGTTAAAGCCGATCTTCTTAATACACCGGAGCTTGACGTAGTTATGCACTATATCAAGAAAGTGCCTTCCTAGCCAACGATTATCGAAGTACGCGGTAACTCGATATATTTCGTTCGAAAGTTCGACACTTCCAGGATGGTTATACGACCGTTCTATTGGATCTGCGAAACTATTGTAGTAAGCGTCGAAATAAGAAAAGCTGACACTTGCCATGATTAGATATCGGATTTTGAAATAATAGTTATGGTAGTAGTTTGATATCTTTGCAATTGTTGAGTTGTCATAATATTAGATACTAGCGCAATTAATTCGGTGCATTGATATTAAATTCATTGCATTGTCTGTAAAAAAGATGAAACTAAGTCATCGAAAATAATAAGAGACTATATCGAAGAATAACAAATGTATAATAAATATTGAATTTTCTTCTTTTTTAAATAGGGTACCAAATTAATTACTATACGGTCTAATATATTTATGAAGTAAAAGAAAAGCTCGTTGAATCGTTATTTGAATCACGTTTAAATGTAATGTAAAGTGTTGTAATACTTTTTAAACATTCTTACCAGTTTTGTCATTTCTTTTCTTTTTTGTAATTCTTATTTTTGTATTTATTTCTTTTTCGAAATAATTCAATTCACATTAAATTCGTTGGATTAATTAATTATCGAGCCCACGTCACCGTAGACTCCAGCATTCTTTTTTCGGAGTGGACTGGCAAATATTGCATTATGCATTCGGCCTGGTCGTAAATCTTGGCGGTCGAAGTCGTCACCGTGCTCGATAACATCGAAAGTCGAATGATACTTTGATTTATTGTCCCTTCCTATGCCCCGAGCCCTACGATTCTGGAACGTCAAGGATTTATGTATAACAGGTCAGATTGAATGTCGGTATCGTTTTTTAATGGATCAAACGTGTTACCATCGACCTTTTAATCGACTAAAAATAGGTCGAACCTTGTTTTTTTTCTCTTTTTCTTTTTTTTTTTTCCTTCTTTTTTTTTTAGACACTCAATCGATACCTAACTTAACTCGGACGCTCGGCTTAATTTTCTATTCGTTTATTTCTCAATTGTAAATTTAACGTTATTCCGATGGAATGATCGTCCTCGCGGAGTTTGAATTAGCGATTGCCATTTTGACGCACAGACAAACATACATAGATGTAGATTATTCATTGATGTTCAAATCAAATCGATGCTAATTTTAACGAAATTAATAAGCGCGTGACCTATTTATTAAAATTATACACGGAGCACGTTTCAAAAACAATTAATGTCAAAAGAAAATGATAATAATGCAAATAACATTGTAGTTTGATTCGAGAAATAAATAATTTATATAATTTAGAGAGAACTTTATAAAGATGAACGGGGAAACGCGATTCATTTATTGAGTTAAACCTCTTTTTAAAAATCTGATTAGTTTTATCGTAACGTAACATCGAGATAGATATTATACAAGTTGTTTTTCCTGATTGCGTTAGATAAAAGAAATAAAAGAAAAAATAAAATCGAATAGAAACGGTACAATATCTATTCGACATTTTAAATTGATTAAATTACGATATGATATTTTGGTTTTTTTTTTGTTTTTTATACTTAAAATTGATAAACTTTGTTTTACTTTCTTGTGAGAATCATTTCTTCTTCTACAACAATGCTCCGAGATTGTTTCTTTTTTCTTTTTTTATATATATATATAAAATCGCGAAAGAAAGGAACGTAAATGTCGTTCGCAATCTGAAAGGGTAGAAAATAAAAGTATATCAAAAAACAAGAAAGAGAAATAGAAAGATAGATAGATAGATAGAGGTTTACATTTGCTGCACTCTCGCGCATTACGTCAGACACGGTAGCGTTTCAGGTTTTCTATGAAACATAGAGAACAAAGCCACAAAGATTCCTCACTCGACTAAACTCACTACAGGATAGGAACCTTCCTTTCTCGAGGAAGGACTCTCGAAAACCTGTTCAAACCCGAAAAAACCTCACTTTAAAAATCTCAAATCTACACGTTTATATTAGGTTTATTATTATTTTTTTTTTTTTATATCAACC